>NW_027175679.1:1500000-1800000 GCF_028021215.1 Eschrichtius robustus
CTCCTGAAATCTGTTTCCTGCAATTCTGCCTTGCTTTCAAATCCTCTTCGTTGCCTTCCCTCAATATATCTGTGGATGAGAGTTATCATTTATAACTCTGCGGGTTTGTGAATTGCAGTTTCCCTGAGGTCCATTTTTCAACTGTCTTTTTTGGGAGCTGGCCTCAAAAGCGCGGGATTGCCTCAGGCCCTATTCTGCTTCTGGGCGGCAGGCTGAGCCTGTGGTTAATTCTTCTTCCTGTTGGGAAAATAGAGTGACCTGTGCCTGTCCCAACACCTAGATCTAGTCTCTCATTGGTTGCCCCTCTTCCCGTTCGTCCTCAGGACAAATTGCAACCTGTAGGGAACAGGAGGTTAAAGGTGCTGATTCTCCAAGTAGGGAGATTGCTAGTAAAGTAGCTGGAATGGCGAAACCGAGCACAAGGAGATGAGAAATGAGGTGCGTTTTAGAAACCTTTCAAAATCACACGGTGTACCATCTTCTGGGTTTCTCATGCATGTTTTCGATGTAGGAAGATGCCCTTGAACCTGGAGATTTGGGACCCATGGGATGGGTACCACGCAGTATTACTTTAAAGGGTCTGCGTTTGCTCACCCAACCTCACCCAACCTCTCAGCCCCAAGAGTGTCCACCCTTATGTCTCATCCAGGTGTGGGTGTAGATATGGTCAATCCAGGTTGCATCACAGCCTCTGAACGAATTTTGTAAGAATTTCTCTCTCTTTAACTGTCTTTGTTTTACGGGTTTTTAAAAGTAATTTATTTTTATAATGGGGTTTAGCTGCTTTTCATGGTTGTGTTTATGCGGCTTTACACCCACTTGACTCACTTCCAGACAGATATCAATACATAGGTTTTAAGATTCTTACTAGTCACATATATTCTTGTGCGGGGAATAGGGGGTGTTGAGTCCAGTTCACTGAGCAAGGAGTAGGTCTTGTCTATTACATATTGGGTGTATGGAACGGTATCTGAGCGAATTTGAAACCCTTGTTTTATGCATCACCCCACCTCACCATTCCCGTTAAGCAGCCATAGTGTGTTTTCTAAACGTGTGACTCTGTTCTGTTTTGTAATTCAGTTCAAGTGTAGCGGTTTTTACATTCCCTCTATAAGTGATAGCTTATGATAAGTGTCTTTTTCTGTGTGACTTATTTCACTTAGAATCGTCGTACCTAACTCCACTCATCTTGCTTCTACTAGCCTTATGACATTGATTTCATGTCTGAGTGATATTCCATTGTACATAAGGACCACAACTTCTTTATCCATTTTTCTCTTTCCTGGGATATTTAAGGTGTCATGAAGTGGAGGTTCTTGTCAACAGAGCAGCCCTAAACTTTCCGGTGCCTGTGTCTTGCTGATTTTTAGTTTTTCCAATTTATACGCCCATGAGTGGACGTGCCCTATGCTCCCTAAGCTGTTTTTTTTCCATGTTTCAGGACACAACGTACACTTCTCCAGAGTGGCTGTTGGCAATTTACATCCCGCCCATCAGTGTAGCAAGGCTGCCATTTCTCCATGGCCTGTCCTGCATTTCTGGTTTTGACACTTTTTGCAGCATGGCCCTTTTCACCGATGGGAAGCGAGACTTCTTTGTAGCGCTGATTTGCCTTTCCAGGTTGCTTGGTTGGCCAAAAAGGGCGTATGCGTTTTTTCCTGAATATATTCAGGAAAAAACGCATACGCCCTTTTTGGCCAAGGGCATCATTGTCGACCTTTTGCCGCTTTTCATGTGCTTTAAAGGCGATTCGTATCTACCTCCTGAAATCTGTTTCCTGCAATTCTGCCTTGCTTTCAAATCCTCTTCGTTGCCTTCCCTCAATATATCTGTGGATGACAGTTATCAATTATAACTCTGAAGTTTTTGTATTGCAGTTTCCCTGAGCTCCATTTTTCAAATGTATTTTTTGGGAGCTGGCCGCAAAAGCGCGGGATTGCCTCAGGCCCTATTCTGCTTCTGGGCGGCAGGCTGAGCCTGTGGTTAATTCTTCTTCCTGTTGGGAAAATAGAGTGACCTGTGCCTGTCCCAACACCTAGATCTAGTCTCTCATTGGTTGCCCCTCTTCCCGTTCGTCCTCAGGACAAATTGCAACCTGTAGGGAACAGGAGGTTAAAGGTGCTGATTCTCCAAGTAGGGAGATTGCTAGTAAAGTAGCTGGAATGGCGAAACCGAGCACAAGGAGATGAGAAATGAGGTGCGTTTTAGAAACCTTTCAAAATCACACAGTGTACCATCTTCTGGGTTTCTCATGCATGTTTTCGATGTAGGAAGATGCCCTTGAACCTGGAGATTTGGGACCCATGGGATGGGTACCACGCAGTATTACTTTAAAGGGTCTGCGTTTGCTCACCCAACCTCACCCAACCTCTCAGCCCCAAGAGTGTCCACCCTTATGTCTCATCCAGGTGTGGGTGTAGATATGGTCAATCCAGGTTGCATCACAGCCTCTGAACGAATTTTGTAAGAATTTCTCTCTCTTTCACTGTCTTTGTTTTACGGGTTTTTAAAAGTAATTTATTTTTATAATGGGGTTTAGCTGCTTTTCATGGTTGTGTTTATGCGGCTTTACACCCACTTGACTCACTTCCAGACAGATATCAATACATAGGTTTTAAGATTCTTACTAGTCACATATATTCTTGTGCGGGGAATAGGGGGTGTTGAGTCCAGTTCACTGAGCAAGGAGTAGGTCTTGTCTATTACATATTGGGTGTATGGAACGGTATCTGAGCGAATTTGAAACCCTTGTTTTATGCATCACCCCACCTCACCATTCCCGTTAAGCAGCCATAGTGTGTTTTCTAAACGTGTGACTCTGTTCTGTTTTGTAATTCAGTTCAAGTGTAGCGGTTTTTACATTCCCTCTATAAGTGATAGCTTATGATAAGTGTCTTTTTCTGTGTGACTTATTTCACTTAGAATCGTCGTACCTAACTCCACTCATCTTGCTTCTACTAGCCTTATGACATTGATTTCATGTCTGAGTGATATTCCATTGTACATAAGGACCACAACTTCTTTATCCATTTTTCTCTTTCCTGGGATATTTAAGGTGTCATGAAGTGGAGGTTCTTGTCAACAGAGCAGCCCTAAACTTTCCGGTGCCTGTGTCTTGCTGATTTTTAGTTTTTCCAATTTATACGCCCATGAGTGGACGTGCCCTATGCTCCCTAAGCTGTTTTTTTTCGATGTTTCAGGACACAACGTACACTTCTCCAGAGTGGTTGTTGGCAATTTACATCCCGCCCATCAGTGTAGCAAGGCTGCCATTTCTCCATGGCCTGTCCTGCATTTCTGGTTTTGACACTTTTTGCAGCATGGCCCTTTTCACCGATGGGAAGCGAGACTTCTTTGTAGCGCTGATTTGCCTTTCCAGGTTGCTTGGTTGGCCAAAAAGGGCGTATGCGTTTTTTCCTGAATATATTCAGGAAAAAACGCATACGCCCTTTTTGGCCAAGGGCATCATTGTCGACGTTTTGCCGCTTTTCATGTGCTTTAAAGGCGATTCGTATCTACCTCCTGAAATCTGTTTCCTGCAATTCTGCCTTGCTTTCAAATCCTCTTCGTTTCCTTCCCTCAATATATCTGTGGATGAGAGTTATCATTTATAACTCTGCGCGTTTGTGAATTGCAGTTTCCCTGAGCTCCATTTTTCAAATGTCTTTTTTGGGAGCTGGCCGCAAAACGCGGGATTGCCTCAGGCCCTATTCTGCTTCTGGGCGGCAGGCTGAGCCTGTGGTTAATTCTTCTTCCTGTTGGGAAAATAGAGTGACCTGTGCCTGTCCCAACACCTAGATCTAGTCTCTCATTGGTTGCCCCTCTTCCCGTTCGTCCTCAGGACAAATTGCAACCTGTAGGGAACAGGAGGTTAAAGGTGCTTATTCTCCAAGTAGGGAGATTGCTAGTAAAGTAGCTGGAATGGCGAAACCGAGCACAAGGAGATGAGAAATGAGGTGCGTTTTAGAAACCTTTCAAAATCACACGGTGTACCATCTTCTGGGTTTCTCATGCATGTTTTCGATGTAGGAAGATGCCCTTGAACCTGGAGATTTGGGACCCATGGGATGGGTACCACGCAGTATTACTTTAAAGGGTCTGCGTTTTCTCACCCAACCTCACCCAACCTCTCAGCCCCAAGAGTGTCCACCCTTATGTCTCATCCAGGAGTGGGTGTAGATATGGTCAATCCAGGTTGCATCACAGCCTCTGAACGAATTTTGTAAGAATTTCTCTCTCTTTCACTGTCTTTGTTTTACGGGTTTTTAAAAGTAATTTATTTTTATAATGGGGTTTAGCTGCTTTTCATGGTTGTGTTTATGCGGCTTTACACCCACTTGACTCACTTCCAGACAGATATCAATACATAGGTTTTAAGATTCTTACTAGTCACATATATTCTTGTGCGGGGAATAGGGGGTGTTGAGTCCAGTTCACTGAGCAAGGAGTAGGTCTTGTCTATTACATATTGGGTGTATGGAACGGTATCTGAGCGAATTTGAAACCCTTGTTTTATGCATCACCCCACCTCACCATTCCCGTTAAGCAGCCATAGTGTGTTTTCTAAACGTGTGACTCTGTTCTGTTTTGTAATTCAGTTCAAGTGTAGCGGTTTTTACATTCCCTCTATAAGTGATAGCTTATGATAAGTGTCTTTTTCTGTGTGACTTATTTCACTTAGAATCGTCGTACCTAACTCCACTCATCTTGCTTCTACTAGCCTTATGACATTGATTTCATGTCTGAGTGATATTCCATTGTACATAAGGACCACAACTTCTTTATCCATTTTTCTCTTTCCTGGGATATTTAAGGTGTCATGAAGTGGAGGTTCTTGTCAACAGAGCAGCCCTAAACTTTGGGGTGCCTGTGTCTTGCTGATTTTTAGTTTTTCCAATTTATACGCCCATGAGTGGACGTGCCCTATGTTCCCTAAGCTGTTTTTTTTCGATGTTTCAGGACACAACGTACACTTCTCCAGAGTGGTTGTTGGCAATTTACATCCCGCCCATCAGTGTAGCAAGGCTGCCATTTCTCCATGGCCTGTCCTGCATTTCTGGTTTTGACACTTTTTGCAGCATGGCCCTTTTCACCGATGGGAAGCGAGACTTCTTTGTAGCGCTGATTTGCATTTCCAGGTTGCTTGGTTGGCCAAAAAGGGCGTATGCGTTTTTTCCTGAATATATTCAGGAAAAAACGCATACGCCCTTTTTGGCCAAGGGCATCATTGTCGACGTTTTGCCGCTTTTCATGTGCTTTAAAGGCGATTCGTATCTACCTCCTGAAATCTGTTTCCTGCAATTCTGCCTTGCTTTCAAATCCTCTTCGTTGCCTTCCCTCAATATATCTGTGGATGAGAGTTATCATTTATAACTCTGCGGGTTTGTGAATTGCAGTTTCCCTGAGGTCCATTTTTCAACTGTCTTTTTTGGGAGCTGGCCTCAAAAGCGCGGGATTGCCTCAGGCCCTATTCTGCTTCTGGGCGGCAGGCTGAGCCTGTGGTTAATTCTTCTTCCTGTTGGGAAAATAGAGTGACCTGTGCCTGTCCCAACACCTAGATCTAGTCTCTCATTGGTTGCCCCTCTTCCCGTTCGTCCTCAGGACAAATTGCAACCTGTAGGGAACAGGAGGTTAAAGGTGCTGATTCTCCAAGTAGGGAGATTGCTAGTAAAGTAGCTGGAATGGCGAAACCGAGCACAAGGAGATGAGAAATGAGGTGCGTTTTAGAAACCTTTCAAAATCACACGGTGTACCATCTTCTGGGTTTCTCATGCATGTTTTCGATGTAGGAAGATGCCCTTGAACCTGGAGATTTGGGACCCATGGGATGGGTACCACGCAGTATTACTTTAAAGGGTCTGCGTTTGCTCACCCAACCTCACCCAACCTCTCAGCCCCAAGAGTGTCCACCCTTATGTCTCATCCAGGTGTGGGTGTAGATATGGTCAATCCAGGTTGCATCACAGCCTCTGAACGAATTTTGTAAGAATTTCTCTCTCTTTAACTGTCTTTGTTTTACGGGTTTTTAAAAGTAATTTATTTTTATAATGGGGTTTAGCTGCTTTTCATGGTTGTGTTTATGCGGCTTTACACCCACTTGACTCACTTCCAGACAGATATCAATACATAGGTTTTAAGATTCTTACTAGTCACATATATTCTTGTGCGGGGAATAGGGGGTGTTGAGTCCAGTTCACTGAGCAAGGAGTAGGTCTTGTCTATTACATATTGGGTGTATGGAACGGTATCTGAGCGAATTTGAAACCCTTGTTTTATGCATCACCCCACCTCACCATTCCCGTTAAGCAGCCATAGTGTGTTTTCTAAACGTGTGACTCTGTTCTGTTTTGTAATTCAGTTCAAGTGTAGCGGTTTTTACATTCCCTCTATAAGTGATAGCTTATGATAAGTGTCTTTTTCTGTGTGACTTATTTCACTTAGAATCGTCGTACCTAACTCCACTCATCTTGCTTCTACTAGCCTTATGACATTGATTTCATGTCTGAGTGATATTCCATTGTACATAAGGACCACAACTTCTTTATCCATTTTTCTCTTTCCTGGGATATTTAAGGTGTCATGAAGTGGAGGTTCTTGTCAACAGAGCAGCCCTAAACTTTCCGGTGCCTGTGTCTTGCTGATTTTTAGTTTTTCCAATTTATACGCCCATGAGTGGACGTGCCCTATGCTCCCTAAGCTGTTTTTTTTCCATGTTTCAGGACACAACGTACACTTCTCCAGAGTGGCTGTTGGCAATTTACATCCCGCCCATCAGTGTAGCAAGGCTGCCATTTCTCCATGGCCTGTCCTGCATTTCTGGTTTTGACACTTTTTGCAGCATGGCCCTTTTCACCGATGGGAAGCGAGACTTCTTTGTAGCGCTGATTTGCCTTTCCAGGTTGCTTGGTTGGCCAAAAAGGGCGTATGCGTTTTTTCCTGAATATATTCAGGAAAAAACGCATACGCCCTTTTTGGCCAAGGGCATCATTGTCGACCTTTTGCCGCTTTTCATGTGCTTTAAAGGCGATTCGTATCTACCTCCTGAAATCTGTTTCCTGCAATTCTGCCTTGCTTTCAAATCCTCTTCGTTGCCTTCCCTCAATATATCTGTGGATGACAGTTATCAATTATAACTCTGAAGTTTTTGTATTGCAGTTTCCCTGAGCTCCATTTTTCAAATGTATTTTTTGGGAGCTGGCCGCAAAAGCGCGGGATTGCCTCAGGCCCTATTCTGCTTCTGGGCGGCAGGCTGAGCCTGTGGTTAATTCTTCTTCCTGTTGGGAAAATAGAGTGACCTGTGCCTGTCCCAACACCTAGATCTAGTCTCTCATTGGTTGCCCCTCTTCCCGTTCGTCCTCAGGACAAATTGCAACCTGTAGGGAACAGGAGGTTAAAGGTGCTGATTCTCCAAGTAGGGAGATTGCTAGTAAAGTAGCTGGAATGGCGAAACCGAGCACAAGGAGATGAGAAATGAGGTGCGTTTTAGAAACCTTTCAAAATCACACAGTGTACCATCTTCTGGGTTTCTCATGCATGTTTTCGATGTAGGAAGATGCCCTTGAACCTGGAGATTTGGGACCCATGGGATGGGTACCACGCAGTATTACTTTAAAGGGTCTGCGTTTGCTCACCCAACCTCACCCAACCTCTCAGCCCCAAGAGTGTCCACCCTTATGTCTCATCCAGGTGTGGGTGTAGATATGGTCAATCCAGGTTGCATCACAGCCTCTGAACGAATTTTGTAAGAATTTCTCTCTCTTTCACTGTCTTTGTTTTACGGGTTTTTAAAAGTAATTTATTTTTATAATGGGGTTTAGCTGCTTTTCATGGTTGTGTTTATGCGGCTTTACACCCACTTGACTCACTTCCAGACAGATATCAATACATAGGTTTTAAGATTCTTACTAGTCACATATATTCTTGTGCGGGGAATAGGGGGTGTTGAGTCCAGTTCACTGAGCAAGGAGTAGGTCTTGTCTATTACATATTGGGTGTATGGAACGGTATCTGAGCGAATTTGAAACCCTTGTTTTATGCATCACCCCACCTCACCATTCCCGTTAAGCAGCCATAGTGTGTTTTCTAAACGTGTGACTCTGTTCTGTTTTGTAATTCAGTTCAAGTGTAGCGGTTTTTACATTCCCTCTATAAGTGATAGCTTATGATAAGTGTCTTTTTCTGTGTGACTTATTTCACTTAGAATCGTCGTACCTAACTCCACTCATCTTGCTTCTACTAGCCTTATGACATTGATTTCATGTCTGAGTGATATTCCATTGTACATAAGGACCACAACTTCTTTATCCATTTTTCTCTTTCCTGGGATATTTAAGGTGTCATGAAGTGGAGGTTCTTGTCAACAGAGCAGCCCTAAACTTTCCGGTGCCTGTGTCTTGCTGATTTTTAGTTTTTCCAATTTATACGCCCATGAGTGGACGTGCCCTATGCTCCCTAAGCTGTTTTTTTTCGATGTTTCAGGACACAACGTACACTTCTCCAGAGTGGTTGTTGGCAATTTACATCCCGCCCATCAGTGTAGCAAGGCTGCCATTTCTCCATGGCCTGTCCTGCATTTCTGGTTTTGACACTTTTTGCAGCATGGCCCTTTTCACCGATGGGAAGCGAGACTTCTTTGTAGCGCTGATTTGCCTTTCCAGGTTGCTTGGTTGGCCAAAAAGGGCGTATGCGTTTTTTCCTGAATATATTCAGGAAAAAACGCATACGCCCTTTTTGGCCAAGGGCATCATTGTCGACGTTTTGCCGCTTTTCATGTGCTTTAAAGGCGATTCGTATCTACCTCCTGAAATCTGTTTCCTGCAATTCTGCCTTGCTTTCAAATCCTCTTCGTTGCCTTCCCTCAATATATCTGTGGATGAGAGTTATCATTTATAACTCTGCGGGTTTGTGAATTGCAGTTTCCCTGAGGTCCATTTTTCAACTGTCTTTTTTGGGAGCTGGCCTCAAAAGCGCGGGATTGCCTCAGGCCCTATTCTGCTTCTGGGCGGCAGGCTGAGCCTGTGGTTAATTCTTCTTCCTGTTGGGAAAATAGAGTGACCTGTGCCTGTCCCAACACCTAGATCTAGTCTCTCATTGGTTGCCCCTCTTCCCGTTCGTCCTCAGGACAAATTGCAACCTGTAGGGAACAGGAGGTTAAAGGTGCTGATTCTCCAAGTAGGGAGATTGCTAGTAAAGTAGCTGGAATGGCGAAACCGAGCACAAGGAGATGAGAAATGAGGTGCGTTTTAGAAACCTTTCAAAATCACACGGTGTACCATCTTCTGGGTTTCTCATGCATGTTTTCGATGTAGGAAGATGCCCTTGAACCTGGAGATTTGGGACCCATGGGATGGGTACCACGCAGTATTACTTTAAAGGGTCTGCGTTTGCTCACCCAACCTCACCCAACCTCTCAGCCCCAAGAGTGTCCACCCTTATGTCTCATCCAGGTGTGGGTGTAGATATGGTCAATCCAGGTTGCATCACAGCCTCTGAACGAATTTTGTAAGAATTTCTCTCTCTTTAACTGTCTTTGTTTTACGGGTTTTTAAAAGTAATTTATTTTTATAATGGGGTTTAGCTGCTTTTCATGGTTGTGTTTATGCGGCTTTACACCCACTTGACTCACTTCCAGACAGATATCAATACATAGGTTTTAAGATTCTTACTAGTCACATATATTCTTGTGCGGGGAATAGGGGGTGTTGAGTCCAGTTCACTGAGCAAGGAGTAGGTCTTGTCTATTACATATTGGGTGTATGGAACGGTATCTGAGCGAATTTGAAACCCTTGTTTTATGCATCACCCCACCTCACCATTCCCGTTAAGCAGCCATAGTGTGTTTTCTAAACGTGTGACTCTGTTCTGTTTTGTAATTCAGTTCAAGTGTAGCGGTTTTTACATTCCCTCTATAAGTGATAGCTTATGATAAGTGTCTTTTTCTGTGTGACTTATTTCACTTAGAATCGTCGTACCTAACTCCACTCATCTTGCTTCTACTAGCCTTATGACATTGATTTCATGTCTGAGTGATATTCCATTGTACATAAGGACCACAACTTCTTTATCCATTTTTCTCTTTCCTGGGATATTTAAGGTGTCATGAAGTGGAGGTTCTTGTCAACAGAGCAGCCCTAAACTTTCCGGTGCCTGTGTCTTGCTGATTTTTAGTTTTTCCAATTTATACGCCCATGAGTGGACGTGCCCTATGCTCCCTAAGCTGTTTTTTTTCGATGTTTCAGGACACAACGTACACTTCTCCAGAGTGGCTGTTGGCAATTTACATCCCGCCCATCAGTGTAGCAAGGCTGCCATTTCTCCATGGCCTGTCCTGCATTTCTGGTTTTGACACTTTTTGCAGCATGGCCCTTTTCACCGATGGGAAGCGAGACTTCTTTGTAGCGCTGATTTGCCTTTCCAGGTTGCTTGGTTGGCCAAAAAGGGCGTATGCGTTTTTTCCTGAATATATTCAGGAAAAAACGCATACGCCCTTTTTGGCCAAGGGCATCATTGTCGACCTTTTGCCGCTTTTCATGTGCTTTAAAGGCGATTCGTATCTACCTCCTGAAATCTGTTTCCTGCAATTCTGCCTTGCTTTCAAATCCTCTTCGTTGCCTTCCCTCAATATATCTGTGGATGACAGTTATCAATTATAACTCTGAAGTTTTTGTATTGCAGTTTCCCTGAGCTCCATTTTTCAAATGTCTTTTTTGGGAGCTGGCCGCAAAAGCGCGGGATTGCCTCAGGCCCTATTCTGCTTCTGGGCGGCAGGCTGAGCCTGTGGTTAATTCTTCTTCCTGTTGGGAAAATAGAGTGACCTGTGCCTGTCCCAACACCTAGATCTAGTCTCTCATTGGTTGCCCCTCTTCCCGTTCGTCCTCAGGACAAATTGCAACCTGTAGGGAACAGGAGGTTAAAGGTGCTGATTCTCCAAGTAGGGAGATTGCTAGTAAAGTAGCTGGAATGGCGAAACCGAGCACAAGGAGATGAGAAATGAGGTGCGTTTTAGAAACCTTTCAAAATCACACAGTGTACCATCTTCTGGGTTTCTCATGCATGTTTTCGATGTAGGAAGATGCCCTTGAACCTGGAGATTTGGGACCCATGGGATGGGTACCACGCAGTATTACTTTAAAGGGTCTGCGTTTGCTCACCCAACCTCACCCAACCTCTCAGCCCCAAGAGTGTCCACCCTTATGTCTCATCCAGGTGTGGGTGTAGATATGGTCAATCCAGGTTGCATCACAGCCTCTGAACGAATTTTGTAAGAATTTCTCTCTCTTTCACTGTCTTTGTTTTACGGGTTTTTAAAAGTAATTTATTTTTATAATGGGGTTTAGCTGCTTTTCATGGTTGTGTTTATGCGGCTTTACACCCACTTGACTCACTTCCAGACAGATATCAATACATAGGTTTTAAGATTCTTACTAGTCACATATATTCTTGTGCGGGGAATAGGGGGTGTTGAGTCCAGTTCACTGAGCAAGGAGTAGGTCTTGTCTATTACATATTGGGTGTATGGAACGGTATCTGAGCGAATTTGAAACCCTTGTTTTATGCATCACCCCACCTCACCATTCCCGTTAAGCAGCCATAGTGTGTTTTCTAAACGTGTGACTCTGTTCTGTTTTGTAATTCAGTTCAAGTGTAGCGGTTTTTACATTCCCTCTATAAGTGATAGCTTATGATAAGTGTCTTTTTCTGTGTGACTTATTTCACTTAGAATCGTCGTACCTAACTCCACTCATCTTGCTTCTACTAGCCTTATGACATTGATTTCATGTCTGAGTGATATTCCATTGTACATAAGGACCACAACTTCTTTATCCATTTTTCTCTTTCCTGGGATATTTAAGGTGTCATGAAGTGGAGGTTCTTGTCAACAGAGCAGCCCTAAACTTTCCGGTGCCTGTGTCTTGCTGATTTTTAGTTTTTCCAATTTATACGCCCATGAGTGGACGTGCCCTATGCTCCCTAAGCTGTTTTTTTTTCGATGTTTCAGGACACAACGTACACTTCTCCAGAGTGGTTGTTGGCAATTTACATCCCGCCCATCAGTGTAGCAAGGCTGCCATTTCTCCATGGCCTGTCCTGCATTTCTGGTTTTGACACTTTTTGCAGCATGGCCCTTTTCACCGATGGGAAGCGAGACTTCTTTGTAGCGCTGATTTGCCTTTCCAGGTTGCTTGGTTGGCCAAAAAGGGCGTATGCGTTTTTTCCTGAATATATTCAGGAAAAAACGCATACGCCCTTTTTGGCCAAGGGCATCATTGTCGACGTTTTGCCGCTTTTCATGTGCTTTAAAGGCGATTCGTATCTACCTCCCGAAATCTGTTTCCTGCAATTCTGCCTTGCTTTCAAATCCTCTTCGTTGCCTTCCCTCAATATATCTGTGGATGAGAGTTATCATTTATAACTCTGCGGGTTTGTGAATTGCAGTTTCCCTGAGGTCCATTTTTCAACTGTCTTTTTTGGGAGCTGGCCTCAAAAGCGCGGGATTGCCTCAGGCCCTATTCTGCTTCTGGGCGGCAGGCTGAGCCTGTGGTTAATTCTTCTTCCTGTTGGGAAAATAGAGTGACCTGTGCCTGTCCCAACACCTAGATCTAGTCTCTCATTGGTTGCCCCTCTTCCCGTTCGTCCTCAGGACAAATTGCAACCTGTAGGGAACAGGAGGTTAAAGGTGCTTATTCTCCAAGTAGGGAGATTGCTAGTAAAGTAGCTGGAATGGCGAAACCGAGCACAAGGAGATGAGAAATGAGGTGCGTTTTAGAAACCTTTCAAAATCACACGGTGTACCATCTTCTGGGTTTCTCATGCATGTTTTCGATGTAGGAAGATGCCCTTGAACCTGGAGATTTCGGACCCATGGGATGGGTACCACGCAGTATTACTTTAAAGGGTCTGCGTTTGCTCACCCAACCACACCCAACCTCTCAGCCCCAAGAGTGTCCACCCTTATGTCTCATCCAGCTGTGGGTCTTGATATGGTCAATCCAGGTTGCATCACAGCCTCTGAACGAATTTTGTAAGAATTTCTCTCTCTTTCACTGTCTTTGTTTATGGGTTTTTAAAAGTAATTTATTTTTATAATGGGGTTTAGCTGCTTTTCATGGCTGTGTTTATGCGGCTTTACACCCACTTGACTCACTTCCAGAGAGATATCAATACATAGGTTTTAAGATTCTTACTAGTCACATATATTCTTGTGCGGGGAATAGGGGGTGTTGAGTCCAGTTCACTGAGCAAGGAGTAGGTCTTGTCTATTACATATTGGGTGTATGGAACGGTATCTGAGCGAATTTGAAACCCTTGTTTTATGCATCACCCCACCTCACCATTCCCGTTAAGCAGCCATAGTGTGTTTTCTAAACGTGTGACTCTGTTCTGTTTTGTAATTCAGTTCAAGTGTAGCGGTTTTTACATTCCCTCTATAAGTGATAGCTTATGATAAGTGTCTTTTTCTGTGTGACTTATTTCACTTAGAATCGTCGTACCTAACTCCACTCATCTTGCTTCTACTAGCCTTATGACATTGATTTCATGTCTGAGTGATATTCCATTGTACATAAGGACCACAACTTCTTTATCCATTTTTCTCTTTCCTGGGATATTTAAGGTGTCATGAAGTGGAGGTTCTTGTCAACAGAGCAGCCCTAAACTTTCCGGTGCCTGTGTCTTGCTGATTTTTAGTTTTTCCAATTTATACGCCCATGAGTGGACGTGCCCTATGCTCCCTAAGCTGTTTTTTTTTCGATGTTTCAGGACACAACGTACACTTCTCCAGAGTGGTTGTTGGCAATTTACATCCCGCCCATCAGTGTAGCAAGGCTGCCATTTCTCCATGGCCTGTCCTGCATTTCTGGTTTTGACACTTTTTGCAGCATGGCCCTTTTCACCGATGGGAAGCGAGACTTCTTTGTAGCGCTGATTTGCCTTTCCAGGTTGCTTGGTTGGCCAAAAAGGGCGTATGCGTTTTTTCCTGAATATATTCAGGAAAAAACGCATACGCCCTTTTTGGCCAAGGGCATCATTGTCGACGTTTTGCCGCTTTTCATGTGCTTTAAAGGCGATTCGTATCTACCTCCCGAAATCTGTTTCCTGCAATTCTGCCTTGCTTTCAAATCCTCTTCGTTGCCTTCCCTCAATATATCTGTGGATGAGAGTTATCATTTATAACTCTGCGGGTTTGTGAATTGCAGTTTCCCTGAGGTCCATTTTTCAACTGTCTTTTTTGGGAGCTGGCCTCAAAAGCGCGGGATTGCCTCAGGCCCTATTCTGCTTCTGGGCGGCAGGCTGAGCCTGTGGTTAATTCTTCTTCCTGTTGGGAAAATAGAGTGACCTGTGCCTGTCCCAACACCTAGATCTAGTCTCTCATTGGTTGCCCCTCTTCCCGTTCGTCCTCAGGACAAATTGCAACCTGTAGGGAACAGGAGGTTAAAGGTGCTTATTCTCCAAGTAGGGAGATTGCTAGTAAAGTAGCTGGAATGGCGAAACCGAGCACAAGGAGATGAGAAATGAGGTGCGTTTTAGAAACCTTTCAAAATCACACGGTGTACCATCTTCTGGGTTTCTCATGCATGTTTTCGATGTAGGAAGATGCCCTTGAACCTGGAGATTTCGGACCCATGGGATGGGTACCACGCAGTATTACTTTAAAGGGTCTGCGTTTGCTCACCCAACCACACCCAACCTCTCAGCCCCAAGAGTGTCCACCCTTATGTCTCATCCAGCTGTGGGTCTTGATATGGTCAATCCAGGTTGCATCACAGCCTCTGAACGAATTTTGTAAGAATTTCTCTCTCTTTCACTGTCTTTGTTTTATGGGTTTTTAAAAGTAATTTATTTTTATAATGGGGTTTAGCTGCTTTTCATGGCTGTGTTTATGCGGCTTTACACCCACTTGACTCACTTCCAGAGAGATATCAATACATAGGTTTTAAGATTCTTACTAGTCACATATATTCTTGTGTGGTGAATAGGGGGTGTTGAGTCCAGTTCACTGAGCAAGGAGTAGGTCTTGTCTATTACATATTGGGTGTATGGAACGGTATCTGAGCGAATTTGAAACCCTTGTTTTATGCATCACCCCACCTCACCATTCCCGTTAAGCAGCCATAGTGTGTTTTCTAAACGTGTGACTCTGTTCTGTTTTGTAATTCAGTTCAAGTGTAGCGGTTTTTACATTCCATCTATAAGTGATAGCTTATGATAAGTGTCTTTTTATGTGTGACTTATTTCACTTAGAATCGTCGTACCTAACTCCACTCCTCTTGCTTCTACTAGCCTTATGACATTGATTTCATGTCTGAGTGATATTCCATTGTACATAAGGACCACAACTTCTTTATCCATTTTTCTCTTTCCTGGGATATTTAAGGTGTCATGAAGTGGAGGTTCTTGTCAACAGAGCAGCCCTAAACTTTCCGGTGCCTGTGTCTTGCTGATTTTTAGTTTTTCCAATTTATACGCCCATGAGTGGACGTGCCCTATGCTCCCTAAGCTGTTTTTTTTCGATGTTTCAGGACACACCGTACACTTCTCCAGAGTGGCTGTTGGCAATTTACATCCCGCCCATCAGTGTAGCAAGGCTGCCATTTCTCCATGGCCTGTCCTGCATTTCTGGTTTTGACACTTTTTGCAGCATGGCCCTTTTCACCGATGGGAAGCGAGACTTCTTTGTAGCGCTGATTTGCCTTTCCAGGTTGCTTGGTTGGCCAAAAAGGGCGTATGTGTTTTTTCCTGAATATATTCAGGAAAAAACGCATACGCCCTTTTTGGCCAAGGGCATCATTGTCGACGTTTTGCCGCTTTTCATGTGCTTTAAAGGCGATTCGTATCTACCTCCTGAAATCTGTTTCCTGCAATTCTGCCTTGCTTTCAAATCCTCTTCGTTGCCTTCCCTCAATATATCTGTGGATGAGAGTTATCATTTATAACTCTGCGGGTTTGTGAATTGCAGTTTCCCTGAGCTCCATTTTTCAAATGTCTTTTTTGGGAGCTGGCCGCAAAAGCGCGGGATTGCCTCAGGCCCTATTCTGCTTCTGGGCAGCAGGCTGAGCCTGTGGTTAATTCTTCTTCCTGTTGGGAAAATAGAGTGACCTGTGCCTGTCCCAACACCTAGATCTAGTCTCTCATTGGTTGCCCCTCTTCCCGTTCGTCCTCAGGACAAATTGCAACCTGTAGGGAACAGGAGGTTAAAGGTGCTGATTCTCCAAGTAGGGAGATTGCTAGTAAAGTAGCTGGAATGGCGAAACCGAGCACAAGGAGATGAGAAATGAGGTGAGTTTTAGAAACCTTTCAAAATCACACGGTGTACCATCTTCTGGGTTTCTCATGCATGTTTTCGATGTAGGAAGATGCCCTTGAACCTGGAGATTTGGGACCCATGGGATGGGTACCACGCAGTATTACTTTAAAGGGTCTGCGTTTTCTCACCCAACCTCACCCAACCTCTCAGCCCCAAGAGTGTCCACCCTTATGTCTCATCCAGGTGTGGGTCTAGATATGGTCAATCCAGGTTGCATCACAGCCTCTGAACGAATTTTGTAAGAATTTCTCTCTCTTTCACTGTCTTTGTTTTACGGGTTTTTAAAAGTAATTTATTTTTATAATGGGGTTTAGCTGCCTTTCATGGCTGTGTTTATGCGGCTTTACACCCACTTGACTCACTTCCAGACAGATATCAATACATAGGTTTTAAGATTCTTACTAGTCACATATATTCTTGTGCGGGGAATAGGGGGTGTTGAGTCCAGTTCACTGAGCAAGGAGTAGGTCTTGTCTATTACATATTGGGTGTATGGAACGGTATCTGAGCCAATTTGAAACCCTTGTTTTATGCATCACCCCACCTCACCTTTCCTGTTAAGCAGCTATAGTGTGTTTTCTAAACGTGTGACTCTGTTCTGTTTTGTAATTCAGTTCAAGTGTAGCGGTTTTTACATTCCCTCTATAAGTTATAGCTTATGATAAGTGTCTTTTTCTGTGTGACTTATTTCACTTAGAATCGTCGTACCTAACTCCACTCATCTTGCTTCTACTAGCCTTATGACATTGATTTCATGTCTGAGTGATATTCCATTGTACATAAGGACCACAACTTCTTTATCCATTTTTCTCTTTCCTGGGATATTTAAGGTGTCATGAAGTGGAGGTTCTTGTCAACAGAGCAGCCCTAAACTTTCCGGTGCCTGTGTCTTGCTGATTTTTAGTTTTTCCAATTTATACGCCCATGAGTGGACGTGCCCTATGCTCCCTAAGCTGTTTTTTTTCGATGTTTCAGGACACAACGTACACTTCTCCAGAGTGGTTGTTGGCAATTTACATCCCGCCCATCAGTGTAGCAAGGCTGCCATTTCTCCATGGCCTGTCCTGCATTTCTGGTTTTGACACTTTTTGCAGCATGGCCCTTTTCACCGATGGGAAGCGAGACTTCTTTGTAGCGCTGATTTGCCTTTCCAGGTTGCTTGGTTGGCCAAAAAGGGCGTATGCGTTTTTTCCTGAATATATTCAGGAAAAAACGCATACGCCCTTTTTGGCCAAGGGCATCATTGTCGACGTTTTGCCGCTTTTCATGTGCTTTAAAGGCGATTCGTATCTACCTCCCGAAATCTGTTTCCTGCAATTCTGCCTTGCTTTCAAATCCTCTTCGTTGCCTTCCCTCAATATATCTGTGGATGAGAGTTATCATTTATAACTCTGCGGGTTTGTGAATTGCAGTTTCCCTGAGGTCCATTTTTCAACTGTCTTTTTTGGGAGCTGGCCTCAAAAGCGCGACTTGCCTCAGGCCCTATTCTGCTTCTGGGCGGCAGGCTGAGCCTGTGGTTAATTCTTCTTCCTGTTGGGAAAATAGAGTGACCTGTGCCTGTCCCAACACCTAGATCTAGTCTCTCATTGGTTGCCCCTCTTCCCGTTCGTCCTCAGGACAAATTGCAACCTGTAGGGAACAGGAGGTTAAAGGTGCTGATTCTCCAAGTAGGGAGATTGCTAGTAAAGTAGCTGGAATGGCGAAACCGAGCACAAGGAGATGAGAAATGAGGTGCGTTTTAGAAACCTTTCAAAATCACACGGTGTACCATCTTCTGGGTTTCTCATGCATGTTTTCGATGTAGGAAGATGCCCTTGAACCTGGAGATTTCGGACCCATGGGATGGGTACCACGCAGTATTACTTTAAAGGGTCTGCGTTTGCTCACCCAACCACACCCAACCTCTCAGCCCCAAGAGTGTCCACCCTTATGTCTCATCCAGCTGTGGGTCTTGATATGGTCAATCCAGGTTGCATCACAGCCTCTGAACGAATTTTGTAAGAATTTCTCTCTCTTTCACTGTCTTTGTTTTATGGGTTTTTAAAAGTAATTTATTTTTATAATGGGGTTTAGCTGCTTTTCATGGCTGTGTTTATGCGGCTTTACACCCACTTGACTCACTTCCAGAGAGATATCAATACATAGGTTTTAAGATTCTTACTAGTCACATATATTCTTGTGTGGTGAATAGGGGGTGTTGAGTCCAGTTCACTGAGCAAGGAGTAGGTCTTGTCTATTACATATTGGGTGTATGGAACGGTATCTGAGCGAATTTGAAACCCTTGTTTTATGCATCACCCCACCTCACCATTCCCGTTAAGCAGCCATAGTGTGTTTTCTAAACGTGTGACTCTGTTCTGTTTTGTAATTCAGTTCAAGTGTAGCGGTTTTTACATTCCATCTATAAGTGATAGCTTATGATAAGTGTCTTTTTATGTGTGACTTATTTCACTTAGAATCGTCGTACCTAACTCCACTCCTCTTGCTTCTACTAGCCTTATGACATTGATTTCATGTCTGAGTGATATTCCATTGTACATAAGGACCACAACTTCTTTATCCATTTTTCTCTTTCCTGGGATATTTAAGGTGTCATGAAGTGGAGGTTCTTGTCAACAGAGCAGCCCTAAACTTTCCGGTGCCTGTGTCTTGCTGATTTTTAGTTTTTCCAATTTATACGCCCATGAGTGGACGTGCCCTATGCTCCCTAAGCTGTTTTTTTTCGATGTTTCAGGACACACCGTACACTTCTCCAGAGTGGCTGTTGGCAATTTACATCCCGCCCATCAGTGTAGCAAGGCTGCCATTTCTCCATGGCCTGTCCTGCATTTCTGGTTTTGACACTTTTTGCAGCATGGCCCTTTTCACCGATGGGAAGCGAGACTTCTTTGTAGCGCTGATTTGCCTTTCCAGGTTGCTTGGTTGGCCAAAAAGGGCGTATGTGTTTTTTCCTGAATATATTCAGGAAAAAACGCATACGCCCTTTTTGGCCAAGGGCATCATTGTCGACCTTTTGCCGCTTTTCATGTGCTTTAAAGGCGATTCGTATCTACCTCCTGAAATCTGTTTCCTGCAATTCTGCCTTGCTTTCAAATCCTCTTCGTTGCCTTCCCTCAATATATCTGTGGATGAGAGTTATCATTTATAACACTGCGGGTTTGTGAATTGCAGTTTCCCTGAGCTCCATTTTTCAAATGTCTTTTTTGGGAGCTGGCCGCAAAAGCGCGGGATTGCCTCAGGCCCTATTCTGCTTCTGGGCAGCAGGCTGAGCCTGTGGTTAATTCTTCTTCCTGGTGGGAAAATAGAGTGACCTGTGCCTGTCCCAACACCTAGATCTAGTCTCTCATTGGTTGCCCCTCTTCCCGTTCGTCCTCAGGACAAATTGCAACCTGTAGGGAACAGGAGGTTAAAGGTGCTGATTCTCCAAGTAGGGAGATTGCTAGTAAAGTAGCTGGAATGGCGAAACCGAGCACAAGGAGATGAGAAATGAGGTGAGTTTTAGAAACCTTTCAAAATCACACGGTGTACCATCTTCTGGGTTTCTCATGCATGTTTTCGATGTAGGAAGATGCCCTTGAACCTGGAGATTTGGGACCCATGGGATGGGTACCACGCAGTATTACTTTAAAGGGTCTGCGTTTTCTCACCCAACCTCACCCAACCTCTCAGCCCCAAGAGTGTCCACCCTTATGTCTCATCCAGGTGTGGGTCTAGATATGGTCAATCCAGGTTGCATCACAGCCTCTGAACGAATTTTGTAAGAATTTCTCTCTCTTTCACTGTCTTTGTTTTACGGGTTTTTAAAAGTAATTTATTTTTATAATGGGGTTTAGCTGCCTTTCATGGCTGTGTTTATGCGGCTTTACACCCACTTGACTCACTTCCAGACAGATATCAATACATAGGTTTTAAGATTCTTACTAGTCACATATATTCTTGTGCGGGGAATAGGGGGTGTTGAGTCCAGTTCACTGAGCAAGGAGTAGGTCTTGTCTATTACATATTGGGTGTATGGAACGGTATCTGAGCCAATTTGAAACCCTTGTTTTATGCATCACCCCACCTCACCTTTCCTGTTAAGCAGCTATAGTGTGTTTTCTAAACGTGTGACTCTGTTCTGTTTTGTAATTCAGTTCAAGTGTAGCGGTTTTTACATTCCCTCTATAAGTTATAGCTTATGATAAGTGTCTTTTTCTGTGTGACTTATTTCACTTAGAATCGTCGTACCTAACTCCACTCATCTTGCTTCTACTAGCCTTATGATATTGATTTCATGTCTGAGTGATATTCCATTGTACATAAGGACCACAAATTCTTTATCCATTTTTCTCTTTCCTGGGATATTTAAGGTGTCATGAAGTGGAGGTTCTTGTCAACAGAGCAGCCCTAAACTTTCGGGTGCCTGTGTCTTGCTGATTTTTAGTTTTTCCAATTTATACGCCCATGAGTGGACGTGCCCTATGCTCCATAAGCTGTTTTTTTTTCGATGTTTCAGGACACAACGTACACTTCTCCAGAGTGGTTGTTGGCAATTTACATCCCGCCCATCAGTGTAGCAAGGCTGCCATTTCTCCATGGCCTGTCCTGCATTTCTGGTTTTGACACTTTTTGCAGCATGGCCCTTTTCACCGATGGGAAGCGAGACTTCTTTGTAGCGCTGATTTGCCTTTCCAGGTTGCTTGGTTGGCCAAAAAGGGCGTATGCGTTTTTTCCTGAATATATTCAGGAAAAAACGCATACGCCCTTTTTGGCCAAGGGCCTCATTGTCGACGTTTTGCCGCTTTTCATGTGTTTTAAAGGCGATTCGTATCTACCTCCTGAAATCTGTTTCCTGCAATTCTGCCTTGCTTTCAAATCCTCTTCGTTGCCTTCCCTCAATATATCTGTGGATGAGAGTTATCATTTATAACTCTGCGGGTTTGTGAATTGCAGTTTCCCTGAGGTCCATTTTTCAACTGTCTTTTTTGGGAGCTGGCCTCAAAAGCGCGGGATTGCCTCAGGCCCTATTCTGCTTCTGGGCGGCAGGCTGAGCCTGTGGTTAATTCTTCTTCCTGTTGGGAAAATAGAGTGACCTGTGCCTGTCCCAACACCTAGATCTAGTCTCTCATTGGTTGCCCCTCTTCCCGTTCGTCCTCAGGACAAATTGCAACCTGTAGGGAACAGGAGGTTAAAGGTGCTGATTCTCCAAGTAGGGAGATTGCTAGTAAAGTAGCTGGAATGGCAAAACCGAGCACAAGGAGATGAGAAATGAGGTGCGTTTTAGAAACCTTTCAAAATCACACGGTGTACCATCTTCTGGGTTTCTCATGCATGTTTTCGATGTAGGAAGATGCCCTTGAACCTGGAGATTTGGGACCCATGGGATGGGTACCACGCAGTATTACTTTAAAGGGTCTGCGTTTGCTCACCCAACCACACCCAACCTCTCAGCCCCAAGAGTGTCCACCCTTATGTCTCATCCAGCTGTGGGTCTTGATATGGTCAATCCAGGTTGCATCACAGCCTCTGAACGAATTTTGTAAGAATTTCTCTCTCTTTCACTGTCTTTGTTTTACGGGTTTTTAAAAGTAATTTATTTTTATAATGGGGTTTAGCTGCTTTTCATGGCTGTGTTTATGCGGCTTTACACCCACTTGACTCACTTCCAGACAGATATCAATACATAGGTTTTAAGATTCTTACTAGTCACATATATTCTTGTGTGGTGAATAGGGGGTGTTGAGTCCAGTTCACTGAGCAAGGAGTAGGTCTTGTCTATTACATATTGGGTGTATGGAACGGTATCTGAGCGAATTTGAAACCCTTGTTTTATGCATCACCCCACCTCACCATTCCCGTTAAGCAGCCATAGTGTGTTTTCTAAACGTGTGACTCTGTTCTGTTTTGTAATTCAGTTCAAGTGTAGCGGTTTTTACATTCCCTCTATAAGTGATAGCTTATGATAAGTGTCTTTTTCTGTGTGACTTATTTCACTTAGAATCGTCGTACCTAACTCCACTCATCTTGCTTCTACTAGCCTTATGACATTGATTTCATGTCTGAGTGATATTCCATTGTACATAAGGACCACAACTTCTTTATCCATTTTTCTCTTTCCTGGGATATTTAAGGTGTCATGAAGTGGAGGTTCTTGTCAACAGAGCAGCCCTAAACTTTCCGGTGCCTGTGTCTTGCTGATTTTTAGTTTTTCCAATTTATACGCCCATGAGTGGACGTGCCCTATGCTCCCTAAGCTGTTTTTTTTCGATGTTTCAGGACACAACGTACACTTCTCCAGAGTGGCTGTTGGCAATTTACATCCCGCCCATCAGTGTAGCAAGGCTGCCATTTCTCCATGGCCTGTCCTGCATTTCTGGTTTTGACACTTTTTGCAGCATGGCCCTTTTCACCGATGGGAAGCGAGACTTCTTTGTAGCGCTGATTTGCCTTTCCAGGTTGCTTGGTTGGCCAAAAAGGGCGTATGCGTTTTTTCCTGAATATATTCAGGAAAAAACGCATACGCCCTTTTTGGCCAAGGGCATCATTGTCGACCTTTTGCCGCTTTTCATGTGCTTTAAAGGCGATTCGTATCTACCTCCTGAAATCTGTTTCCTGCAATTCTGCCTTGCTTTCAAATCCTCTTCGTTGCCTTCCCTCAATATATCTGTGGATGACAGTTATCAATTATAACTCTGAAGTTTTTGTATTGCAGTTTCCCTGAGCTCCATTTTTCAAATGTCTTTTTTGGGAGCTGGCCGCAAAAGCGCGGGATTGCCTCAGGCCCTATTCTGCTTCTGGGCGGCAGGCTGAGCCTGTGGTTAATTCTTCTTCCTGGTGGGAAAATAGAGTGACCTGTGCCTGTCCCAACACCTAGATCTAGTCTCTCATTGGTTGCCCCTCTTCCCGTTCGTCCTCAGGACAAATTGCAACCTGTAGGGAACAGGAGGTTAAAGGTGCTGATTCTCCAAGTAGGGAGATTGCTAGTAAAGTAGCTGGAATGGCGAAACCGAGCACAAGGAGATGAGAAATGAGGTGAGTTTTAGAAACCTTTCAAAATCACACAGTGTACCATCTTCTGGGTTTCTCATGCATGTTTTCGATGTAGGAAGATGCCCTTGAACCTGGAGATTTGGGACCCATGGGATGGGTACCACGCAGTATTACTTTAAAGGGTCTGCGTTTGCTCACCCAACCTCACCCAACCTCTCAGCCCCAAGAGTGTCCACCCTTATGTCTCATCCAGGTGTGGGTGTAGATATGGTCAATCCAGGTTGCATCACAGCCTCTGAACGAATTTTGTAAGAATTTCTCTCTCTTTCACTGTCTTTGTTTTACGGGTTTTTAAAAGTAATTTATTTTTATAATGGGGTTTAGCTGCTTTTCATGGTTGTGTTTATGCGGCTTTACACCCACTTGACTCACTTCCAGACAGATATCAATACATAGGTTTTAAGATTCTTACTAGTCACATATATTCTTGTGCGGGGAATAGGGGGTGTTGAGTCCAGTTCACTGAGCAAGGAGTAGGTCTTGTCTATTACATATTGGGTGTATGGAACGGTATCTGAGCGAATTTGAAACCCTTGTTTTATGCATCACCCCACCTCACCATTCCCGTTAAGCAGCCATAGTGTGTTTTCTAAACGTGTGACTCTGTTCTGTTTTGTAATTCAGTTCAAGTGTAGCGGTTTTTACATTCCCTCTATAAGTGATAGCTTATGATAAGTGTCTTTTTCTGTGTGACTTATTTCACTTAGAATCGTCGTACCTAACTCCACTCATCTTGCTTCTACTAGCCTTATGACATTGATTTCATGTCTGAGTGATATTCCATTGTACATAAGGACCACAACTTCTTTATCCATTTTTCTCTTTCCTGGGATATTTAAGGTGTCATGAAGTGGAGGTTCTTGTCAACAGAGCAGCCCTAAACTTTCCGGTGCCTGTGTCTTGCTGATTTTTAGTTTTTCCAATTTATACGCCCATGAGTGGACGTGCCCTATGCTCCCTAAGCTGTTTTTTTTCGATGTTTCAGGACACAACGTACACTTCTCCAGAGTGGTTGTTGGCAATTTACATCCCGCCCATCAGTGTAGCAAGGCTGCCATTTCTCCATGGCCTGTCCTGCATTTCTGGTTTTGACACTTTTTGCAGCATGGCCCTTTTCACCGATGGGAAGCGAGACTTCTTTGTAGCGCTGATTTGCCTTTCCAGGTTGCTTGGTTGGCCAAAAAGGGCGTATGCGTTTTTTCCTGAATATATTCAGGAAAAAACGCATACGCCCTTTTTGGCCAAGGGCATCATTGTCGACGTTTTGCCGCTTTTCATGTGCTTTAAAGGCGATTCGTATCTACCTCCTGAAATCTGTTTCCTGCAATTCTGCCTTGCTTTCAAATCCTCTTCGTTGCCTTCCCTCAATATATCTGTGGATGAGAGTTATCATTTATAACTCTGCGGGTTTGTGAATTGCAGTTTCCCTGAGGTCCATTTTTCAACTGTCTTTTTTGGGAGCTGGCCTCAAAAGCGCGGGATTGCCTCAGGCCCTATTCTGCTTCTGGGCGGCAGGCTGAGCCTGTGGTTAATTCTTCTTCCTGTTGGGAAAATAGAGTGACCTGTGCCTGTCCCAACACCTAGATCTAGTCTCTCATTGGTTGCCCCTCTTCCCGTTCGTCCTCAGGACAAATTGCAACCTGTAGGGAACAGGAGGTTAAAGGTGCTGATTCTCCAAGTAGGGAGATTGCTAGTAAAGTAGCTGGAATGGCAAAACCGAGCACAAGGAGATGAGAAATGAGGTGCGTTTTAGAAACCTTTCAAAATCACACGGTGTACCATCTTCTGGGTTTCTCATGCATGTTTTCGATGTAGGAAGATGCCCTTGAACCTGGAGATTTGGGACCCATGGGATGGGTACCACGCAGTATTACTTTAAAGGGTCTGCGTTTGCTCACCCAACCACACCCAACCTCTCAGCCCCAAGAGTGTCCACCCTTATGTCTCATCCAGCTGTGGGTCTTGATATGGTCAATCCAGGTTGCATCACAGCCTCTGAACGAATTTTGTAAGAATTTCTCTCTCTTTCACTGTCTTTGTTTTACGGGTTTTTAAAAGTAATTTATTTTTATAATGGGGTTTAGCTGCTTTTCATGGCTGTGTTTATGCGGCTTTACACCCACTTGACTCACTTCCAGACAGATATCAATACATAGGTTTTAAGATTCTTACTAGTCACATATATTCTTGTGTGGTGAATAGGGGGTGTTGAGTCCAGTTCACTGAGCAAGGAGTAGGTCTTGTCTATTACATATTGGGTGTATGGAACGGTATCTGAGCGAATTTGAAACCCTTGTTTTATGCATCACCCCACCTCACCATTCCCGTTAAGCAGCCATAGTGTGTTTTCTAAACGTGTGACTCTGTTCTGTTTTGTAATTCAGTTCAAGTGTAGCGGTTTTTACATTCCCTCTATAAGTGATAGCTTATGATAAGTGTCTTTTTCTGTGTGACTTATTTCACTTAGAATCGTCGTACCTAACTCCACTCATCTTGCTTCTACTAGCCTTATGACATTGATTTCATGTCTGAGTGATATTCCATTGTACATAAGGACCACAACTTCTTTATCCATTTTTCTCTTTCCTGGGATATTTAAGGTGTCATGAAGTGGAGGTTCTTGTCAACAGAGCAGCCCTAAACTTTCCGGTGCCTGTGTCTTGCTGATTTTTAGTTTTTCCAATTTATACGCCCATGAGTGGACGTGCCCTATGCTCCCTAAGCTGTTTTTTTTCGATGTTTCAGGACACAACGTACACTTCTCCAGAGTGGCTGTTGGCAATTTACATCCCGCCCATCAGTGTAGCAAGGCTGCCATTTCTCCATGGCCTGTCCTGCATTTCTGGTTTTGACACTTTTTGCAGCATGGCCCTTTTCACCGATGGGAAGCGAGACTTCTTTGTAGCGCTGATTTGCCTTTCCAGGTTGCTTGGTTGGCCAAAAAGGGCGTATGCGTTTTTTCCTGAATATATTCAGGAAAAAACGCATACGCCCTTTTTGGCCAAGGGCATCATTGTCGACGTTTTGCCGCTTTTCATGTGCTTTAAAGGCGATTCGTATCTACCTCCTGAAATCTGTTTCCTGCAATTCTGCCTTGCTTTCAAATCCTCTTCGTTGCCTTCCCTCAATATATCTGTGGATGACAGTTATCAATTATAACTCTGAAGTTTTTGTATTGCAGTTTCCCTGAGCTCCATTTTTCAAATGTCTTTTTTGGGAGCTGGCCGCAAAAGCGCGGGATTGCCTCAGGCCCTATTCTGCTTCTGGGCGGCAGGCTGAGCCTGTGGTTAATTCTTCTTCCTGGTGGGAAAATAGAGTGACCTGTGCCTGTCCCAACACCTAGATCTAGTCTCTCATTGGTTGCCCCTCTTCCCGTTCGTCCTCAGGACAAATTGCAACCTGTAGGGAACAGGAGGTTAAAGGTGCTGATTCTCCAAGTAGGGAGATTGCTAGTAAAGTAGCTGGAATGGCGAAACCGAGCACAAGGAGATGAGAAATGAGGTGAGTTTTAGAAACCTTTCAAAATCACACAGTGTACCATCTTCTGGGTTTCTCATGCATGTTTTCGATGTAGGAAGATGCCCTTGAACCTGGAGATTTGGGACCCATGGGATGGGTACCACGCAG
The DNA here is from genome assembly GCF_028021215.1 of Eschrichtius robustus. Lineage (NCBI taxonomy): Eukaryota > Metazoa > Chordata > Mammalia > Artiodactyla > Eschrichtiidae > Eschrichtius > Eschrichtius robustus. The sequence continues at coordinate 1,526,960 of NW_027175679.1, forward strand.
TATTACTTTAAAGGGTCTGCGTTTGCTCACCCAACCTCACCCAACCTCTCAGCCCCAAGAGTGTCCACCCTTATGTCTCATCCAGGTGTGGGTGTAGATATGGTCAATCCAGGTTGCATCACAGCCTCTGAACGAATTTTGTAAGAATTTCTCTCTCTTTCACTGTCTTTGTTTTACGGGTTTTTAAAAGTAATTTATTTTTATAATGGGGTTTAGCTGCTTTTCATGGTTGTGTTTATGCGGCTTTACACCCACTTGACTCACTTCCAGACAGATATCAATACATAGGTTTTAAGATTCTTACTAGTCACATATATTCTTGTGCGGGGAATAGGGGGTGTTGAGTCCAGTTCACTGAGCAAGGAGTAGGTCTTGTCTATTACATATTGGGTGTATGGAACGGTATCTGAGCGAATTTGAAACCCTTGTTTTATGCATCACCCCACCTCACCATTCCCGTTAAGCAGCCATAGTGTGTTTTCTAAACGTGTGACTCTGTTCTGTTTTGTAATTCAGTTCAAGTGTAGCGGTTTTTACATTCCCTCTATAAGTGATAGCTTATGATAAGTGTCTTTTTCTGTGTGACTTATTTCACTTAGAATCGTCGTACCTAACTCCACTCATCTTGCTTCTACTAGCCTTATGACATTGATTTCATGTCTGAGTGATATTCCATTGTACATAAGGACCACAACTTCTTTATCCATTTTTCTCTTTCCTGGGATATTTAAGGTGTCATGAAGTGGAGGTTCTTGTCAACAGAGCAGCCCTAAACTTTCCGGTGCCTGTGTCTTGCTGATTTTTAGTTTTTCCAATTTATACGCCCATGAGTGGACGTGCCCTATGCTCCCTAAGCTGTTTTTTTTCGATGTTTCAGGACACAACGTACACTTCTCCAGAGTGGTTGTTGGCAATTTACATCCCGCCCATCAGTGTAGCAAGGCTGCCATTTCTCCATGGCCTGTCCTGCATTTCTGGTTTTGACACTTTTTGAAGCATGGCCCTTTTCACCGATGGGAAGCGAGACTTCTTTGTAGCGCTGATTTGCCTTTCCAGGTTGCTTGGTTGGCCAAAAAGGGCGTATGCGTTTTTTCCTGAATATATTCAGGAAAAAACGCATACGCCCTTTTTGGCCAAGGGCATCATTGTCGACGTTTTGCCGCTTTTCATGTGCTTTAAAGGCGATTCGTATCTACCTCCCGAAATCTGTTTCCTGCAATTCTGCCTTGCTTTCAAATCCTCTTCGTTGCCTTCCCTCAATATATCTGTGGATGAGAGTTATCATTTATAACTCTGCGGGTTTGTGAATTGCAGTTTCCCTGAGGTCCATTTTTCAACTGTCTTTTTTGGGAGCTGGCCTCAAAAGCGCGGGATTGCCTCAGGCCCTATTCTGCTTCTGGGCGGCAGGCTGAGCCTGTGGTTAATTCTTCTTCCTGTTGGGAAAATAGAGTGACCTGTGCCTGTCCCAACACCTAGATCTAGTCTCTCATTGGTTGCCCCTCTTCCCGTTCGTCCTCAGGACAAATTGCAACCTGTAGGGAACAGGAGGTTAAAGGTGCTGATTCTCCAAGTAGGGAGATTGCTAGTAAAGTCGCTGGAATGGCGAAACCGAGCACAAGGAGATGAGAAATGAGGTGCGTTTTAGAAACCTTTCAAAATCACACGGTGTACCATCTTCTGGGTTTCTCATGCATGTTTTCGATGTAGGAAGATGCCCTTGAACCTGGAGATTTCGGACCCATGGGATGGGTACCACGCAGTATTACTTTAAAGGGTCTGCGTTTGCTCACCCAACCACACCCAACCTCTCAGCCCCAAGAGTGTCCACCCTTATGTCTCATCCAGCTGTGGGTCTTGATATGGTCAATCCAGGTTGCATCACAGCCTCTGAACGAATTATGTAAGAATTTCTCTCTCTTTCACTGTCTTTGTTTTATGGGTTTTTAAAAGTAATTTATTTTTATAATGGGGTTTAGCTGCTTTTCATGGCTGTGTTTATGCGGCTTTACACCCACTTGACTCACTTCCAGAGAGATATCAATACATAGGTTTTAAGATTCTTACTAGTCACATATATTCTTGTGTGGTGAATAGGGGGTGTTGAGTCCAGTTCACTGAGCAAGGAGTAGGTCTTGTCTATTACATATTGGGTGTATGGAACGGTATCTGAGCGAATTTGAAACCCTTGTTTTATGCATCACCCCACCTCACCATTCCCGTTAAGCAGCCATAGTGTGTTTTCTAAACGTGTGACTCTGTTCTGTTTTGTAATTCAGTTCAAGTGTAGCGGTTTTTACATTCCATCTATAAGTGATAGCTTATGATAAGTGTCTTTTTATGTGTGACTTATTTCACTTAGAATCGTCGTACCTAACTCCACTCCTCTTGCTTCTACTAGCCTTATGACATTGATTTCATGTCTGAGTGATATTCCATTGTACATAAGGACCACAACTTCTTTATCCATTTTTCTCTTTCCTGGGATATTTAAGGTGTCATGAAGTGGAGGTTCTTGTCAACAGAGCAGCCCTAAACTTTCCGGTGCCTGTGTCTTGCTGATTTTTAGTTTTTCCAATTTATACGCCCATGAGTGGACGTGCCCTATGCTCCCTAAGCTGTTTTTTTTCGATGTTTCAGGACACAACGTACACTTCTCCAGAGTGGCTGTTGGCAATTTACATCCCGCCCATCAGTGTAGCAAGGCTGCCATTTCTCCATGGCCTGTCCTGCATTTCTGGTTTTGACACTTTTTGCAGCATGGCCCTTTTCACCGATGGGAAGCGAGACTTCTTTGTAGCGCTGATTTGCCTTTCCAGGTTGCTTGGTTGGCCAAAAAGGGCGTATGTGTTTTTTCCTGAATATATTCAGGAAAAAACGCATACGCCCTTTTTGGCCAAGGGCATCATTGTCGACCTTTTGCCGCTTTTCATGTGCTTTAAAGGCGATTCGTATCTACCTCCTGAAATCTGTTTCCTGCAATTCTGCCTTGCTTTCAAATCCTCTTCGTTGCCTTCCCTCAATATATCTGTGGATGAGAGTTATCATTTATAACTCTGCGGGTTTGTGAATTGCAGTTTCCCTGAGCTCCATTTTTCAAATGTCTTTTTTGGGAGCTGGCCGCAAAAGCGCGGGATTGCCTCAGGCCCTATTCTGCTTCTGGGCGGCAGGCTGAGCCTGTGGTTAATTCTTCTTCCTGTTGGGAAAATAGAGTGACCTGTGCCTGTCCCAACACCTAGATCTAGTCTCTCATTGGTTGCCCCTCTTCCCGTTCGTCCTCAGGACAAATTGCAACCTGTAGGGAACAGGAGGTTAAAGGTGCTGATTCTCCAAGTAGGGAGATTGCTAGTAAAGTAGCTGGAATGGCGAAACCGAGCACAAGGAGATGAGAAATGAGGTGCGTTTTAGAAACCTTTCAAAATCACACGGTGTACCATCTTCTGGGTTTCTCATGCATGTTTTCGATGTAGGAAGATGCCCTTGAACCTGGAGATTTGGGACCCATGGGATGGGTACCACGCAGTATTACTTTAAAGGGTCTGCGTTTTCTCACCCAACCTCACCCAACCTCTCAGCCCCAAGAGTGTCCACCCTTATGTCTCATCCAGGTGTGGGTCTAGATATGGTCAATCCAGGTTGCATCACAGCCTCTGAACGAATTTTGTAAGAATTTCTCTCTCTTTCACTGTCTTTGTTTTACGGGTTTTTAAAAGTAATTTATTTTTATAATGGGGTTTAGCTGCCTTTCATGGCTGTGTTTATGCGGCTTTACACCCACTTGACTCACTTCCAGACAGATATCAATACATAGGTTTTAAGATTCTTACTAGTCACATATATTCTTGTGCGGGGAATAGGGGGTGTTGAGTCCAGTTCACTGAGCAAGGAGTAGGTCTTGTCTATTACATATTGGGTGTATGGAACGGTATCTGAGCCAATTTGAAACCCTTGTTTTATGCATCACCCCACCTCACCTTTCCTGTTAAGCAGCTATAGTGTGTTTTCTAAACGTGTGACTCTGTTCTGTTTTGTAATTCAGTTCAAGTGTAGCGGTTTTTACATTCCCTCTATAAGTTATAGCTTATGATAAGTGTCTTTTTCTGTGTGACTTATTTCACTTAGAATCGTCGTACCTAACTCCACTCATCTTGCTTCTACTAGCCTTATGATATTGATTTCATGTCTGAGTGATATTCCATTGTACATAAGGACCACAAATTCTTTATCCATTTTTCTCTTTCCTGGGATATTTAAGGTGTCATGAAGTGGAGGTTCTTGTCAACAGAGCAGCCCTAAACTTTCGGGTGCCTGTGTCTTGCTGATTTTTAGTTTTTCCAATTTATACGCCCATGAGTGGACGTGCCCTATGCTCCCTAAGCTGTTTTTTTTCGATGTTTCAGGACACAACGTACACTTCTCCAGAGTGGCTGTTGGCAATTTACATCCCGCCCATCAGTGTAGCAAGGCTGCCATTTCTCCATGGCCTGTCCTGCATTTCTGGTTTTGACACTTTTTGCAGCATGGCCCTTTTCACCGATGGGAAGCGAGACTTCTTTGTAGCGCTGATTTGCCTTTCCAGGTTGCTTGGTTGGCCAAGAAGGGCGTATGTGTTTTTTCCTGAATATATTCAGGAAAAAACGCATACGCCCTTTTTGGCCAAGGGCATCATTGTCGACCTTTTGCCGCTTTTCATGTGCTTTAAAGGCGATTCGTATCTACCTCCTGAAATCTGTTTCCTGCAATTCTGCCTTGCTTTCAAATCCTCTTCGTTGCCTTCCCTCAATATATCTGTGGATGAGAGTTATCATTTATAACTCTGCGGGTTTGTGAATTGCAGTTTCCCTGAGCTCCATTTTTCAAATGTCTTTTTTGGGAGCTGGCCGCAAAAGCGCGGTATTGCCTCAGGCCCTATTCTGCTTCTGGGCGGCAGGCTGAGCCTGTGGTTAATTCTTCTCCCTGTTGGGAAAATAGAGTGACCTGTGCCTGTCCCAACACCTAGATCTAGTCTCTCATTGGTTGCCCCTCTTCCCGTTCGTCCTCAGGAGAAATTGCAACCTGTAGGGAACAGGAGGTTAAAGGTGCTGATTCTCCAAGTAGGGAGATTGCTAGTAAAGTAGCTGGAATGGCGAAACCGAGCACAAGGAGATGAGAAATGAGGTGCGTTTTAGAAACCTTTCAAAATCACACGGTGTACCATCTTCTGGGTTTCTCATGCATGTTTTCGATGTAGGAAGATGCCCTTGAACCTGGAGATTTGGGACCCATGGGATGGGTACCACGCAGTATTACTTTAAAGGGTCTGCGTTTTCTCACCCAACCTCACCCAACCTCTCAGCCCCAAGAGTGTCCACCCTTATGTCTCATCCAGGAGTGGGTGTAGATATGGTCAATCCAGGTTGCATCACAGCTTCTGAACGAATTTTGTAAGAATTTCTCTCTCTTTCACTGTCTTTGTTTTACGGGTTTTTAAAAGTAATTTATTTTTATAATGGGGTTTAGCTGCTTTTCATGGTTGTGTTTATGCGGCTTTACACCCACTTGACTCACTTCCAGACAGATATCAATACATAGGTTTTAAGATTCTTACTAGTCACATATATTCTTGTGCGGGGAATAGGGGGTGTTGAGTCCAGTTCACTGAGCAAGGAGTAGGTCTTGTCTATTACATATTGGGTGTATGGAACGGTATCTGAGCCAATTTGAAACCCTTGTTTTATGCATCACCCCACCTCACCTTTCCTGTTAAGCAGCTATAGTGTGTTTTCTAAACGTGTGACTCTGTTCTGTTTTGTAATTCAGTTCAAGTGTAGCGGTTTTTACATTCCCTCTATAAGTGATAGCTTATGATAAGTGTCTTTTTCTGTGTGACTTATTTCACTTAGAATCGTCGTACCTAACTCCACTCATCTTGCTTCTACTAGCCTTATGATATTGACTTCATGTCTGAGTGATATTCCATTGTACATAAGGACCACAAATTCTTTATCCATTTTTCTCTTTCCTGGGATATTTAAGGTGTCATGAAGTGGAGGTTCTTGTCAACAGAGCAGCCCTAAACTTTCGGGTGCCTGTGTCTTGCTGATTTTTAGTTTTTCCAATTTATACGCCCATGAGTGGACGTGCCCTATGCTCCCTAAGCTGTTTTTTTTCGATGTTTCAGGACACAACGTACACTTCTCCAGAGTGGCTGTTGGCAATTTACATCCCGCCCATCAGTGTAGCAAGGCTGCCATTTCTCCATGGCCTGTCCTGCATTTCTGGTTTTGACACTTTTTGCAGCATGGCCCTTTTCACCGATGGGAAGCGAGACTTCTTTGTAGCGCTGATTTGCCTTTCCAGGTTGCTTGGTTGGCCAAGAAGGGCGTATGTGTTTTTTCCTGAATATATTCAGGAAAAAACGCATACGCCCTTTTTGGCCAAGGGCATCATTGTCGACGTTTTGCCGCTTTTCATGTGCTTTAAAGGCGATTCGTATCTACCTCCCGAAATCTGTTTCCTGCAATTCTGCCTTGCTTTCAAATCCTCTTCGTTGCCTTCCCTCAATATATCTGTGGATGAGAGTTATCATTTATAACTCTGCGGGTTTGTGAATTGCAGTTTCCCTGAGGTCCATTTTTCAACTGTCTTTTTTGGGAGCTGGCCTCAAAAGCGCGGGATTGCCTCAGGCCCTATTCTGCTTCTGGGCGGCAGGCTGAGCCTGTGGTTAATTCTTCTTCCTGTTGGGAAAATAGAGTGACCTGTGCCTGTCCCAACACCTAGATCTAGTCTCTCATTGGTTGCCCCTCTTCCCGTTCGTCCTCAGGACAAATTGCAACCTGTAGGGAACAGGAGGTTAAAGGTGCTGATTCTCCAAGTAGGGAGATTGCTAGTAAAGTCGCTGGAATGGCGAAACCGAGCACAAGGAGATGAGAAATGAGGTGCGTTTTAGAAACCTTTCAAAATCACACGGTGTACCATCTTCTGGGTTTCTCATGCATGTTTTCGATGTAGGAAGATGCCCTTGAACCTGGAGATTTCGGACCCATGGGATGGGTACCACGCAGTATTACTTTAAAGGGTCTGCGTTTGCTCACCCAACCACACCCAACCTCTCAGCCCCAAGAGTGTCCACCCTTATGTCTCATCCAGCTGTGGGTCTTGATATGGTCAATCCAGGTTGCATCACAGCCTCTGAACGAATTATGTAAGAATTTCTCTCTCTTTCACTGTCTTTGTTTTATGGGTTTTTAAAAGTAATTTATTTTTATAATGGGGTTTAGCTGCTTTTCATGGCTGTGTTTATGCGGCTTTACACCCACTTGACTCACTTCCAGAGAGATATCAATACATAGGTTTTAAGATTCTTACTAGTCACATATATTCTTGTGTGGTGAATAGGGGGTGTTGAGTCCAGTTCACTGAGCAAGGAGTAGGTCTTGTCTATTACATATTGGGTGTATGGAACGGTATCTGAGCGAATTTGAAACCCTTGTTTTATGCATCACCCCACCTCACCATTCCCGTTAAGCAGCCATAGTGTGTTTTCTAAACGTGTGACTCTGTTCTGTTTTGTAATTCAGTTCAAGTGTAGCGGTTTTTACATTCCATCTATAAGTGATAGCTTATGATAAGTGTCTTTTTATGTGTGACTTATTTCACTTAGAATCGTCGTACCTAACTCCACTCCTCTTGCTTCTACTAGCCTTATGACATTGATTTCATGTCTGAGTGATATTCCATTGTACATAAGGACCACAACTTCTTTATCCATTTTTCTCTTTCCTGGGATATTTAAGGTGTCATGAAGTGGAGGTTCTTGTCAACAGAGCAGCCCTAAACTTTCCGGTGCCTGTGTCTTGCTGATTTTTAGTTTTTCCAATTTATACGCCCATGAGTGGACGTGCCCTATGCTCCCTAAGCTGTTTTTTTTCGATGTTTCAGGACACAACGTACACTTCTCCAGAGTGGCTGTTGGCAATTTACATCCCGCCCATCAGTGTAGCAAGGCTGCCATTTCTCCATGACCTGTCCTGCATTTCTGGTTTTGACACTTTTTGCAGCATGGCCCTTTTCACCGATGGGAAGCGAGACTTCTTTGTAGCGCTGATTTGCCTTTCCAGGTTGCTTGGTTGGCCAAAAAGGGCGTATGTGTTTTTTCCTGAATATATTCAGGAAAAAACGCATACGCCCTTTTTGGCCAAGGGCATCATTGTCGACCTTTTGCCGCTTTTCATGTGCTTTAAAGGCGATTCGTATCTACCTCCTGAAATCTGTTTCCTGCAATTCTGCCTTGCTTTCAAATCCTCTTCGTTGCCTTCCCTCAATATATCTGTGGATGAGAGTTATCATTTATAACTCTGCGGGTTTGTGAATTGCAGTTTCCCTGAGCTCCATTTTTCAAATGTCTTTTTTGGGAGCTGGCCGCAAAAGCGCGGGATTGCCTCAGGCCCTATTCTGCTTCTGGGCGGCAGGCTGAGCCTGTGGTTAATTCTTCTTCCTGTTGGGAAAATAGAGTGACCTGTGCCTGTCCCAACACCTAGATCTAGTCTCTCATTGGTTGCCCCTCTTCCCGTTCGTCCTCAGGACAAATTGCAACCTGTAGGGAACAGGAGGTTAAAGGTGCTGATTCTCCAAGTAGGGAGATTGCTAGTAAAGTAGCTGGAATGGCGAAACCGAGCACAAGGAGATGAGAAATGAGGTGCGTTTTAGAAACCTTTCAAAATCACACGGTGTACCATCTTCTGGGTTTCTCATGCATGTTTTCGATGTAGGAAGATGCCCTTGAACCTGGAGATTTGGGACCCATGGGATGGGTACCACGCAGTATTACTTTAAAGGGTCTGCGTTTTCTCACCCAACCTCACCCAACCTCTCAGCCCCAAGAGTGTCCACCCTTATGTCTCATCCAGGTGTGGGTCTAGATATGGTCAATCCAGGTTGCATCACAGCCTCTGAACGAATTTTGTAAGAATTTCTCTCTCTTTCACTGTCTTTGTTTTACGGGTTTTTAAAAGTAATTTATTTTTATAATGGGGTTTAGCTGCCTTTCATGGCTGTGTTTATGCGGCTTTACACCCACTTGACTCACTTCCAGACAGATATCAATACATAGGTTTTAAGATTCTTACTAGTCACATATATTCTTGTGCGGGGAATAGGGGGTGTTGAGTCCAGTTCACTGAGCAAGGAGTAGGTCTTGTCTATTACATATTGGGTGTATGGAACGGTATCTGAGCCAATTTGAAACCCTTGTTTTATGCATCACCCCACCTCACCTTTCCTGTTAAGCAGCTATAGTGTGTTTTCTAAACGTGTGACTCTGTTCTGTTTTGTAATTCAGTTCAAGTGTAGCGGTTTTTACATTCCCTCTATAAGTTATAGCTTATGATAAGTGTCTTTTTCTGTGTGACTTATTTCACTTAGAATCGTCGTACCTAACTCCACTCATCTTGCTTCTACTAGCCTTATGATATTGATTTCATGTCTGAGTGATATTCCATTGTACATAAGGACCACAAATTCTTTATCCATTTTTCTCTTTCCTGGGATATTTAAGGTGTCATGAAGTGGAGGTTCTTGTCAACAGAGCAGCCCTAAACTTTCGGGTGCCTGTGTCTTGCTGATTTTTAGTTTTTCCAATTTATACGCCCATGAGTGGACGTGCCCTATGCTCCCTAAGCTGTTTTTTTTCGATGTTTCAGGACACAACGTACACTTCTCCAGAGTGGCTGTTGGCAATTTACATCCCGCCCATCAGTGTAGCAAGGCTGCCATTTCTCCATGGCCTGTCCTGCATTTCTGGTTTTGACACTTTTTGCAGCATGGCCCTTTTCACCGATGGGAAGCGAGACTTCTTTGTAGCGCTGATTTGCCTTTCCAGGTTGCTTGGTTGGCCAAGAAGGGCGTATGTGTTTTTTCCTGAATATATTCAGGAAAAAACGCATACGCCCTTTTTGGCCAAGGGCATCATTGTCGACCTTTTGCCGCTTTTCATGTGCTTTAAAGGCGATTCGTATCTACCTCCTGAAATCTGTTTCCTGCAATTCTGCCTTGCTTTCAAATCCTCTTCGTTGCCTTCCCTCAATATATCTGTGGATGAGAGTTATCATTTATAACTCTGCGGGTTTGTGAATTGCAGTTTCCCTGAGCTCCATTTTTCAAATGTCTTTTTTGGGAGCTGGCCGCAAAAGCGCGGGATTGCCTCAGGCCCTATTCTGCTTCTGGGCGGCAGGCTGAGCCTGTGGTTAATTCTTCTCCCTGTTGGGAAAATAGAGTGACCTGTGCCTGTCCCAACACCTAGATCTAGTCTCTCATTGGTTGCCCCTCTTCCCGTTCGTCCTCAGGACAAATTGCAACCTGTAGGGAACAGGAGGTTAAAGGTGCTGATTCTCCAAGTAGGGAGATTGCTAGTAAAGTAGCTGGAATGGCGAAACCGAGCACAAGGAGATGAGAAATGAGGTGCGTTTTAGAAACCTTTCAAAATCACACGGTGTACCATCTTCTGGGTTTCTCATGCATGTTTTCGATGTAGGAAGATGCCCTTGAACCTGGAGATTTGGGACCCATGGGATGGGTACCACGCAGTATTACTTTAAAGGGTCTGCGTTTTCTCACCCAACCTCACCCAACCTCTCAGCCCCAAGAGTGTCCACCCTTATGTCTCATCCAGGAGTGGGTGTAGATATGGTCAATCCAGGTTGCATCACAGCCTCTGAACGAATTTTGTAAGAATTTCTCTCTCTTTCACTGTCTTTGTTTTACGGGTTTTTAAAAGTAATTTATTTTTATAATGGGGTTTAGCTGCTTTTCATGGTTGTGTTTATGCGGCTTTACACCCACGTGACTCACTTCCAGACAGATATCAATACATAGGTTTTAAGATTCTTACTAGTCACATATATTCTTGTGCGGGGAATAGGGGGTGTTGAGTCCAGTTCACTGAGCAAGGAGTAGGTCTTGTCTATTACATATTGGGTGTATGGAACGGTATCTGAGCCAATTTGAAACCCTTGTTTTATGCATCACCCCACCTCACCTTTCCTGTTAAGCAGCTATAGTGTGTTTTCTAAACGTGTGACTCTGTTCTGTTTTGTAATTCAGTTCAAGTGTAGCGGTTTTTACATTCCCTCTATAAGTGATAGCTTATGATAAGTGTCTTTTTCTGTGTGACTTATTTCACTTAGAATCGTCGTACCTAACTCCACTCATCTTGCTTCTACTAGCCTTATGATATTGACTTCATGTCTGAGTGATATTCCATTGTACATAAGGACCACAAATTCTTTATCCATTTTTCTCTTTCCTGGGATATTTAAGGTGTCATGAAGTGGAGGTTCTTGTCAACAGAGCAGCCCTAAACTTTCGGGTGCCTGTGTCTTGCTGATTTTTAGTTTTTCCAATTTATACGCCCATGAGTGGACGTGCCCTATGCTCCCTAAGCTGTTTTTTTTCGATGTTTCAGGACACAACGTACACTTCTCCAGAGTGGCTGTTGGCAATTTACATCCCGCCCATCAGTGTAGCAAGGCTGCCATTTCTCCATGGCCTGTCCTGCATTTCTGGTTTTGACACTTTTTGCAGCATGGCCCTTTTCACCGATGGGAAGCGAGACTTCTTTGTAGCGCTGATTTGCCTTTCCAGGTTGCTTGGTTGGCCAAGAAGGGCGTATGTGTTTTTTCCTGAATATATTCAGGAAAAAACGCATACGCCCTTTTTGGCCAAGGGCATCATTGTCGACCTTTTGCCGCTTTTCATGTGCTTTAAAGGCGATTCGTATCTACCTCCTGAAATCTGTTTCCTGCAATTCTGCCTTGCTTTCAAATCCTCTTTGTTGCCTTCCCTCAATATATCTGTGGATGAGAGTTATCATTTATAACTCTGCGGGTTTGTGAATTGCAGTTTCCCTGAGCTCCATTTTTCAAATGTCTTTTTTGGGAGCTGGCCGCAAAAGCGCGGGATTGCCTCAGGCCCTATTCTGCTTCTGGGCGGCAGGCTGAGCCTGTGGTTAATTCTTCTTCCTGTTGGGAAAATAGAGTGACCTGTGCCTGTCCCAACACCTAGATCTAGTCTCTCATTGGTTGCCCCTCTTCCCGTTCGTCCTCAGGACAAATTGCAACCTGTAGGGAACAGGAGGTTAAAGGTGCTGATTCTCCAAGTAGGGAGATTGCTAGTAAAGTAGCTGGAATGGCGAAACCGAGCACAAGGAGATGAGAAATGAGGTGCGTTTTAGAAACCTTTCAAAATCACACGGTGTACCATCTTCTGGGTTTCTCATGCATGTTTTCGATGTAGGAAGATGCCCTTGAACCTGGAGATTTGGGACCCATGGGATGGGTACCACGCAGTATTACTTTAAAGGGTCTGCGTTTGCTCACCCAACCTCACCCAACCTCTCAGCCCCAAGAGTGTCCACCCTTATGTCTCATCCAGCTGTGGGTCTAGATATGGTCAATCCAGGTTGCATCACAGCCTCTGAACGAATTTTGTAAGAATTTCTCTCTCTTTCACTGTCTTTGTTTTACGGGTTTTTAAAAGTAATTTATTTTTATAATGGGGTTTAGCTGCTTTTCATGGTTGTGTTTATGCGGCTTACACCCACTTGACTCACTTCGAGACAGATATCAATACATAGGTTTTAAGATTCTTACTAGTCACATATATTCTTGTGTGGTGAATAGGGGGTGTTGAGTCCAGTTCACTGAGCAAGGAGTAGGTCTTGTCTATTACATATTGGGTGTATGGAACGGTATCTGAGCGAATTTGAAACCCTTGTTTTATGCATCACCCCACCTCACCATTCCCGTTAAGCAGCCATAGTGTGTTTTCTAAACGTGTGACTCTGTTCTGTTTTGTAATTCAGTTCAAGTGTAGCGGTTTTTACATTCCCTCTATAAGTGATAGCTTATGATAAGTGTCTTTTTCTGTGTGACTTATTTCACTTAGAATCGTCGTACCTAACTCCACTCATCTTGCTTCTACTAGCCTTATGAGACATTGATTTCATGTCTGAGTGATATTCCATTGTACATAAGGACCACAACTTCTTTATCCATTTTTCTCTTTCCTGGGATATTTAAGGTGTCATGAAGTGGAGGTTCTTGTCAACAGAGCAGCCCTAAACTTTTCGGTGCCTGTGTCTTGCTGATTTTTAGTTTTTCCAATTTATACGCCCATGAGTGGACGTGCCCTATGCTCCCTAAGCTGTTTTTTTTCGATGTTTCAGGACACAACGTACACTTCTCCAGAGTGGCTGTTGGCAATTTACATCCCGCCCATCAGTGTAGCAAGGCTGCCATTTCTCCATGGCCTGTCCTGCATTTCTGGTTTTGACACTTTTTGCAGCATGGCCCTTTTCACCGATGGGAAGCGAGACTTCTTTGTAGCGCTGATTTGCCTTTCCAGGTTGCTTGGTTGGCCAAAAAGGGCGTATGTGTTTTTTCCTGAATATATTCATGAAAAAACGCAAACGCCCTTTTTGGCGAAGGGCATCATTGTCGACCTTTTGCCGCTTTTCATGTGCTTTAAAGGCGATTCGTATCTACCTCCTGAAATCTGTTTCCTGCAATTCTGCCTTGCTTTCAAATCCTCTTCGTTGCCTTCCCTCAATATATCTGTGGATGAGAGTTATCATTTATAACTCTGCGGGTTTGTGAATTGCAGTTTCCCTGAGCTCCATTTTTCAAATGTCTTTTTTGGGAGCTTGCCGCAAAAGCGCGGGATTGCCTCAGGCCCTATTCTGGTTCCGGGCGGCAGGCTGAGCCTGTGGTTAATTCTTCTTCCTGTTGGGAAAATAGAGTGACCTGTGCCTGTCCCAACACCTAGATCTAGTCTCTCATTGGTTGCCCCTCTTCCCGTTCGTCCTCAGGACAAATTGCAACCTGTAGGGAACAGGAGGTTAAAGGTGCTGATTCTCCAAGTAGGGAGATTGCTAGTAAAGTAGCTGGAATGGCGAAACCGAGCACAAGGAGATGAGAAATGAGGTGCGTTTTAGAAACCTTTCAAAATCACACGGTGTACCATCTTCTGGGTTTCTCATGCATGTTTTCGATGTAGGAAGATGCCCTTGAACCTGGAGATTTGGGACCCATGGGATGGGTACCACGCAGTATTACTTTAAAGGGTCTGCGTTTTCTCACCCAACCTCACCCAACCTCTCAGCCCCAAGAGTGTCCACCCTTATGTCTCATCCAGGTGTGGGTCTAGATATGGTCAATCCAGGTTGCATCACAGCCTCTGAACGAATTTTGTAAGAATTTCTCTCTCTTTCACTGTCTTTGTTTTACGGGTTTTTAAAAGTAATTTATTTTTATAATGGGGTTTAGCTGCCTTTCATGGCTGTGTTTATGCGGCTTTACACCCACTTGACTCACTTCCAGACAGATATCAATACATAGGTTTTAAGATTCTTACTAGTCACATATATTCTTGTGCGGGGAATAGGGGGTGTTGAGTCCAGTTCACTGAGCAAGGAGTAGGTCTTGTCTATTACATATTGGGTGTATGGAACGGTATCTGAGCCAATTTGAAACCCTTGTTTTATGCATCACCCCACCTCACCTTTCCTGTTAAGCAGCTATAGTGTGTTTTCTAAACGTGTGACTCTGTTCTGTTTTGTAATTCAGTTCAAGTGTAGCGGTTTTTACATTCCCTCTATAAGTGATAGCTTATGATAAGTGTCTTTTTCTGTGTGACTTATTTCACTTAGAATCGTCGTACCTAACTCCACTCATCTTGCTTCTACTAGCCTTATGATATTGATTTCATGTCTGAGTGATATTCCATTGTACATAAGGACCACAACTTCTTTATCCATTTTTCTCTTTCCTGGGATATTTAAGGTGTCATGAAGTGGAGGTTCTTGTCAACAGAGCAGCCCTAAACTTTCGGGTGCCTGTGTCTTGCTGATTTTTAGTTTTTCCAATTTATACGCCCATGAGTGGACGTGCCCTATGCTCCCTAAGCTGTTTTTTTTCGATGTTTCAGGACACAACGTACACTTCTCCAGAGTGGCTGTTGGCAATTTACATCCCGCCCATCAGTGTAGCAAGGCTGCCATTTCTCCATGGCCTGTCCTGCATTTCTGGTTTTGACACTTTTTGCAGCATGGCCCTTTTCACCGATGGGAAGCGAGACTTCTTTGTAGCGCTGATTTGCCTTTCCAGGTTGCTTGGTTGGCCAAGAAGGGCGTATGTGTTTTTTCCTGAATATATTCAGGAAAAAACGCATACGCCCTTTTTGGCCAAGGGCATCATTGTCGACCTTTTGCCGCTTTTCATGTGCTTTAAAGGCGATTCGTATCTACCTCCTGAAATCTGTTTCCTGCAATTCTGCCTTGCTTTCAAATCCTCTTCGTTGCCTTCCCTCAATATATCTGTGGATGAGAGTTATCATTTATAACTCTGCGGGTTTGTGAATTGCAGTTTCCCTGAGCTCCATTTTTCAAATGTCTTTTTTGGGAGCTGGCCACAAAAGTGCGGGATTGCCTCAGGCCCTATTCTGCTTCTGGGCGGCAGGCTGAGCCTGTGGTTAATTCTTCTTCCTGTTGGGAAAATAGAGTGACCTGTGCCTGTCCCAACACCTAGATCTAGTCTCTCATTGGTTGCCCCTCTTCCCGTTCGTCCTCAGGACAAATTGCAACCTGTAGGGAACAGGAGGTTAAAGGTGCTGATTCTCCAAGTAGGGAGATTGCTAGTAAAGTAGCTGGAATGGCGAAACCGAGCACAAGGAGATGAGAAATGAGGTGCGTTTTAGAAACCTTTCAAAATCACACGGTGTACCATCTTCTGGGTTTCTCATGCATGTTTTCGATGTAGGAAGATGCCCTTCAACCTGGAGATTTGGGACCCATGGGATGGGTACCACGCAGTATTACTTTACAGGGTCTGCGTTTGCTCACCCAACCTCACCCAACATCTCAGCCCCAAGAGTGTCCACCCTTATGTCTCATCCAGGTGTGGGTCTAGATATGGTCAATCCAGGTTGCATCACAGCCTCTGAACGAATTTTGTAAGAATTTCTCTCTCTTTCACTGTCTTTGTTTTATGGGTTTTTAAAAGTAATTTATTTTTATAATGGGGTTTAGCTGCTTTTCATGGCTGTGTTTATGCGGCTTTACACCCACTTGACTCACTTCCAGAGAGATATCAATACATAGGTTTTAAGATTCTTACTAGTCACATATATTCTTGTGTGGTGAATAGGGGGTGTTGAGTCCAGTTCACTGAGCAAGGAGTAGGTCTTGTCTATTACATATTGGGTGTATGGAACGGTATCTGAGCGAATTTGAAACCCTTGTATTATGCATCACCCCACCTCACCATTCCCGTTAAGCAGCCATAGTGTGTTTTCTAAACGTGTGACTCTGTTCTGTTTTGTAATTCAGTTCAAGTGTAGCGGTTTTTACATTCCCTCTATAAGTGATAGCTTATGATAAGTGTCTTTTTCTGTGTGACTTATTTCACTTAGGATCGTCGTACCTAACTCCACTCATCTTGCTTCTACTAGCCTTATGACATTGATTTCATGTCTGAGTGATATTCCATTGTACATAAGGACCACAACTTCTTTATCCATTTTTCTCTTTCCTGGGATATTTAAGGTGTCATGAAGTGGAGGTTCTTGTCAACAGAGCAGCCCTAAACTTTCCGGTGCCTGTGTCTTGCTGATTTTTAGTTTTTCCAATTTATACGCCCATGAGTGGACGTGCCCTATGCTCCCTAAGCTGTTTTTTTTCCATGTTTCAGGACACAACGTACACTTCTCCAGAGTGGCTGTTGGCAATTTACATCCCGCCCATCAGTGTAGCAAGGCTGCCATTTCTCTATGGCCTGTCCTGCATTTCTGGTTTTGACACTTTTTGCAGCATGGCCCTTTTGACCGATGGGAAGCGAGACTTCTATGTAGCGCTGATTTGCCTTTCCAGGTTGCTTGGTTGGCCAAAAAGTGCGTATGCGTTTTTTCCTGAATATATTCAGGAAAAAACGCATAAGCCCTTTTTGGCCAAGGGCATCATTGTCGACGTTTTGCCGCTTTTCATGTGCTTTAAAGGCGATTCGAATCTACCTCCTGAAATCTGTTTCCTGCAATTCTGCCTTGCTTTCAAATCCTCTTCGTTGCCTTCCCTCAATATATTTGTGGACGATAGTTATCATTTATAACTCTGCAGGTTTGGAATTGCAGTCTCCCTGAGCTCCATTTTTCAACTGTCTTTTTTGGGAGCTGACGGCAAAAGCACGGGATTGCCTCAGGCCCTATTCTGGTTCCGGGCGGCAGGCTGAGCCTGTGGTTAATTCTTCTTCCTGGTGGGAAAATAGAGTGACCTCTGCCTGTCCCAACACCTAGATCTAGTCTCTCATTGGTTGCCCCTCTTCCCGTTCATCCTCAGGACAAATTGCAACCTGTAGGGAACAGGAGGTTAAAGGAGCTGATTCTCCCAGTAGGGAGAGTGCTAGTAAAGTAGCTGGAAAGGCGAACCCGAGCACAAGGAGATGAGAAATGAGGTGCGTTTTAGAACCCTTTCAAAATCACACGGTGTACCATCTTCTGGGTTTCTCATGCATGTTTTCGATGTAGGAAGATGCCCTTGAACCTGGAGATTTGGGACCCATGGGATGGGTACCACGCAGTATTACTTTAAAGGGTCTGCGTTTGCTCACCCAACCTCACCCAACCTCTCAGCCCCAAGAGTGTCCACCCTTATGTCTCATCCAGCTGTGGGTCTAGATATGGTCAATCCAGGTTGCATCACAGCCTCTGAACGAATTTTGTAAGAATTTCTCTCTCTTTCACTGTCTTTGTTTTATGGGTTTTTGAAAGTAATTTATTTTTATAATGGGGTTTAGCTGCTTTTCACGGCTGTGTTTATGCGGCTTTACACACACTTGACTCACTTCCAGACAGACATCAATACATAGGTTTTAAGATTCTTACTAGTCACATATATTCTTGTGCGCTGAATAGGGGGTGTTGAGTCCAGTTCACTGAGCAAGGAGTAGGTCTTGTCTATTACATATTGGGTGTATGGAACGGTATCTGAGCGAATTTGAAACCCTTGTTTTATGCATCACCCCACCTCACCTTTCCCGTTAAGCAGCCATAGTGTGTTTTCTAAACGTGTGACTCTGTTCTGTTTTGTAATTCAGTTCAAGTGTAGTGGTTTTTACATTCCCTCTATAAGTGATAGCTTATGATAAGTGTCTTTTTCTGTGTGACTTATTTCACTTAGAATCGTTGTACCTAAATCCACTCATCTTGCTTCTACTAGCCTTATGACATTGATTTCATGTCTGAGTGATATTCCATTGTACATTAGGACCACAACTTCTTTATCCATTTTTCTCTTTCCTGGGATATTTAAGGTGTCATGAAGTGGAGGTTCTTGTCAACAGAGCAGCCCTAAACTTTTGGGTGCCTGTGTCTTGCTGATTTTTAGTTTTCCCAATTTGTACTCCCATGACTGGACGTGCCCTATGCTCCCTAAGCTGTGTTTTTTCGATGTTTGAGGACACAACATACACTTCTCCAGAGTGGCTGTTGGCAATTTACATCCCGCCCATCAGCGTAGCAAGGCTGCTATTTCTCCATGGCCTGTCCTGCATTTCTGGTTTTGACACTTTTTGCAGCATGGCCCTTTTCACCGATGGGAAGCGAGACTTCTTTGTAGCGCTGATTTGCCTTTACAGGTTGCTTGGTTGGCCAAAAAGGGCGTATCCGTTTTTTCCTGAATATATTCAGGAAAAAACGCATACGCCCTTTTTGGCCAAGGGCATCATTGTCGACGTTTTGCCACTTTTCATGTGCTTTAAAGGCGATTCGAATCTACCTACTGAAACCTGTTTCCTGCAATTCTGCCTTGCTTTCAAATCCTCTTCGTTGCCTTCCCTCAATATATTTGTGGACGAGAGTTATCATTTATAACTCAGCAGGTTTGTGAATTGCAGTGCCCCTGAGCTCCATTTTTCAACTGTCTTTTTTGGGAGCTGGCCGCAAAAGCGCGGGATTGCCTCAGGCCCTATTCTGCTTCTGGGCGGCAGGCTGAGCCTGTGGTTAATTCTTCTTCCTGTTGGGAAAATAGAGTGACCTGTGCCTGTCCCAACACCTAGATCTAGTCTCTCATTGGTTGCCCCTCTTCCCGTTCATCCTCAGGACAAATTGCAACCTGTAGGGAACAGGAGGTTAAAGGTGCTGATTCTCCAAGTAGGGAGATTGCTAGTAAAGTAGCTGGAATGGCGAAACCGAGCACAAGGAGATGAGAAATGAGGTGCATTATAGAAACCTTTCAAAATCACACGGTGTACCATCTTCTGGGTTTTTCATGCATGTTTTCGATGTAGGAAGATGCCCTTGAACTGGAGATTTGGGACCCATGTGATGGGTACCACGCAGTATTACTTTAAAGGGTCTGCGTTTGCTCACCCAACCTCACCCAACCTCTCAGCCCCAAGAGTGTCCACCCTTATATCTCATCCAGCTGTGGGTCTAGATATGGTCAATCCAGGTTGCATCACAGCCTCTGAACGAATTTTGTAAGTATTTCTCTCTCTTTCACTGTCTTTGTTTTACGGGTTTTTAAAAGTAATTTATTTTTATAATGGGGTTTAGCTGCTTTTCATGGCAGTGTTTATGCGGCTTTGCACCCACTTGACTCACTTCCAGACAGATATCAATACATAGGTTTTAATATTCTTACTAGTCACATATATTCTTGTGCAGTGAATAGGGGGTGTTGAGTTCAGTTCACTGAGCAAGGAGTAGATCTTGTCTATTACATATTGGGTGTATGGAACGATACCTCAGCGAATTTGAAACCCTTGTTTTATGCATCACCCCACCTCACCTTTCCCGTTAAGCATCCATAGTGTGTTTTCTAAACGTGTGACTCTGTTCTCTTTTGTAATTCAGTTCAAGTGTAGCGGTTTTTACATTCCCTCTATAAGTGATAGCTTATGATAAGTGTCTTTTTCTGTGTGACTTATTTCACTTAGAATCGTCGTACCTAACTCCACTCATCTTGCTTCTACTAGCCTTATAACATTGATTTCATGTCTGAGTGATATTCCATTGTACATAAGGACCACAACTTCTTTATCCATTTTTCTCTTTCCTGGGATATTTAAGGTGTCATGAAGTGGAGGTTCTTGTCAACAGAGCAGCCCTAAACTTTCCGGTGCCTGTGTCTTGCTGATTTTTAGTTTTTCCAATTTATACGCCCATGAGTGGACGTGCCCTATGCTCCCTAAGCTGTTTTTTTTCCATGTTTCAGGACACAACGTACACTTCTCCAGAGTGGCTGTTGGTAATTTACATCCCGCCCATCAGTGTAGCAAGGCTGCCATTTCTCCATGGCCTGTCCTGCATTTCTCGTTTTGACACTTTTTGCAGCATGGCCCTTTTCACCGATGGGAAGCGAGACTTCTTTGTAGCGCTGATTTGCCTTTCCAGGTTGCTTGGTTGGCCAAAAAGGGCGTATGCGTTTTTTCCTGAATATATTCAGGAAAAAACGCATACGCCCTTTTTGGCCAAGGGCATCATTGTGGACGTTTTGCCGCTTTTCATGTGCTTTAAAGGCGATTCGTATCTACCTCCTGAAATCTGTTTCCTGCAATTCTGCCTTGCTTTCAAATCCTCTTCGTTGCCTTCCCTCAATATATCTGTGGATGAGAGTTATCATTTATAACTCTGCGGGTTTGTGAATTGCAGTTTCCCTGAGCTCCATTTTTCAACTGTCTTTTTTGGGAGCTGGCCGCAAAAGCGCGGGATTGCCTCAGGCCCTATTCTGCTTCTGGGTGGCAGGCTGAGCCTGTGGTTAATTCTTCTTCCTTGTGGGAAAATAGAGTGACCTGTGCCTGTCCCAACACCTAGATCTAGTCTCTCATTGGTTGCCCCTCTACCCGTTCATCCTCAGGACAAATTGCAACCTGTAGGGAACAGGAGGTTAAAGGTGCTGATTCTCCAAGTAGGGAGATTGCTAGTAAAGTAGCTGGAAAGGCGAACCCGAGCACAAGGAGATGAGAAATGAGGTGCGTTTTAGAACCCTTTGAAAATCACACGGTGTACCATCTTCTGGGTTTCTCATGCATGTTTTCGATGTAGGAAGATGCCCTTCAACCTGGAGATTTGGGACCCATGGGATGGGTACCATGCAGTTTTACTTTAAAGGGTCTGCGTTTGCTCACCCAACCTCACGCAACCTCTCAGCCCCAAGAGTGTCCACCCTTATGTCTCATCCAGCTTTGGGTCTAGATATGGCTAATCCAGGTTGCATCACAGCCTCTGAACGAATTTTGTAAGAATTTCTCTCTCTTTCACTGTCTTTGTTTTACGGGTTTTTAAAAGTAATTTATTTTTATAATGGGGTTAAGCTGCTTTTCACGGCTGTGTTTATGCGGTTTACACCCTCTTGACTCACTTCCAGAGAGATATCATTACATAGGTTTTAAGATTCTTACTAGTCAGATATATTCTTGTGCGGTGAATAGGGGGTGTTGAGTCCAGTTCACTGAGCAAGGAGTAGGTCTTGTCTATTACATATTGGGTGTATGGAACGGTATCTGAGCTAATTTGAAACCTTTGTTTTATGCATCACCCCACCTCACCTTTCCCGTTAAGCAGCCATAGTGTGTTTTCTAAACGTGTGACTCTGTTCTCTTTTGTAAGTCAGTTCAAGTGTAGCGGTTTTTACATTCCCTCTATAAGTGATAGCTTATGATAAGTGTCTTTTTCTGTGTGACTTATTTCACTTAGAATCGTCTTTCCTAACTCCACTCATCTTGCTTCTACTAGCCTTATAACATTGATTTCATGTCTGAGTGATATTCCATTGTACATAAGGACCACAACTTCTTTATCCATTTTTCTCTTTCCTGGGATATTTAAGGTGTCATGAAGTGGAGGTTCTTGTCAACAGAGCAGCCCTAAACTTTCGGGTGCCTGTGTCTTGCTGATTTTTAGTTTTTCAATTTATACGCCCATGAGTGGACGTGCCCTATGCTCCCTAAGCTGTATTTTTTCGATGTTTCAGGACGCAACGTACACTTCTCCAGAGTGGCTGTTGGCAATTTACATCCCGCCCATCAGTGTAGCAAGGCTGCCATTTCTCCATGGCCTGTCCTGCATTTCTGGTTTTGACACATTTTGCAGCATGGCCCTTTTCACCTATGGGAAGCGAGACTTCTTTGTAGTGCTGATTTGCATTTCCAGGTTGCTTGGTTGGCCAAAAAGGGCGTATGCGTTTTTTCCTGAATATATTCAGGAAAAAACGCATACGCCCTTTTTGGCCAAGGGCATCATTGTCGACGTTTCGCCGCTTTTCATGTGCTTTAAAGCCGATTCGAATCTACCTCCTGAAACCAGTTTCCTGCAATTCTGCCTTGCTTTCAAATGCTCTTCGTTGCCTTCCCTCAATATATCTGTGGATGAGAGTTATCATTTATAACTCTGCGGGTTTGTGAATTGCAGTTTCCCTGAGCTCCATTTTTCAACTGTCTTCTTTGGGAGCTGACCGCAAAAGCGCGGGATTGCCTCAGGCCCTATTCTGCTTCTGGGCGGCAGGCTGAGCCTGTGGTTAATTCTTCTTCCTGTTGGGAAAATAGAGTGACCTGTGCCTGTCCCAACACCTAGATCTAGTCTCTCATTGGTTGCCCCTCTTCCCGTTCATCCTCAGGACAAATTGCAACCTGTAGGGAACAGGAGGTTAAAGGTGCTGATTCTCCAAGTAGGGAGATTGCTAGTAAAGTAGCTGGAATGGCGAAACCGAGCACAAGGAGATGAGAAATGAGGTGCGTTTTAGAAACCTTTCAAAATCACACGGTGTACCATCTTCTGGGTTTTTCATGCATGTTTTCGATGTAGGAAGATGCCCTTGAACTGGAGATTTGGGACCCATGGGATGGGTACCACGCAGTATTACTTTAAAGGGTCTGCGTTTGCTCACCCAACCTCACCCAACCTCTCAGCCCCAAGAGTGTCCAGCCTTATATCTCATCCAGCTGTGGGTCTAGATATGGTCAATCCAGGTTGCATCACAGCCTCTGAACGAATTTTGTAAGAATTTCTCTCTCTTTCACTGTCTTTGTTTTACGGGTTTTTAAAAGTAATTTATTTTTATAATGGGGTTTAGCTGCTTTTCATGGCTGTGTTTATGCGGCTTTACACCCACTTGACTCACTTCCAGACAGATAACAATACATAGGTTTTAAGATTCTTACTAGTCACATATATTCTTGTGCAGTGAATAGGGGGTGTTGAGTTCAGTTCACTGAGCAAGGAGTAGGTCTTGTCTATTACATATTGGGTGTATGGAACGATACCTCAGCGAATTTGAAACCCTTGTTTTATGCATCACCCCACCTCACCTTTCCCGTTAAGCAGCCATAGTGTGTTTTCTAAACGTGTGACTCTGTTCTGTTTTGTAATTCAGTTCAAGTGTAGCGGTTTTTACATTCCCTCTATAAGTGATAGCTTATGATAAGTGTCTTTTTCTGTGTGACTTATTTCACTTAGGATCGTCGTACCTAACTCCACTCATCTTGCTTCTACTAGCCTTATGACATTGATTTCATGTCTGAGTGATATTCCATTGTACATAAGGACCACAACTTCTTTATCCATTTTTCTCTTTCCTGGGATATTTAAGGTGTCATGAAGTGGAGGTTCTTGTCAACAGAGCAGCCCTAAACTTTCCGGTGCCTGTGTCTTGCTGATTTTTAGTTTTTCCAATTTATACGCCCATGAGTGGACGTGCCCTATGCTCCCTAAGCTGTTTTTTTTCCATGTTTCAGGACACAACGTACACTTCTCCAGAGTGGCTGTTGGCAATTTACATCCCGCCCATCAGTGTAGCAAGGCTGCCATTTCTCCATGGCCTGTCCTGCATTTCTGGTTTTGACACTTTTTGCAGCATGGCCCTTTTGACCGATGGGAAGCGAGACTTCTTTGTAGCGCTGATTTGCCTTTCCAGGTTGCTTGGTTGGCCAAAAAGGGCGTATGCGTTTTTTCCTGAATATATTCAGGAAAAAACGCATACGCCCTTTTTGGCCAAGGGCATCATTGTCGACGTTTTGCCGCTTTTCATGTGCTTTAAAGGCGATTCGTATCTACCTCCTGAAATCTGTTTCCTGCAATTCTGCCTTGCTTTCAAATCCTCTTCGTTGCCTTCCCTCAATATATCTGTGGATGAGAGTTATCATTTATAACTCTGCGGGTTTGTGAATTGCAGTTTCCCTGAGCTCCATTTTTCAACTGTCTTTTTTGGGAGCTGGCCGCAAAAGCGCGGGATTGCCTCAGGCCCTATTCTGCTTCTGGGCGGCAGGCTGAGCCTGTGGTTAATTCTTCTTCCTTGTGGGAAAATAGAGTGACCTGTGCCTGTCCCAACACCTAGATCTAGTCTCTCATTGGTTGCCCCTCTACCCGTTCATCCTCAGGACAAATTGCAACCTGTAGGGAACAGGAGGTTAAAGGTGCTGATTCTCCAAGTAGGGAGATTGCTAGTAAAGTAGCTGGAAAGGCGAACCCGAGCACAAGGAGATGAGAAATGAGGTGCGTTTTAGAACCCTTTCAAAATCACACGGTGTACCATCTTCTGGGTTTCTCATGCATGTTTTCGATGTAGGAAGATGCCCTTCAACCTGGAGATTTGGGACCCATGGGATGGGTACCATGCAGTTTTACTTTAAAGGGTCTGCGTTTGCTCACCCAACCTCACCCAACCTCTCAGCCCCAAGAGTGTCCACCCTTATGTCTCATCCAGCTGTGGGTCTAGATATGGCCAATCCAGGTTGCATCACAGCCTCTGAACGAATTTTGTAAGAATTTCTCTCTCTTTCACTGTCTTTGTTTTACGGGTTTTTAAAAGTAATTTATTTTTATAATGGGGTTTAGCTGCTTTTCACGGCTGTGTTCATGCGGTTTACACCCTCTTGACTCACTTCCAGAGAGATATCATTACATAGGTTTTAAGATTCTTACTAGTCAGATATATTCTTGTGCGGTGAATAGTGGGTGTTGAGTCCAGTTCACTGAGCAAGGAGTAGGTCTTGTCTATTACATATTGGGTGTATGGAACGGTATCTGAGCTAATTTGAAACCTTTGTTTTATGCATCACCCCACCTCACCTTTCCCGTTAAGCAGCCATAGTGTGTTTTCTAAACGTGTGACTCTGTTCTCTTTTGTAAGTCAGTTCAAGTGTAGCGGTTTTTACATTCCCTCTATAAGTGATAGCTTATGATAAGTGTCTTTTTCTGTGTGACTTATTTCACTTAGAATCGTCGTTCCTAACTCCACTCATCTTGCTTCTACTAGCCTTATAACATTGATTTCATGTCTGAGTAATATTCCATTGTACATAAGGACCACAACTTCTTTATCCATTTTTCTCTTTCCTGGGATATTTAAGGTGTCATGAAGTGGAGGTTCTTGTCAACAGAGCAGCCCTAAACTTTCGGGTGCCTGTGTCTTGCTGATTTTTAGTTTTTCCAATTTATACGCCCATGAGTGGACGTGCCCTATGCTCCCTAAGCTGTATTTTTTCGATGTTTCAGGACGCAACGTACACTTCTCCAGTGTGGCTGTTGGCAATTTACATCCCGCCCATCAGTGTAGCAAGGCTGCCATTTCTCCATGGCCTGTCCTGCATTTCTGGTTTTGACACATTTTGCAGCATGGCCCTTTTCACCTATGGGAAGGGAGACTTCTTTGTAGCGCTGATTTGCCTTTCCAGGTTGCTTGGTTGGGCAAAAAGGGCGTATGCGTTTTTTCCTGAATATATTCAGGAAAAAACGCATACGCCCTTTTTGGCCAAGGGCATCATTGTCGACCTTTTGCCGCTTTTCATGTGCTTTAAAGGCGATTCGTATCTACCTCCTGAAATCTGTTTCCTGCAATTCTGCCTTGCTTTCAAATCCTCTTCGTTGCCTTCCCTCAATATATCTGTGGATGAGAGTTATCACTTATAACTCTGCGGGTTTGTGAATTGCAGTTTCCCTGAGCTCCATTTTTCAACTGTCTTTTTTGGGAGCTGGCCGCAAAAGCGCGGGATTGCCTCAGGCCCTATTCTGCTTCTGGGCGGCAGGCTGAGCCTGTGGTTAATTCTTCTTCCTGTTGGGAAAATAGAGTGACCTGTGCCTGTCCCAACACCTAGATCTAGTCTCTCATTGGTTGCCCCTCTTCCCGTTCATCCTCAGGACAAATTGAAACCTGTAGGGAACAGGAGGTTAAAGGTGCTGATTCTCCAAGTAGGGAGATTGCTAGTAAAGTAGCTGGAATGGCGAAACCGAGCACAAGGAGATGAGAAATGAGGTGCGTTTTAGAAACCTTTCAAAATCACACGGTGTACCATCTTCTGGGTTTCTCATGCATGTTTTCGATGTAGGAAGATGCCCTTCAACCTGGAGATTTGGGACCCATGGGATGGGTACCACGCAGTATTACTTTAAAGGGTCTGCGTTTGCTCACCCAACCTCACCCAACATCTCAGCCCCAAGAGTGTCCACCCTTATGTCTCATCCAGGTGTGGGTCTAGATATGGTCAATCCAGGTTGCATCACAGCCTCTGAACGAATTTTGTAAGAATTTCTCTCTCTTTCACTGTCTTTGTTTTATGGGTTTTTAAAAGTAATTTATTTTTATAATGGGGTTTAGCTGCTTTTCATGGCTGTGTTTATGCGGCTTTACACCCACTTGACTCACTTCCAGAGAGATATCAATACATAGGTTTTAAGATTCTTACTAGTCACATATATTCTTGTGTGGTGAATAGGGGGTGTTGAGTCCAGTTCACTGAGCAAGGAGTAGGTCTTGTCTATTACATATTGGGTGTATGGAACGGTATCTGAGCGAATTTGAAACCCTTGTTTTATGCATCACCCCACCTCACCATTCCCGTTAAGCAGCCATAGTGTGTTTTCTAAACGTGTGACTCTGTTCTGTTTTGTAATTCAGTTCAAGTGTAGCGGTTTTTACATTCCCTCTATAAGTGATAGCTTATGATAAGTGTCTTTTTCTGTGTGACTTATTTCACTTAGGATCGTCGTACCTAACTCCACTCATCTTGCTTCTACTAGCCTTATGACATTGATTTCATGTCTGAGTGATATTCCATTGTACATAAGGACCACAACTTCTTTATCCATTTTTCTCTTTCCTGGGATATTTAAGGTGTCATGAAGTGGAGGTTCTTGTCAACAGAGCAGCCCTAAACTTTCCGGTGCCTGTGTCTTGCTGATTTTTAGTTTTTCCAATTTATACGCCCATGAGTGGACGTGCCCTATGCTCCCTAAGCTGTTTTTTTTCCATGTTTCAGGACACAACGTACACTTCTCCAGAGTGGCTGTTGGCAATTTACATCCCGCCCATCAGTGTAGCAAGGCTGCCATTTCTCCATGGCCTGTCCTGCATTTCTGGTTTTGACACATTTTGCAGCATGGCCCTTTTGACCGATGGGAAGCGAGACTTCTTTGTAGCGCTGATTTGCCTTTCCAGGTTGCTTGGTTGGCCAAAAAGGGCGTATGCGTTTTTTCCTGAATATATTCAGGAAAAAACGCATACGCCCTTTTTGGCCAAGGGCATCATTGTGGACGTTTTGCCGCTTTTCATGTGCTTTAAAGGCGATTCGTATCTACCTCCTGAAATCTGTTTCCTGCAATTCTGCCTTGCTTTCAAATCCTCTTCGTTGCCTTCCCTCAATATATCTGTGGATGAGAGTTATCATTTATAACTCTGCGGGTTTGTGAATTGCAGTTTCCCTGAGCTCCATTTTTCAACTGTCTTTTTTGGGAGCTGGCCGCAAAAGCGCGGGATTGCCTCAGGCCCTATTCTGCTTCTGGGCGGCAGGCTGAGCCTGTGGTTAATTCTTCTTCCTGTTGGGAAAATAGAGTGACCTGTGCCTGTCCCAACACCTAGATCTAGTCTCTCATTGGTTGCCCCTCTTCCCGTTCATCCTCAGGACAAATTGCAACCTGTAGGGAACAGGAGGTTAAAGGTGCTGATTCTCCAAGTAGGGAGATTGCTAGTAAAGTAGCTGGAATGGCGAAACCGAGCACAAGGAGATGAGAAATGAGGTGCGTTTTAGAAACCTTTCAAAATCACACGGTGTACCATCTTCTGGGTTTCTCATGCATGTTTTCGATGTAGGAAGATGCCCTTGAACCTGGAGATTTGGGACCCATGGGATGGGTACCACGCAGTATTACTTTAAAGGGTCTGCGTTTGCTCACCCAACCTCACCCAACCTCTCAGCCCCAAGAGTGTCCACCCTTATGTCTCATCCAGGTGTGGGTCTAGATATGGTCAATCCAGGTTGCATCACAGCCTCTGAACGAATTTTGTAAGAATTTCTCTCTCTTTCACTGTCTTTGTTTTATGGGTTTTTAAAAGTAATTTATTTTTATAATGGGGTTTAGCTGCTTTTCATGGCTGTGTTTATGCGGCTTTACACCCACTTGACTCACTTCCAGAGAGATATCAATACATAGGTTTTAAGATTCTTACTAGTCACATATATTCTTGTGTGGTGAATAGGGGGTGTTGAGTCCAGTTCACTGAGCAAGGAGTAGGTCTTGTCTATTACATATTGGGTGTATGGAACGGTATCTGAGCGAATTTGAAACCCTTGTTTTATGCATCACCCCACCTCACCATTCCCGTTAAGCAGCCATAGTGTGTTTTCTAAACGTGTGACTCTGTTCTGTTTTGTAATTCAGTTCAAGTGTAGCGGTTTTTACATTCCCTCTATAAGTGATAGCTTATGATAAGTGTCTTTTTCTGTGTGACTTATTTCACTTAGGATCGTCGTACCTAAATCCACTCATCTTGCTTCTACTAGCCTTATGACATTGATTTCATGTCTGAGTGATATTCCATTGTACATAAGGACCACAACTTCTTTATCCATTTTTCTCTTTCCTGGGATATTTAAGGTGTCATGAAGTGGAGGTTCTTGTCAACAGAGCAGGCCTAAACTTTAGGGTGCCTGTGTCTTGCTGATTTTTAGTTTTTCCAATTTATACGCCCATGAGTGGACGTGCCCTATGCTCCCTAAGCTGTTTTTTTTCCATGTTTCAGGACACAACGTACACTTCTCCAGAGTGGCTGTTGGCAATTTACATCCCGCCCATCAGTGTAGCAAGGCTGCCATTTCTCCATGGCCTGTCCTGCATTTCTGGTTTTGACACATTTTGCAGCATGGCCCTTTTGACCGATGGGAAGCGAGACTTCTTTGTAGCGCTGATTTGCCTTTCCAGGTTGCTTGGTTGGCCAAAAAGGGCGTATGCGTTTTTTCCTGAATATATTCAGGAAAAAACGCATACGCCCTTTTTGGCCAAGGGCATCATTGTCGACGTTCTGCCGCTTTTCATGTGCTTTAAAGGCGATTCGTATCTACCTCCTGAAATCTGTTTCCTGCAATTCTGCCTTGCTTTCAAATCCTCTTCGTTGCCTTCCCTCAATATATCTGTGGATGAGAGTTATCATTTATAACTCTGCGGGTTTGTGAATTGCAGTTTCCCTGAGCTCCATTTTTCAACTGTCTTTTTTGGGAGCTGGCCGCAAAAGCGCGGGATTGCCTCAGGCCCTATTCTGCTTCTGGGCGGCAGGCTGAGCCTGTGGTTAATTCTTCTTCCTGTTGGGAAAATAGAGTGACCTGTGCCTGTCCCAACACCTAGATCTAGTCTCTCATTGGTTGCCCCTCTTCCCGTTCATCCTCAGGACAAATTGCAACCTGTAGGGAACAGGAGGTTAAAGGTGCTGATTCTCCAAGTAGGGAGATTGCTAGTAAAGTAGCTGGAATGGCGAAACCGAGCACAAGGAGATGAGAAATGAGGTGCGTTTTAGAAACCTTTCAAAATCACACGGTGTACCATCTTCTGGGTTTTTCATGCATGTTTTTGATGTAGGAAGATGCCCTTGAACTGGAGATTTGGGACCCATGGGATGGGTACCACGCAGTATTACTTTAAAGGGTCTGCGTTTGCTCACCCAACCTCACCCAACCTCTCAGCCCCAAGAGTGTCCACCCTTATATCTCATCCAGCTGTGGGTCTAGATATGGTCAATCCAGGTTGCATCACAGCCTCTGAACGAATTTTGTAAGAATTTCTCTCTCTTTCACTGTCTTTGTTTTACGGGTTTTTAAAAGTAATTTATTTTTATAATGGGGTTTGCTGCTTTTCATGGCTGTGTTTATGCGGCTTTACACCCACTTGACTCACTTCCAGACAGATATCAATACATAGGTTTTAAGATTCTTACTAGTCACATATATTCTTGTGCAGTGAATAGGGGGTGTTGAGTCCAGTTCACTGAGCAAGGAGTAGGTCTTGTCTATTACATATTGGGTGTATGGAACGGTATCTGAGCGAATTTGAAACCCTTGTTTTATGCATCACCCCACCTCACCATTCCCGTTAAGCAGCCATAGTGTGTTTTCTAAACGTGTGACTCTGTTCTGTTTTGTAATTCAGTTCAAGTGTAGCGGTTTTTACATTCCCTCTATAAGTGATAGCTTATGATAAGTGTCTTTTTCTGTGTGACTTATTTCACTTAGGATCGTCGTACCTAACTCCACTCATCTTGCTTCTACTAGCCTTATGACATTGATTTCATGTCTAAGTGATATTCTATTGTACATAAGGACCACAACTTCTTTATCCATTTTTCTCTTTCCTGGGATATTTAAGGTGTCATGAAGTGGAGGTTCTTGTCAACAGAGCAGCCCTAAACTTTCCGGTGCCTGTGTCTTGCTGATTTTTAGTTTTTCCAATTTATACGCCCATGAGTGGACGTGCCCTATGCTCCCTAAGCTGTTTTTTTTCGATGTTTCAGGACACAACGTATACTTCTCCAGAGTGGCTGTTGGCAATTTACATCCCGCCCATCAGTGTAGCAAGGCTGCCTTTTCTCCATGGCCTGTCCTGCATTTCTGGTTTTGACACTTTTTGCAGCATGGCCCTTTTGACCGATGGGAAGCGAGACTTCTTTGTAGCGCTGATTTGCCTTTCCAGGTTGCTTGGTTGGCCAAAAAGGGCGTATGCGTTTTTTCCTGAATATATTCAGGAAAAAACGCATACGCCCTTTTTGGCCAAGGGCATCATTGTCGACGTTTTGCCGCTTTTCATGTGCTTTAAAGGCGATTCGTATCTACCTCCTGAAATCTGTTTCCTGCAATTCTGCCTTGCTTTCAAATCCTCTTCGTTGCCTTCCCTCAATATATCTGTGGATGAGAGTTATCATTTATAACTCTGTGGGTTTGTGAATTGCAGTTTCCCTGAGCTCCATTTTTCAACTGTCTTTTTTGGGAGCTGGCTGCAAAAGCGCGGGATTGCCTCAGGCCCTATTCTGCTTCTGGGCGGCAGGCTGAGCCTGTGGTTAATTCTTCTTCCTGTTGGGAAAATAGAGTGACCTGTGCCTGTCCCAACACCTAGATCTAGTCTCTCATTGGTTGCCCCTCTTCCCGTTCATCCTCAGGACAAATTGCAACCTGTAGGGAACAGGAGGTTAAAGGTGCTGATTCTCCAAGTAGGGAGATTGCTAGTAAAGTAGCTGGAATGGCGAAACCGAGCACAAGGAGATGAGAAATGAGGTGCGTTTTAGAAACCTTTCAAAATCACACGGTGTACCATCTTCTGGGTTTCTCATGCATGTTTTCGATGTAGGAAGATGCCCTTGAACCTGGAGATTTGGGACCCATGGGATGGGTACCACGCAGTATTACTTTAAAGGGTCTGCGTTTTCTCACCCAACCTCACCCAACCTCTCAGCCCCAAGAGTGTCCACCCTTATGTCTCATCCAGCTGTGGGTCTAGATATGGTCAATCCAGGTTGCATCACAGCCTCTGAACGAATTTTGTAAGAATTTCTCTCTCTTTCACTGTCTTTGTTTTACGGGTTTTTAAAAGTAATTTATTTTTATAATGGGGTTTAGCTGCCTTTCATGGCTGTGTTTATGCGGCTTTACACCCACTTGACTCACTTCCAGACAGATATCAATACATAGGTTTTAAGATTCTTACTAGTCACATATATTCTTGTGCGGGGAATAGGGGGTGTTGAGTCCAGTTCACTGAGCAAGGAGTAGGTCTTGTCTATTACATATTGGGTGTATGGAACGGTATCTGAGCGAATTTGAAACCCTTGTTTTATGCATCACCCCACCTCACCTTTCCTGTTAAGCAGCTATAGTGTGTTTTCTAAACGTGTGACTCTGTTCTGTTTTGTAATTCAGTTCAAGTGTAGCGGTTTTTACATTCCCTCTATAAGTGATAGCTTATGATAAGTGTCTTTTTCTGTGTGACTTATTTCACTTAGAATCGTCATACCTAACTCCACTCATCTTGCTCTACTAGCCTTATAACATTGATTTCATGTCTGAGTGATATTCCATTGTACATAAGGACCACAACTTCTTTATCCATTTTTCTCTTTCCTGGGATATTTAAGGTGTCATGAAGTGGAGGTTCTTGTCAACAGAGCAGCCCTAAACTTTCCGGTGCCTGTGTCTTGCTGATTTTTAGTTTTTCCAATTTATACGCCCATGATTGGACGTGCCCTATGCTCCCTAAGCTGTATTTTTTTCGATTTTCAGGACGCAACTTACACTTCTCCAGTGTGGCTGTTGGCAATTTACATCCCGCCCATCAGTGTAGCAAGGCTGCCATTTCTCCATGGCCTGTCCTGCATTTCTGGTTTTGACATATTTTGCAGCATGGCCCTTTTCACCTATGGGAAGGGAGACTTCTTTGTAGTGCTGATTTGCATTTCCAGGTTGCTTGGTTGGCCAAAAAGGGCGTATGCGTTTTTTCCTGAATATATTCAGGAAAAAACGCATACGCCCTTTTTGGCCAAGGGCATCATTGTCGACGTTTCGCCGCTTTTCATGTGCTTTAAAGGCGATTCGTATCTACTTCCTGAAATCTGTTTCCTGCAATTCTGCCTTGCTTTCAAATCCTCTTCGTTGCCTTCCCTCAATATATCTGTGGATGAGAGTTATCATTTATAACTCTGCGGGTTTGTGAATTGCAGTTTCCCTGAGCTCCATTTTTCAACTGTCTTTTTTGGGAGCTGGCCGCAAAAGCGCGGGATTGCCTCAGGCCCTATTCTGCTTCTGGGCGGCAGGCTGAGCCTGTGGTTAATTCTTCTTCCTGTTGGGAAAATAGAGTGACCTGTGCCTGTCCCAACACCTAGATCTAGTCTCTCATTGGTTGCCCCTCTTCCCGTTCATCCTCAGGACAAATTGAAACCTGTAGGGAACAGGAGGTTAAAGGTGCTGATTCTCCAAGTAGGGAGATTGCTAGTAAAGTAGCTGGAATGGCGAAACCGAGCACAAGGAGATGAGAAATGAGGTGCGTTTTAGAAACCTTTCAAAATCACACGGTGTACCATCTTCTGGGTTTTTCATGCATGTTTTCGATGTAGGAAGATGCCCTTGAACTGGAGATTTGGGACCCATGGGATGGGTACCACGCAGTATTACTTTAAAGGGTCTGCGTTTGCTCACCCAACCTCACCCAACCTCTCAGCCCCAAGAGTATCCACCCTTATATCTCATCCAGCTGTGGGTCTAGATATGGTCAATCCAGGTTGCAACACAGCCTCTGAACGAATTTTGTAAGAATTTCTCTCTCTTTCACTGTCTTTGTTTTACGGGTTTTTAAAAGTAATTTATTTTTATAATGGGGTTTAGCTGCTTTTCATGGCTGTGTTTATGCGGCTTTACACCCACTTGTCTCACTTCCAGACAGATATCAATACATAGGTTTTAAGATTCTTACTAGTCACATATATTCTTGTGCAGTGAATAGGGGGTGTTGAGTTCAGTTCACTGAGCAAGGAGTAGGTCTTGTCTATTACATATTGGGTGTATGGAACGATACCTCAGCGAATTTGAAACCCTTGTTTTATGCATCACCCCACCTCACCATTCCCGTTAAGCAGCCATAGTGTGTTTTCTAAACGTGTGACTCTGTTCTGTTTTGTAATTCAGTTCAAGTGTAGCGGTTTTTACATTCCCTCTATAAGTGATAGCTTATGATAAGTGTCTTTTTCTGTGTGACTTATTTCACTTAGGATCGTCGTACCTAACTCCACTCATCTTGCTTCTACTAGCCTTATGACATTGATTTCATGTCTGAGTGATATTCTATTGTACATAAGGACCACAACTTCTTTATCCATTTTTCTCTTTCCTGGGATATTTAAGGTGTCATGAAGTGGAGGTTCTTGTCAACAGAGCAGCCCTAAACTTTCGGGTGCCTGTGTCTTGCTGATATTTAGTTTTTCCAATTTATACGCCCATGAGTGGACGTGCCCTATGATCCCTAAGCTGTTTTTTTTCGATGTTTCAGGACACAACGTACACTTCTCCAGAGTGGCTGTTGGCAATTTACATCCCGCCCATCAGTGTAGCAAGGCTGCCATTTCTCCATGGCCTGTCCTGCATTTCTGGTTTTGACACTTTTTGCAGCATGGCCCTTTTGACCGATGGGAAGCGAGACTTCTTTGTAGCGCTGATTTGCCTTTCCAGGTTGCTTGGTTGGGCAAAAAGGGCGTATGCGTTTTTTCCTGAATATATTCAGGAAAAAACGCATACGCCCTTTTTGGCCAAGGGCATCATTGTCGACCTTTTGCCGCTTTTCATGTGCTTTAAAGGCGATTCGTATCTACCTCCTGAAATCTGTTTCCTGCAATTCTGCCTTGCTTTCAAATCCTCTTCGTTGCCTTCCCTCAATATATCTGTGGATGAGAGTTATCACTTATAACTCTGCGGGTTTGTGAATTGCAGTTTCCCTGAGCTCCATTTTTCAACTGTCTTTTTTGGGAGCTGGCCGCAAAAGCGCGGGATTGCCTCAGGCCCTATTCTGCTTCTGGGCGGCAGGCTGAGCCTGTGGTTAATTCTTCTTCCTGTTGGGAAAATAGAGTGACCTGTGCCTGTCCCAACACCTAGATCTAGTCTCTCATTGGTTGCCCCTCTTCCCGTTCATCCTCAGGACAAATTGCAACCTGTAGGGAACAGGAGGTTAAAGGTGCTGATTCTCCAAGTAGGGAGATTGCTAGTAAAGTAGCTGGAATGGCGAAACCGAGCACAAGGAGATGAGAAATGAGGTGCGTTTTAGAAACCTTTCAAAATCACACGGTGTACCATCTTCTGGGTTTCTCATGCATGTTTTCGATGTAGGAAGATGCCCTTCAACCTGGAGATTTGGGACCCATGGGATGGGTACCACGCAGTATTACTTTAAAGGGTCTGCGTTTGCTCACCCAACCTCACCCAACCTCTCAGCCCCAAGAGTGTCCACCCTTATGTCTCATCCAGGTGTGGGTCTAGATATGGTCAATCCAGGTTGCATCACAGCCTCTGAACGAATTTTGTAAGAATTTCTCTCTCTTTCACTGTCTTTGTTTTATGGGTTTTTAAAAGTAATTTATTTTTATAATGGGGTTTAGCTGCTTTTCATGGCTGTGTTTATGCGGCTTTACACCCACTTGACTCACTTCCAGAGAGATATCAATACATAGGTTTTAAGATTCTTACTAGTCACATATATTCTTGTGTGGTGAATAGGGGGTGTTGAGTCCAGTTCACTGAGCAAGGAGTAGGTCTTGTCTATTACATATTGGGTGTATGGAACGGTATCTGAGCGAATTTGAAACCCTTGTTTTATGCATCACCCCACCTCACCATTCCCGTTAAGCAGCCATAGTGTGTTTTCTAAACGTGTGACTCTGTTCTGTTTTGTAATTCAGTTCAAGTGTAGCGGTTTTTACATTCCCTCTATAAGTGATAGCTTATGATAAGTGTCTTTTTCTGTGTGACTTATTTCACTTAGGATCGTCGTACCTAACTCCACTCATCTTGCTTCTACTAGCCTTATGACATTGATTTCATGTCTGAGTGATATTCCATTGTACATAAGGACCACAACTTCTTTATCCATTTTTCTCTTTCCTGGGATATTTAAGGTGTCATGAAGTGGAGGTTCTTGTCAACAGAGCAGCCCTAAACTTTCCGGTGCCTGTGTCTTGCTGATTTTTAGTTTTTCCAATTTATACGCCCATGAGAGGACGTGCCCTATGCTCCCTAAGCTGTTTTTTTTCCATGTTTCAGGACACAACGTACACTTCTCCAGAGTGGCTGTTGGCAATTTACATCCCGCCCATCAGTGTAGCAAGGCTGCCATTTCTCCATGGCCTGTCCTGCATTTCTGGTTTTGACACTTTTTGCAGCATGGCCCTTTTGACCGATGGGAAGCGAGACTTCTTTGTAGCGCTGATTTGCCTTTCCAGGTTGCTTGGTTGGCCAAAAAGGGCGTATGCGTTTTTTCCTGAATATATTCAGGAAAAAACGCATACGCCCTTTTTGGCCAAGGGCATCATTGTGGACATTTTGCCGCTTTTCATGTGCTTTAAAGGCGATTCGTATCTACCTCCTGAAATCTGTTTCCTGCAATTCTGCCTTGCTTTCAAATCCTCTTCGTTGCCTTCCCTCAATATATCTGTGGATGA
Organism: Eschrichtius robustus; assembly: GCF_028021215.1. NCBI lineage: Eukaryota > Metazoa > Chordata > Mammalia > Artiodactyla > Eschrichtiidae > Eschrichtius > Eschrichtius robustus. The sequence continues at coordinate 1,563,426 of NW_027175679.1, forward strand.
GAGTTATCATTTATAACTCTGCGGGTTTGTGAATTGCAGTTTCCCTGAGCTCCATTTTTCAACTGTCTTTTTTGGGAGCTGGCCGCAAAAGCGCGGGATTGCCTCAGGCCCTATTCTGCTTCTGGGCGGCAGGCTGAGCCTGTGGTTAATTCTTCTTCCTGTTGGGAAAATAGAGTGACCTGTGCCTGTCCCAACACCTAGATCTAGTCTCTCATTGGTTGCCCCTCTTCCCGTTCATCCTCAGGACAAATTGCAACCTGTAGGGAACAGGAGGTTAAAGGTGCTGATTCTCCAAGTAGGGAGATTGCTAGTAAAGTAGCTGGAATGGCGAAACCGAGCACAAGGAGATGAGAAATGAGGTGCGTTTTAGAAACCTTTCAAAATCACACGGTGTACCATCTTCTGGGTTTCTCATGCATGTTTTCGATGTAGGAAGATGCCCTTCAACCTGGAGATTTGGGACCCATGGGATGGGTACCACGCAGTATTACTTTAAAGGGTCTGCGTTTGCTCACCCAACCTCACCCAACCTCTCAGCCCCAAGAGTGTCCACCCTTATGTCTCATCCAGGTGTGGGTCTAGATATGGTCAATCCAGGTTGCATCACAGCCTCTGAACGAATTTTGTAAGAATTTCTCTCTCTTTCACTGTCTTTGTTTTATGGGTTTTTAAAAGTAATTTATTTTTATAATGGGGTTTAGCTGCTTTTCATGGCTGTGTTTATGCGGCTTTACACCCACTTGACTCACTTCCAGAGAGATATCAATACATAGGTTTTAAGATTCTTACTAGTCACATATATTCTTGTGTGGTGAATAGGGGGTGTTGAGTCCAGTTCACTGAGCAAGGAGTAGGTCTTGTCTATTACATATTGGGTGTATGGAACGGTATCTGAGCGAATTTGAAACCCTTGTTTTATGCATCACCCCACCTCACCATTCCCGTTAAGCAGCATTAGTGTGTTTTCTAAACGTGTGACTCTGTTCTGTTTTGTAATTCAGTTCAAGTGTAGCGGTTTTTACATTCCCTCTATAAGTGATAGCTTATGATAAGTGTCTTTTTCTGTGTGACTTATTTCACTTAGGATCGTCGTACCTAAATCCACTCATCTTGCTTCTACTAGCCTTATGACATTGATTTCATCTCTGAGTGATATTCCATTGTACATAAGGACCACAACTTCTTTATCCATTTTTCTCTTTCCTGGGATATTTAAGGTGTCATGAAGTGGAGGTTCTTGTCAACAGAGCAGGCCTAAACTTTAGGGTGCCTGTGTCTTGCTGATTTTTAGTTTTTCCAATTTATACGCCCATGAGTGGACGTGCCCTATGCTCCCTAAGCTGTTTTTTTTCCATGTTTCAGGACACAACGTACACTTCTCCAGAGTGGCTGTTGGCAATTTACATCCCGCCCATCAGTGTAGCAAGGCTGCCATTTCTCCATGGCCTGTCCTGCATTTCTGGTTTTGACACATTTTGCAGCATGGCCCTTTTGACCGATGGGAAGCGAGACTTCTTTGTAGCGCTGATTTGCCTTTCCAGGTTGCTTGGTTGGCCAAAAAGGGCGTATGCGTTTTTTCCTGAATATATTCAGGAAAAAACGCATACGCCCTTTTTGGCCAAGGGCATCATTGTCGACGTTTTGCCGCTTTTCATGTGCTTTAAAGGCGATTCGTATCTACCTCCTGAAATCTGTTTCCTGCAATTCTGCCTTGCTTTCAAATCCTCTTCGTTGCCTTCCCTCAATATATCTGTGGATGAGAGTTATCATTTATAACTCTGCGGGTTTGTGAATTGCAGTTTCCCTGAGCTCCATTTTTCAACTGTCTTTTTTGGGAGCTGGCCGCAAAAGCGCGGGATTGCCTCAGGCCCTATTCTGCTTCTGGGCGGCAGGCTGAGCCTGTGGTTAATTCTTCTTCCTGTTGGGAAAATAGAGTGACCTGTGCCTGTCCCAACACCTAGATCTAGTCTCTCATTGGTTGCCCCTCTTCCCGTTCATCCTCAGGACAAATTGCAACCTGTAGGGAACAGGAGGTTAAAGGTGCTGATTCTCCAAGTAGGGAGATTGCTAGTAAAGTAGCTGGAATGGCGAAACCGAGCACAAGGAGATGAGAAATGAGGTGCGTTTTAGAAACCTTTCAAAATCACACGGTGTACCATCTTCTGGGTTTTTCATGCATGTTTTCGATGTAGGAAGATGCCCTTGAACTGGAGATTTGGGACCCATGGGATGGGTACCACGCAGTATTACTTTAAAGGGTCTGCGTTTGCTCACCCAACCTCACCCAACCTCTCAGCCCCAAGAGTGTCCACCCTTATATCTCATCCAGCTGTGGGTCTAGATATGGTCAATCCAGGTTGCATCACAGCCTCTGAACGAATTTTGTAAGAATTTCTCTCTCTTTCACTGTCTTTGTTTTATGGGTTTTTAAAAGTAATTTATTTTTATAATGGGGTTTAGCTGCTTTTCATGGCTGTGTTTATGCGGCTTTACACCCACTTGACTCACTTCCAGACAGATATCAATACATAGGTTTTAAGATTCTTACTAGTCACATATATTCTTGTGCAGTGAATAGGGGGTGTTGAGTTCAGTTCACTGAGCAAGGAGTAGGTCTTGTCTATTACATATTGGGTGTATGGAACGGTATCTGAGCGAATTTGAAACCCTTGTTTTATGCATCACCCCACCTCACCATTCCCGTTAAGCAGCCATAGTGTGTTTTCTAAACGTGTGACTCTGTTCTGTTTTGTAATTCAGTTCAAGTGTAGCGGTTTTTACATTCCCTCTATAAGTGATAGCTTATGATAAGTGTCTTTTTCTGTGTGACTTATTTCACTTAGGATCGTCGTACCTAACTCCACTCATCTTGCTTCTACTAGCCTTATGACATTGATTTCATGTCTGAGTGATATTCTATTGTACATAAGGACCACAACTTCTTTATCCATTTTTCTCTTTCCTGGGATATTTAAGGTGTCATGAAGTGGAGGTTCTTGTCAACAGAGCAGCCCTAAACTTTCCGGTGCCTGTGTCTTGCTGATTTTTAGTTTTTCCAATTTATACGCCCATGAGTGGACGTGCCCTATGCTCCCTAAGCTGTTTTTTTTCGATGTTTCAGGACACAACGTATACTTCTCCAGAGTGGCTGTTGGCAATTTACATCCCGCCCATCAGTGTAGCAAGGCTGCCTTTTCTCCATGGCCTGTCCTGCATTTCTGGTTTTGACACTTTTTGCAGCATGGCCCTTTTGACCGATGGGAAGCGAGACTTCTTTGTAGCGCTGATTTGCCTTTCCAGGTTGCTTGGTTGGCCAAAAAGGGCGTATGCGTTTTTTCCTGAATATATTCAGGAAAAAACGCATACGCCCTTTTTGGCCAAGGGCATCATTGTCGACGTTTTGCCGCTTTTCATGTGCTTTAAAGGCGATTCGTATCTACCTCCTGAAATCTGTTTCCTGCAATTCTGCCTTGCTTTCAAATCCTCTTCGTTGCCTTCCCTCAATATATCTGTGGATGAGAGTTATCATTTATAACTCTGTGGGTTTGTGAATTGCAGTTTCCCTGAGCTCCATTTTTCAACTGTCTTTTTTGGGAGCTGGCCGCAAAAGCGCGGGATTGCCTCAGGCCCTATTCTGCTTCTGGGCGGCAGGCTGAGCCTGTGGTTAATTCTTCTTCCTGTTGGGAAAATAGAGTGACCTGTGCCTGTCCCAACACCTAGATCTAGTCTCTCATTGGTTGCCCCTCTTCCCGTTCATCCTCAGGACAAATTGCAACCTGTAGGGAACAGGAGGTTAAAGGTGCTGATTCTCCAAGTAGGGAGATTGCTAGTAAAGTAGCTGGAATGGCGAAACCGAGCACAAGGAGATGAGAAATGAGGTGCGTTTTAGAAACCTTTCAAAATCACACGGTGTACCATCTTCTGGGTTTCTCATGCATGTTTTCGATGTAGGAAGATGCCCTTGAACCTGGAGATTTGGGACCCATGGGATGGGTACCACGCAGTATTACTTTAAAGGGTCTGCGTTTTCTCACCCAACCTCACCCAACCTCTCAGCCCCAAGAGTGTCCACCCTTATGTCTCATCCAGCTGTGGGTCTAGATATGGTCAATCCAGGTTGCATCACAGCCTCTGAACGAATTTTGTAAGAATTTCTCTCTCTTTCACTGTCTTTGTTTTACGGGTTTTTAAAAGTAATTTATTTTTATAATGGGGTTTAGCTGCCTTTCATGGCTGTGTTTATGCGGCTTTACACCCACTTGACTCACTTCCAGACAGATATCAATACATAGGTTTTAAGATTCTTACTAGTCACATATATTCTTGTGCGGGGAATAGGGGGTGTTGAGTCCAGTTCACTGAGCAAGGAGTAGGTCTTGTCTATTACATATTGGGTGTATGGAACGGTATCTGAGCGAATTTGAAACCCTTGTTTTATGCATCACCCCACCTCACCTTTCCTGTTAAGCAGCTATAGTGTGTTTTCTAAACGTGTGACTCTGTTCTGTTTTGTAATTCAGTTCAAGTGTAGCGGTTTTTACATTCCCTCTATAAGTGATAGCTTATGATAAGTGTCTTTTTCTGTGTGACTTATTTCACTTAGAATCGTCGTACCTAACTCGACTCATCTTGCTTCTACTAGCCTTATGTCATTGATTTCATGTCTGAGTGATATTCCATTGTACATAAGGACCACAACTTCTTTATCCATTTTTCTCTTTCCTGGGATATTTAAGGTGTCATGAAGTGGAGGTTCTTGTCAACAGAGCAGCCCTAAACTTTCCGGTGCATTTGTCTTGCTGATTTTTAGTTTTTCCAATTTATACGCCCATGAGTGGACGTGCCCTATGCTCCCTAAGCTGTTTTTTTTTCCATGTTTCAGGACACAACGTACACTTCTCCAGAGTGGCTGTTGGCCATTTACATCCCGCCCATCAGTGTAGCAAGGCTGCCATTTCTCCATGGCCTGTCCTGCATTTCTGGTTTTGACACTTTTTGCAGCATGGCCCTTTTGACCGAAGGGAAGCGAGACTTCTTTGTAGCGCTGATTTGCCTTTCCAGGTTGCTTGGTTGGCCAAAAAGGGCGTATGCGTTTTTTCCTGAATATATTCAGGAAAAAACGCATACGCCCTTTTTGGCCAAGGGCATCATTGTCGACGTTTTGCCGCTTTTCATGTGCTTTAAAGGCGATTCGTATCTACCTCCTGAAATCTGTTTCCTGCAATTCTGCCTTGCTTTCAAATCCTCTTCGTTGCCTTCCCTCAATATATCTGTGGATGAGAGTTATCATTTATAACTCTGCGGGTTTGTGAATTGCAGTTTCCCTGAGCTCCATTTTTCAACTGTCTTTTTTGGGAGCTGGCCGCAAAAGCGCGGGATTGCCTCAGGCCCTATTCTGCTTCTGGGCGGCAGGCTGAGCCTGTGGTTAATTCTTCTTCCTGTTGGGAAAATAGAGTGACCTGTGCCTGTCCCAACACCTAGATCTAGTCTCTCATTGGTTGCCCCTCTTCCCGTTCATCCTCAGGACAAATTGCAACCTGTAGGGAACAGGAGGATAAGGTGCTGATTCTCCAAGTAGTGAGATTGCTAGTAAAGTAGCTGGAATGGCGAAACCGAGCACAAGGAGATGAGAAATGAGGTGCGTTTTAGAAACCTTTCAAAATCACACGGTGTACCATCTTCTGGGTTTCTCATGCATGTTTTCGATGTAGGAAGATGCCCTTGAACCTGGAGATTTGGGACCCATGGGATGGGTACCACGCAGTATTACTTTAAACGGTCTGCGTTTGCTCACCCAACCTCACCCAACCTCTCAGCCCCAAGAGTGTCCACCCTTATGTCTCATCCAGCTGTGGGTCTAGATATGGTCAATCCAGGTTGCATCACAGCCTCTGAACGAATTTTGTAAGAATTTCTCTCTCTTTCACTGTCTTTGTTTTACGGGGTTTAAAAGTAATTTATTTTTATAATGGGGTTTAGCTGCCTTTCATGGCTGTGTTTATGCGGCTTTACACCCACTTGACTCACTTCCAGACAGATATCAATACATAGGTTTTAAGATTCTTACTAGTCACATATATTCTTGTGCGGGGAATAGGGGGTGTTGAGTCCAGTTCACTGAGCAAGGAGTAGGTCTTGTCTATTACATATTGGGTGTATGGAACGGTATCTGAGCGAATTTGTAACCCTTGTTTTATGCATCACCCCACCTCACCTTTCCTGTTAAGCAGCTATAGTATGTTTTCTAAACGTGTGACTCTGTTCTGTTTTGTAATTCAGTTCAAGTGTAGCGGTTTTTACATTCCCTCTATAAGTGATAGCTTATGATAAGTGTCTTTTTCTGTGTGACTTATTTCACTTAGAATCGTCATACCTAACTCCACTCATCTTGCTTCTACTAGCCTTATAACATTGATTTCATGTCTGAGTGATATTCCATTGTACATAAGGACCACAACTTCTTTATCCATTTTTCTCTTTCCTGGGATATTTAAGGTGTCATGAAGTGGAGGTTCTTGTCAACAGAGCAGCCCTAAACTTTCCGGTGCCTGTGTCTTGCTGATTTTTAGTTTTTCCAATTTATACGCCCATGAGTGGACGTGCCCTATGCTCCCTAAGCTGTATTTTTTTCGATGTTTCAGGACACAACGTACACTTCTCCAGAGTGGCTGTTGGCAATTTACATCCCGCCCATCAGTGTAGCAAGGCTGCCATTTCTCCATGGCCTGTCCTGCATTTCTGGTTTTGACACTTTTTGCAGCATGGCCCTTTTGACCGAAGGGAAGCGAGACTTCTTTGTAGCGCTGATTTGCCTTTCCAGGTTGCTTGGTTGGCCAAAAAGGGCGTATGCGTTTTTTCCTGAATATATTCAGGAAAAAACGCATACGCCCTTTTTGGCCAAGGGCATCATTGTCGACGTTCTGCCGCTTTTCATGTGCTTTAAAGGCGATTCGTATCTACCTCCTGAAATCTGTTTCCTGCAATTCTGCCTTGCTTTCAAATCCTCTTCGTTGCCTTCCCTCAATATATCTGTGGATGAGAGTTATCATTTATAACTCTGCGGGTTTGTGAATTGCAGTTTCCCTGAGCTCCATTTTTCAACTGTCTTTTTTGGGAGCTGGCCGCAAAAGCGCGGGATTGCCTCAGGCCCTATTCTGCTTCTGGGCGGCAGGCTGAGCCTGTGGTTAATTCTTCTTCCTGTTGGGAAAATAGAGTGACCTGTGCCTGTCCCAACACCTAGATCTAGTCTCTCATTGGTTGCCCCTCTTCCCGTTCATCCTCAGGACAAATTGCAACCTGTAGGGAACAGGAGGATAAGGTGCTGATTCTCCAAGTAGGGAGATTGCTAGTAAAGTAGCTGGAATGGCGAAACCGAGCACAAGGAGATGAGAAATGAGGTGCGTTTTAGAAACCTTTCAAAATCACACGGTGTACCATCTTCTGGGTTTCTCATGCATGTTTTCGATGTAGGAAGATGCCCTTGAACCTGGAGATTTGGGACCCATGGGATGGGTACCACGCAGTATTACTTTAAAGGGTCTGCGTTTGCTCACCCAACCTCACCCAACCTCTCAGCCCCAAGAGTGTCCACCCTTATGTCTCATCCAGCTGTGGGTCTAGATATGGTCAATCCAGGTTGCATCACAGCCTCTGAACGAATTTTGTAAGAATTTCTCTCTCTTTCACTGTCTTTGTTTTACGGGTTTCTAAAAGTAATTTATTTTTATAATGGGGTTTAGCTGCCTTTCATGGCTGTGTTTATGCGGCTTTACACCCACTTGACTCACTTCCAGACAGATATCAATACATAGGTTTTAAGATTCTTACTAGTCACATATATTCTTGTGCGGGGAATAGGGGGTGTTGAGTCCAGTTCACTGAGCAAGGAGTAGGTCTTGTCTATTACATATTGGGTGTATGGAACGGTATCTGAGCGAATTTGAAACCCTTGTTTTATGCATCACCCCACCTCACCTTTCCTGTTAAGCAGCTATAGTGTGTTTTCTAAACGTGTGACTCTGTTCTGTTTTGTAATTCAGTTCAAGTGTAGCGGTTTTTACATTCCCTCTATAAGTGATAGCTTATGATAAGTGTCTTTTTCTGTGTGACTTATTTCACTTAGAATCGTCGTACCTAACTCCACTCATCTTGCTTCTACTAGCCTTATGACATTGATTTCATGTCTGAGTGATATTCCATTGTACATAAGGACCACAACTTCTTTATCCATTTTTCTCTTTCCTGGGATATTTAAGGTGTCATGAAGTGGAGGTTCTTGTCAACAGAGCAGCCCTAAACTTTCCGGTGCCTGTGTCTTGCTGATTTTTAGTTTTTCCAATTTATACGCCCATGAGTGGACGTGCCCTATGCTCCCTAAGCTGTTTTTTTTTCCATGTTTCAGGACACAACGTACACTTCTCCAGAGTGGCTGTTGGCAATTTACATCCCGCCCATCAGTGTAGCAAGGCTGCCATTTCTCCATGGCCTGTCCTGGATTTCTGGTTTTGACACTTTTTGCAGCATGGCCCTTTTGACCGAAGGGAAGCGAGACTTCTTTGTAGCGCTGATTTGCCTTTCCAGGTTGCTTGGTTGGCCAAAAAGGGCGTATGCGTTTTTTCCTGAATATATTCAGGAAAAAACGCATACGCCCTTTTTGGCCAAGGGCATCATTGTCGACGTTTTGCCGCTTTTCATGTGCTTTAAAGGCGATTCGTATCTACCTCCTGAAATCTGTTTCCTGCAATTCTGCCTTGCTTTCAAATCCTCTTCGTTGCCTTCCCTCAATATATCTGTGGATGAGAGTTATCATTTATAACTCTGCGGGTTTGTGAATTGCAGTTTCCCTGAGCTCCATTTTTCAACTGTCTTTTTTGGGAGCTGGCCGCAAAAGCGCGGGATTGCCTCAGGCCCTATTCTGCTTCTGGGCGGCAGGCTGAGCCTGTAGTTAATTCTTCTTCCTGTTGGGAAAATAGAGTGACCTGTGCCTGTCCCAACACCTAGATCTATTCTCTCATTGGTTGCCCCTCTTCCCGTTCATCCTCAGGACAAATTGCAACCTGTAGGGAACAGGAGGATAAGGTGCTGATTCTCCAAGTAGTGAGATTGCTAGTAAAGTAGCTGGAATGGCGAAACCGAGCACAAGGAGATGAGAAATGAGGTGCGTTTTAGAAACCTTTCAAAATCACACGGTGTACCATCTTCTGGGTTTCTCATGCATGTTTTCGATGTAGGAAGATGCCCTTGAACCTGGAGATTTGGGACCCATGGGATGGGTACCACGCCGTATTACTTTAAAGGGTCTGCGTTTGCTCACCCAACCTCACCCAACCTCTCAGCCCCAAGAGTGTCCACCCTTATGTCTCATCCAGCTGTGGGTCTAGATATGGTCAATCCAGGTTGCATCACAGCCTCTGAACGAATTTTGTAAGAATTTCTCTCTCTTTCACTGTCTTTGTTTTACGGGGTTTAAAAGTAATTTATTTTTATAATGGGGTTTAGCTGCCTTTCATGGCTGTGTTTATGCGGATTTACACCCACTTGACTCACTTCCAGACAGATATCAATACATAGGTTTTAAGATTCTTACTAGTCACATATATTCTTGTGCGGGGAATAGGGGGTGTTGAGTCCAGTTCACTGAGCAAGGAGTAGGTCTTGTCTATTACATATTGGGTGTATGGAACGGTATCTGAGCGAATTTGAAACCCTTGTTTTATGCATCACCCCACCTCACCTTTCCTGTTAAGCAGCTATAGTATGTTTTCTAAACGTGTGACTCTGTTCTGTTTTGTAATTCAGTTCAAGTGTAGCGGTTTTTACATTCCCTCTATAAGTGATAGCTTATGATAAGTGTCTTTTTCTGTGTGACTTATTTCACTTAGAATCGTCGTACCTAACTCCACTCATCTTGCTTCTACTAGCCTTATAACATTGATTTCATGTCTGAGTGATATTCCATTGTACATAAGGACCACAACTTCTTTATCCATTTTTCTCTTTCCTGGGATATTTAAGGTGTCATGAAGTGGAGGTTCTTGTCAACAGAGCAGCCCTAAACTTTCCGGTGCCTGTGTCTTGCTGATTTTTAGTTTTTCCAATTTATACGCCCATGAGTGGCCGTGTCCTATGCTCCCTAAGCTGTTTTTTTTCCATGTTTCAGGACACAACGTACACTTCTCCAGAGTGGCTGTTGGCAATTTACATCCCGCCCATCAGTGTAGCAAGGCTGCCATTTCTCCATGGCCTGTCCTGGATTTCTGGTTTTGACACTTTTTGCAGCATGGCCCTTTTGACCGAAGGGAAGCGAGACTTCTTTGTAGCGTTGATTTGCCTTTCCAGGTTGCTTGGTTGGCCAAAAAGGGCGTATGCGTTTTTTCCTGAATATATTCAGGAAAAAACGCATACGCCCTTTTTGGCCAAGGGCATCATTGTCGACGTTTTGCCGCTTTTCATGTGCTTTAAAGGCGATTCGTATCTACCTCCTGAAATCTGTTTCCTGCAATTCTGCCTTGCTTTCAAATCCTCTTCGTTGCCTTCCCTCAATATATCTGTGGATGAGAGTTATCATTTATAACTCTGCGGGTTTGTGAATTGCAGTTTCCCTGAGCTCCATTTTTCAACTGTCTTTTTTGGGAGCTGGCCGCAAAAGCGCGGGATTGCCTCAGGCCCTATTCTGCTTCTGGGCGGCAGGCTGAGCCTGTGGTTAATTCTTCTTCCTGTTGGGAAAATAGAGTGACCTGTGCCTGTCCCAACACCTAGATCTAGTCTCTCATTGGTTGCCCCTCTTCCCGTTCATCCTCAGGACAAATTGCAACCTGTAGGGAACAGGAGGTTAAAGGTGCTGATTCTCCAAGTAGGGAGATTGCTAGTAAAGTAGCTGGAATGGCGAAACCGAGCACAAGGAGATGAGAAATGAGGTGCGTTTTGGAAACCTTTCAAAATCACACGGTGTACCATCTTCTGGGTTTCTCATGCATGTTTTCGATGTAGGAAGATGCCCTTCAACCTGGAGATATGGGACCCATGGGATGGGTACCACGCAGTATTACTTTAAAGGGTCTGCGTTTGCTCACCCAACCTCACCCAACCTCTCAGCCCCAAGAGTGTCCACCCTTATGTCTCATCCAGGTGTGGGTCTAGATATGGTCAATCCAGGTTGCATCACAGCCTCTGAACGAATTTTGTAAGAATTTCTCTCTCTTTCACTGTCTTTGTTTTATGGGTTTTTAAAAGTAATTTATTTTTATAATGGGGTTTAGCTGCTTTTCATGGCTGTGTTTATGCGGCTTTACACCCACTTGACTCACTTCCAGAGAGATATCAATACATAGGTTTTAAGATTCTTACTAGTCACATATATTCTTGTGTGGTGAATAGGGGGTGTTGAGTCCAGTTCACTGAGCAAGGAGTAGGTCTTGTCTATTACATATTGGGTGTATGGAACGGTATCTGAGCGAATTTGAAACCCTTGTTTTATGCATCACCCCACCTCACCATTCCCGTTAAGCAGCCATAGTGTGTTTTCTAAACGTGTGACTCTGTTCTGTTTTGTAATTCAGTTCAAGTGTAGCGGTTTTTACATTCCCTCTATAAGTGATAGCTTATGATAAGTGTCTTTTTCTGTGTGACTTATTTCACTTAGGATCGTCGTACCTAACTCCACTCATCTCGCTTCTACTAGCCTTATGACATTGATTTCATGTCTGAGTGATATTCCATTGTACATAAGGACCACAACTTCTTTATCCATTTTTCTCTTTCCTGGGATATTTAAGGTGTCATGAAGTGGAGGTTCTTGTCAACAGAGCAGCCCTAAACTTTCCGGTGCCTGTGTCTTGCTGATTTTTAGTTTTTCCAATTTATACGCCCATGAGTGGACGTGCCCTATGCTCCCTAAGCTGTTTTTTTTTCCATGTTTCAGGACACAACGTACACTTCTCCAGAGTGGCTGTTGGCAATTTACATCCCGCCCATCAGTGTAGCAAGGCTGCCATTTCTCCATGGCCTGTCCTGGATTTCTGGTTTTGACACTTTTTGCAGCATGGCCCTTTTGACCGAAGGGAAGCGAGACTTCTTTGTAGCGCTGATTTGCCTTTCCAGGTTGCTTGGTTGGCCAAAAAGGGCGTATGCGTTTTTTCCTGAATATATTCAGGAAAAAACGCATACGCCCTTTTTGGCCAAGGGCATCATTGTCGACGTTTTGCCGCTTTTCATGTGCTTTAAAGGCGATTCGTATCTACCTCCTGAAATCTGTTTCCTGCAATTCTGCCTTGCTTTCAAATCCTCTTCGTTGCCTTCCCTCAATATATCTGTGGATGAGAGTAATCATTTATAACTCTGCGGGTTTGTGAATTGCAGTTTCCCTGAGCTCCATTTTTCAACTGTCTTTTTTGGGAGCTGGCCGCAAAAGCGCGGGATTGCCTCAGGCCCTATTCTGCTTCTGGGCGGCAGGCTGAGCCTGTGGTTAATTCTTCTTCCTGTTGGGAAAATAGAGTGACCTGTGCCTGTCCCAACACCTAGATCTATTCTCTCATTGGTTGCCCCTCTTCCCGTTCATCCTCAGGACAAATTGCAACCTGTAGGGAACAGGAGGATAAGGTGCTGATTCTCCAAGTAGTGAGATTGCTAGTAAAGTAGCTGGAATGGCGAAACCGAGCACAAGGAGATGAGAAATGAGGTGCGTTTTAGAAACCTTTCAAAATCACACGGTGTACCATCTTCTGGGTTTCTCATGCATGTTTTCGATGTAGGAAGATGCCCTTGAACCTGGAGATTTGGGACCCATGGGATGGGTACCACGCAGTATTACTTTAAACGGTCTGCGTTTGCTCACCCAACCTCACCCAAACTCTCAGCCCCAAGAGTGTCCACCCTTATGTCTCATCCAGCTGTGGGTCTAGATATGGTCAATCCAGGTTGCATCACAGCCTCTGAACGAATTTTGTAAGAATTTCTCTCTCTTTCACTGTCTTGTTTTACGGGGTTTAAAAGTAATTTATTTTTATAATGGGGTTTAGCTGCCTTTCATGGCTGTGTTTATGCGGCTTTACACCCACTTGACTCACTTCCAGACAGATATCAATACATAGGTTTTAAGATTCTTACTAGTCACATATATTCTTGTGCGGGGAATAGGGGGTGTTGAGTCCAGTTCACTGAGCAAGGAGTAGGTCTTGTCTATTACATATTGGGTGTATGGAACGGTATCTGAGCGAATTTGAAACCCTTGTTTTATGCATCACCCCACCTCACCTTTCCTGTTAAGCAGCTATAGTATGTTTTCTAAACGTGTGACTCTGTTCTGTTTTGTAATTCAGTTCAAGTGTAGCGGTTTTTACATTCCCTCTATAAGTGATAGCTTATGATAAGTGTCTTTTTCTGGGTGACTTATTTCACTTAGAATCGTCGTACCTAACTCCACTCATCTTGCTTCTACTAGCCTTATAACATTGATTTCATGTCTGAGTGATATTCCATTGTACATAAGGACCACAACTTCTTTATCCATTTTTCTCTTTCCTGGGATATTTAAGGTGTCATGAAGTGGAGGTTCTTGTCAACAGAGCAGCCCTAAACTTTCCGGTGCCTGTGTCTTGCTGATTTTTAGTTTTTCCAATTTATACGCCCATGAGTGGCCGTGTCCTATGCTCCCTAAGCTGTTTTTTTTCCATGTTTCAGGACACAACGTACACTTCTCCAGAGTGGCTGTTGGCAATTTACATCCCGCCCATCAGTGTAGCAAGGCTGCCATTTCTCCATGGCCTGTCCTGGATTTCTGGTTTTGACACTTTTTGCAGCATGGCCCTTTTGACCGAAGGGAAGCGAGACTTCTTTGTAGCGCTGATTTGCCTTTCCAGGTTGCTTGGTTGGCCAAAAAGGGCGTATGCGTGTTTTCCTGAATATATTCAGGAAAAAACGCATACGCCCTTTTTGGCCAAGGGCATCATTGTCGACGTTTTGCCGCTTTTCATGTGCTTTAAAGGCGATTCGTATCTACCTCCTGAAATCTGTTTCCTGCAATTCTGCCTTGCTTTCAAATCCTCTTCGTTGCCTTCCCTCAATATATCTGTGGATGAGAGTTATCATTTATAACTCTGCGGGTTTGTGAATTGCAGTTTCCCTGAGCTCCATTTTTCAACTGTCTTTTTTGGGAGCTGGCCGCAAAAGCGCGGGATTGCCTCAGGCCCTATTCTGCTTCTGGGCGGCAGGCTGAGCCTGTGGTTAATTCTTCTTCCTGTTGGGAAAATAGAGTGACCTGTGCCTGTCCCAACACCTAGATCTAGTCTCTCATTGGTTGCCCCTCTTCCCGTTCATCCTCAGGACAAATTGCAACCTGTAGGGAACAGGAGGTTAAAGGTGCTGATTCTCCAAGTAGGGAGATTGCTAGTAAAGTAGCTGGAATGGCGAAACCGAGCACAAGGAGATGAGAAATGAGGTGCGTTTTGGAAACCTTTCAAAATCACACGGTGTACCATCTTCTGGGTTTCTCATGCATGTTTTCGATGTAGGAAGATGCCCTTCAACCTGGAGATATGGGACCCATGGGATGGGTACCACGCAGTATTACTTTAAAGGGTCTGCGTTTGCTCACCCAACCTCACCCAACCTCTCAGCCCCAAGAGTGTCCACCCTTATGTCTCATCCAGGTGTGGGTCTAGATATGGTCAATCCAGGTTGCATCACAGCCTCTGAACGAATTTTGTAAGAATTTCTCTCTCTTTCACTGTCTTTGTTTTATGGGTTTTTAAAAGTAATTTATTTTTATAATGGGGTTTAGCTGCTTTTCATGGCTGTGTTTATGCGGCTTTACACCCACTTGACTCACTTCCAGAGAGATATCAATACATAGGTTTTAAGATTCTTACTAGTCACATATATTCTTGTGTGGTGAATAGGGGGTGTTGAGTCCAGTTCACTGAGCAAGGAGTAGGTCTTGTCTATTACATATTGGGTGTATGGAACGGTATCTGAGCGAATTTGAAACCCTTGTTTTATGCATCACCCCACCTCACCATTCCCGTTAAGCAGCCATAGTGTGTTTTCTAAACGTGTGACTCTGTTCTGTTTTGTAATTCAGTTCAAGTGTAGCGGTTTTTACATTCCCTCTATAAGTGATAGCTTATGATAAGTGTCTTTTTCTGTGTGACTTATTTCACTTAGGATCGTCGTACCTAACTCCACTCATCTCGCTTCTACTAGCCTTATGACATTGATTTCATGTCTGAGTGATATTCCATTGTACATAAGGACCACAACTTCTTTATCCATTTTTCTCTTTCCTGGGATATTTAAGGTGTCATGAAGTGGAGGTTCTTGTCAACAGAGCAGCCCTAAACTTTCCGGTGCCTGTGTCTTGCTGATTTTTAGTTTTTCCAATTTATACGCCCATGAGTGGACGTGCCCTATGCTCCCTAAGCTGTTTTTTTTTCCATGTTTCAGGACACAACGTACACTTCTCCAGAGTGGCTGTTGGCAATTTACATCCCGCCCATCAGTGTAGCAAGGCTGCCATTTCTCCATGGCCTGTCCTGGATTTCTGGTTTTGACACTTTTTGCAGCATGGCCCTTTTGACCGAAGGGAAGCGAGACTTCTTTGTAGCGCTGATTTGCCTTTCCAGGTTGCTTGGTTGGCCAAAAAGGGCGTATGCGTTTTTTCCTGAATATATTCAGGAAAAAACGCATACGCCCTTTTTGGCCAAGGGCATCATTGTCGACGTTTTGCCGCTTTTCATGTGCTTTAAAGGCGATTCGTATCTACCTCCTGAAATCTGTTTCCTGCAATTCTGCCTTGCTTTCAAATCCTCTTCGTTGCCTTCCCTCAATATATCTGTGGATGAGAGTAATCATTTATAACTCTGCGGGTTTGTGAATTGCAGTTTCCCTGAGCTCCATTTTTCAACTGTCTTTTTTGGGAGCTGGCCGCAAAAGCGCGGGATTGCCTCAGGCCCTATTCTGCTTCTGGGCGGCAGGCTGAGCCTGTGGTTAATTCTTCTTCCTGTTGGGAAAATAGAGTGACCTGTGCCTGTCCCAACACCTAGATCTATTCTCTCATTGGTTGCCCCTCTTCCCGTTCATCCTCAGGACAAATTGCAACCTGTAGGGAACAGGAGGATAAGGTGCTGATTCTCCAAGTAGTGAGATTGCTAGTAAAGTAGCTGGAATGGCGAAACCGAGCACAAGGAGATGAGAAATGAGGTGCGTTTTAGAAACCTTTCAAAATCACACGGTGTACCATCTTCTGGGTTTCTCATGCATGTTTTCGATGTAGGAAGATGCCCTTGAACCTGGAGATTTGGGACCCATGGGATGGGTACCACGCAGTATTACTTTAAACGGTCTGCGTTTGCTCACCCAACCTCACCCAAACTCTCAGCCCCAAGAGTGTCCACCCTTATGTCTCATCCAGCTGTGGGTCTAGATATGGTCAATCCAGGTTGCATCACAGCCTCTGAACGAATTTTGTAAGAATTTCTCTCTCTTTCACTGTCTTGTTTTACGGGGTTTAAAAGTAATTTATTTTTATAATGGGGTTTAGCTGCCTTTCATGGCTGTGTTTATGCGGCTTTACACCCACTTGACTCACTTCCAGACAGATATCAATACATAGGTTTTAAGATTCTTACTAGTCACATATATTCTTGTGCGGGGAATAGGGGGTGTTGAGTCCAGTTCACTGAGCAAGGAGTAGGTCTTGTCTATTACATATTGGGTGTATGGAACGGTATCTGAGCGAATTTGAAACCCTTGTTTTATGCATCACCCCACCTCACCTTTCCTGTTAAGCAGCTATAGTATGTTTTCTAAACGTGTGACTCTGTTCTGTTTTGTAATTCAGTTCAAGTGTAGCGGTTTTTACATTCCCTCTATAAGTGATAGCTTATGATAAGTGTCTTTTTCTGGGTGACTTATTTCACTTAGAATCGTCGTACCTAACTCCACTCATCTTGCTTCTACTAGCCTTATAACATTGATTTCATGTCTGAGTGATATTCCATTGTACATAAGGACCACAACTTCTTTATCCATTTTTCTCTTTCCTGGGATATTTAAGGTGTCATGAAGTGGAGGTTCTTGTCAACAGAGCAGCCCTAAACTTTCCGGTGCCTGTGTCTTGCTGATTTTTAGTTTTTCCAATTTATACGCCCATGAGTGGCCGTGTCCTATGCTCCCTAAGCTGTTTTTTTTCCATGTTTCAGGACACAACGTACACTTCTCCAGAGTGGCTGTTGGCAATTTACATCCCGCCCATCAGTGTAGCAAGGCTGCCATTTCTCCATGGCCTGTCCTGGATTTCTGGTTTTGACACTTTTTGCAGCATGGCCCTTTTGACCGAAGGGAAGCGAGACTTCTTTGTAGCGCTGATTTGCCTTTCCAGGTTGCTTGGTTGGCCAAAAAGGGCGTATGCGTGTTTTCCTGAATATATTCAGGAAAAAACGCATACGCCCTTTTTGGCCAAGGGCATCATTGTCGACGTTTTGCCGCTTTTCATGTGCTTTAAAGGCGATTCGTATCTACCTCCTGAAATCTGTTTCCTGCAATTCTGCCTTGCTTTCAAATCCTCTTCGTTGCCTTCCCTCAATATATCTGTGGATGAGAGTTATCATTTATAACTCTGCGGGTTTGTGAATTGCACTTTCCCTGAGGTCCATTTTTCAACTGTCTTTTTTGGGAGCTGGCCGCAAAAGCGCGGGATTGCCTCAGGCCCTATTCTGCTTCTGGGCGGCAGGCTGAGCCTGTGGTTAATTCTTCTTCCTGTTGGGAAAATAGAGTGTCCTGTGCCTGTCCCAACACCTAGATCTAGTCTCTCATTGGTTGCCCCTCTTCCCGTTCATCCTCAGGACAAATTGCAACCTGTAGGGAACAGGAGGTTAAAGGTGCTGATTCTCCAAGTAGGGAGATTGCTAGTAAAGTAGCTGGAATGGCGAAACCGAGCACAAGGAGATGAGAAATGAGGTGCGTTTTGGAAACCTTTCAAAATCACACGGTGTACCATCTTCTGGGTTTCTCATGCATGTTTTCGATGTAGGAAGATGCCCTTCAACGTGGAGATTTGGGACCCATGGGATGGGTACCACGCAGTATTACTTTAAAGGGTCTGCGTTTGCTCACCCAACCTCACCCAACCTCTCAGCCCCAAGAGTGTCCACCCTTATGTCTCATCCAGGTGTGGGTCTAGATATGGTCAATCCAGGTTGCATCACAGCCTCTGAACGAATTTTGTAAGAATTTCTCTCTCTTTCACTGTCTTTGTTTTATGGGTTTTTAAAAGTAATTTATTTTTATAATGGGGTTTAGCTGCTTTTCATGGCTGTGTTTATGCGGCTTTACACCCACTTGACTCACTTCCAGAGAGATATCAATACATAGGTTTTAAGATTCTTACTAGTCACATATATTCTTGTGTGGTGAATAGGGGGTGTTGAGTCCAGTTCACTGAGCAAGGAGTAGGTCTTGTCTATTACATATTGGGTGTATGGAACGGTATCTGAGCGAATTTGAAACCCTTGTTTTATGCATCACCCCACCTCACCATTCCCGTTAAGCAGCCATAGTGTGTTTTCTAAACGTGTGACTCTGTTCTGTTTTGTAATTCAGTTCAAGTGTAGCGGTTTTTACATTCCCTCTATAGGTGATAGCTTATGATAAGTGTCTTTTTCTGTGTGACTTATTTCACTTAGGATCGTCGTACCTAACTCCACTCATCTTGCTTCTACTAGCCTTATGACATTGATTTCATGTCTGAGTGATATTCCATTGTACATAAGGACCACAACTTCTTTATCCATTTTTCTCTTTCCTGGGATATTTAAGGTGTCATGAAGTGGAGGTTCTTGTCAACAGAGCAGCCCTAAACTTTCCGGTGCCTGTGTCTTTCTGATTTTTAGTTTTTCCAATTTATACGCCCATGAGTGGACGTGCCCTATGCTCCCTAAGCTGTTTTTTTTTCCATGTTTCAGGACACAACGTACACTTCTCCAGAGTGGCTGTTGGCAATTTACATCCCGCCCATCAGTGTAGCAAGGCTGCCATTTCTCCATGGCCTGTCCTGGATTTCTGGTTTTGACACTTTTTGCAGCATGGCCCTTTTGACCGAAGGGAAGCGAGACTTCCTTGTAGCGCTGATTTGCTTTTCCAGGTTGCTTGGTTGGCCAAAAAGGGCGTATGCGTTTTTTCCTGAATATATTCAGGAAAAAACGCATACGCCCTTTTTGGCCAAGGGCATCATTGTCGACGTTTTGCCGCTTTTCATGTGCTTTAAAGGCGATTCGTATCTACCTCCTGAAATCTGTTTCCTGCAATTCTGCCTTGCTTTCAAATCCTCTTCGTTGCCTTCCCTCAATATATCTGTGGATGAGAGTTATCATTTATAACTCTGCGGGTTTGTGAATTGCAGTTTCCCTGAGCTCCATTTTTCAACTGTCTTTTTTGGGAGCTGGCCGCAAAAGCGCGGGATTGCCTCAGGCCCTATTCTGCTTCTGGGCGGCAGGCTGAGCCTGTGGTTAATTCTTCTTCCTGTTGGGAAAATAGAGTGACCTGTGCCTGTCCCAACACCTAGATCTAGTCTCTCATTGGTTGCCCCTCTTCCCGTTCATCCTCAGGACAAATTGCAACCTGTAGGGAACAGGAGGTTAAAGGTGCTGATTCTCCAAGTAGGGAGATTGCTAGTAAAGTAGCTGGAATGGCGAAACCGAGCACAAGGAGATGAGAAATGAGGTGCGTTTTGGAAACCTTTCAAAATCACACGGTGTACCATCTTCTGGGTTTCTCATGCATGTTTTCGATGTAGGAAGATGCCCTTCAACCTGGAGATATGGGACCCATGGGATGGGTACCACGCAGTATTACTTTAAAGGGTCTGCGTTTGCTCACCCAACCTCACCCAACCTCTCAGCCCCAAGAGTGTCCACCCTTATGTCTCATCCAGGTGTGGGTCTAGATATGGTCAATCCAGGTTGCATCACAGCCTCTGAACGAATTTTGTAAGAATTTCTCTCTCTTTCACTGTCTTTGTTTTATGGGTTTTTAAAAGTAATTTATTTTTATAATGGGGTTTAGCTGCTTTTCATGGCTGTGTTTATGCGGCTTTACACCCACTTGACTCACTTCCAGAGAGATATCAATACATAGGTTTTAAGATTCTTACTAGTCACATATATTCTTGTGTGGTGAATAGGGGGTGTTGAGTCCAGTTCACTGAGCAAGGAGTAGGTCTTGTCTATTACATATTGGGTGTATGGAACGGTATCTGAGCGAATTTGAAACCCTTGTTTTATGCATCACCCCACCTCACCATTCCCGTTAAGCAGCCATAGTGTGTTTTCTAAACGTGTGACTCTGTTCTGTTTTGTAATTCAGTTCAAGTGTAGCGGTTTTTACATTCCCTCTATAAGTGATAGCTTATGATAAGTGTCTTTTTCTGTGTGACTTATTTCACTTAGGATCGTCGTACCTAACTCCACTCATCTCGCTTCTACTAGCCTTATGACATTGATTTCATGTCTGAGTGATATTCCATTGTACATAAGGACCACAACTTCTTTATCCATTTTTCTCTTTCCTGGGATATTTAAGGTGTCATGAAGTGGAGGTTCTTGTCAACAGAGCAGCCCTAAACTTTCCGGTGCCTGTGTCTTGCTGATTTTTAGTTTTTCCAATTTATACGCCCATGAGTGGACGTGCCCTATGCTCCCTAAGCTGTTTTTTTTTTCCATGTTTCAGGACACAACGTACACTTCTCCAGAGTGGCTGTTGGCAATTTACATCCCGCCCATCAGTGTAGCAAGGCTGCCATTTCTCCATGGCCTGTCCTGGATTTCTGGTTTTGACACTTTTTGCAGCATGGCCCTTTTGACCGAAGGGAAGCGAGACTTCTTTGTAGCGCTGATTTGCCTTTCCAGGTTGCTTGGTTGGCCAAAAAGGGCGTATGCGTTTTTTCCTGAATATATTCAGGAAAAAACGCATACGCCCTTTTTGGCCAAGGGCATCATTGTCGACGTTTTGCCGCTTTTCATGTGCTTTAAAGGCGATTCGTATCTACCTCCTGAAATCTGTTTCCTGCAATTCTGCCTTGCTTTCAAATCCTCTTCGTTGCCTTCCCTCAATATATCTGTGGATGAGAGTTATCATTTATAACTCTGCGGGTTTGTGAATTGCAGTTTCCCTGAGCTCCATTTTTCAACTGTCTTTTTTGGGAGCTGGCCGCAAAAGCGCGGGATTGCCTCAGGCCCTATTCTGCTTCTGGGCGGCAGGCTGAGCCTGTGGTTAATTCTTCTTCCTGTTGGGAAAATAGAGTGACCTGTGCCTGTCCCAACACCTAGATCTATTCTCTCATTGGTTGCCCCTCTTCCCGTTCATCCTCAGGACAAATTGCAACCTGTAGGGAACAGGAGGATAAGGTGCTGATTCTCCAAGTAGTGAGATTGCTAGTAAAGTAGCTGGAATGGCGAAACCGAGCACAAGGAGATGAGAAATGAGGTGCGTTTTAGAAACCTTTCAAAATCACACGGTGTACCATCTTCTGGGTTTCTCATGCATGTTTTCGATGTAGGAAGATGCCCTTGAACCTGGAGATTTGGGACCCATGGGATGGGTACCACGCAGTATTACTTTAAACGGTCTGCGTTTGCTCACCCAACCTCACCCAACCTCTCAGCCCCAAGAGTGTCCACCCTTATGTCTCATCCAGCTGTGGGTCTAGATATGGTCAATCCAGGTTGCATCACAGCCTCTGAACGAATTTTGTAAGAATTTCTCTCTCTTTCACTGTCTTGTTTTACGGGGTTTAAAAGTAATTTATTTTTATAATGGGGTTTAGCTGCCTTTCATGGCTGTGTTTATGCGGCTTTACACCCACTTGACTCACTTCCAGACAGATATCAATACATAGGTTTTAAGATTCTTACTAGTCACATATATTCTTGTGCGGGGAATAGGGGGTGTTGAGTCCAGTTCACTGAGCAAGGAGTAGGTCTTGTCTATTACATATTGGGTGTATGGAACGGTATCTGAGCGAATTTGAAACCCTTGTTTTATGCATCACCCCACCTCACCTTTCCTGTTAAGCAGCTATAGTATGTTTTCTAAACGTGTGACTCTGTTCTGTTTTGTAATTCAGTTCAAGTGTAGCGGTTTTTACATTCCCTCTATAAGTGATAGCTTATGATAAGTGTCTTTTTCTGGTGACTTATTTCACTTAGAATCGTCGTACCTAACTCCACTCATCTTGCTTCTACTAGCCTTATAACATTGATTTCATGTCTGAGTGATATTCCATTGTACATAAGGACCACAACTTCTTTATCCATTTTTCTCTTTCCTGGGATATTTAAGGTGTCATGAAGTGGAGGTTCTTGTCAACAGAGCAGCCCTAAACTTTCCGGTGCCTGTGTCTTGCTGATTTTTAGTTTTTCCAATTTATACGCCCATGAGTGGCCGTGTCCTATGCTCCCTAAGCTGTTTTTTTTCCATGTTTCAGGACACAACGTACACTTCTCCAGAGTGGCTGTTGGCAATTTACATCCCGCCCATCAGTGTAGCAAGGCTGCCATTTCTCCATGGCCTGTCCTGGATTTCTGGTTTTGACACTTTTTGCAGCATGGCCCTTTTGACCGAAGGGAAGCGAGACTTCTTTGTAGCGCTGATTTGCCTTTCCAGGTTGCTTGGTTGGCCAAAAAGGGCGTATGCGTTTTTTCCTGAATATATTCAGGAAAAAACGCATACGCCCTTTTTGGCCAAGGGCATCATTGTCGACGTTTTGCCGCTTTTCATGTGCTTTAAAGGCGATTCGTATCTACCTCCTGAAATCTGTTTCCTGCAATTCTGCCTTGCTTTCAAATCCTCTTCGTTGCCTTCCCTCAATATATCTGTGGATGAGAGTTATCATTTATAACTCTGCGGGTTTGTGAATTGCAGTTTCCCTGAGGTCCATTTTTCAACTGTCTTTTTTGGGAGCTGGCCGCAAAAGCGCGGGATTGCCTCAGGCCCTATTCTGCTTCTGGGCGGCAGGCTGAGCCTGTGGTTAATTCTTCTTCCTGTTGGGAAAATAGAGTGTCCTGTGCCTGTCCCAACACCTAGATCTAGTCTCTCATTGGTTGCCCCTCTTCCCGTTCATCCTCAGGACAAATTGCAACCTGTAGGGAACAGGAGGTTAAAGGTGCTGATTCTCCAAGTAGGGAGATTGCTAGTAAAGTAGCTGGAATGGCGAAACCGAGCACAAGGAGATGAGAAATGAGGTGCGTTTTGGAAACCTTTCAAAATCACACGGTGTACCATCTTCTGGGTTTCTCATGCATGTTTTCGATGTAGGAAGATGCCCTTCAACGTGGAGATTTGGGACCCATGGGATGGGTACCACGCAGTATTACTTTAAAGGGTCTGCGTTTGCTCACCCAACCTCACCCAACCTCTCAGCCCCAAGAGTGTCCACCCTTATGTCTCATCCAGGTGTGGGTCTAGATATGGTCAATCCAGGTTGCATCACAGCCTCTGAACGAATTTTGTAAGAATTTCTCTCTCTTTCACTGTCTTTGTTTTATGGGTTTTTAAAAGTAATTTATTTTTATAATGGGGTTTAGCTGCTTTTCATGGCTGTGTTTATGCGGCTTTACACCCACTTGACTCACTTCCAGAGAGATATCAATACATAGGTTTTAAGATTCTTACTAGTCACATATATTCTTGTGTGGTGAATAGGGGGTGTTGAGTCCAGTTCACTGAGCAAGGAGTAGGTCTTGTCTATTACATATTGGGTGTATGGAACGGTATCTGAGCGAATTTGAAACCCTTGTTTTATGCATCACCCCACCTCACCATTCCCGTTAAGCAGCCATAGTGTGTTTTCTAAACGTGTGACTCTGTTCTGTTTTGTAATTCAGTTCAAGTGTAGCGGTTTTTACATTCCCTCTATAGGTGATAGCTTATGATAAGTGTCTTTTTCTGTGTGACTTATTTCACTTAGGATCGTCGTACCTAACTCCACTCATCTTGCTTCTACTAGCCTTATGACATTGATTTCATGTCTGAGTGATATTCCATTGTACATAAGGACCACAACTTCTTTATCCATTTTTCTCTTTCCTGGGATATTTAAGGTGTCATGAAGTGGAGGTTCTTGTCAACAGAGCAGCCCTAAACTTTCCGGTGCCTGTGTCTTGCTGATTTTTAGTTTTTCCAATTTATACGCCCATGAGTGGACGTGCCCTATGCTCCCTAAGCTGTTTTTTTTTCCATGTTTCAGGACACAACGTACACTTCTCCAGAGTGGCTGTTGGCAATTTACATCCCGCCCATCAGTGTAGCAAGGCTGCCATTTCTCCATGGCCTGTCCTGGATTTCTGGTTTTGACACTTTTTGCAGCATGGCCCTTTTGACCGAAGGGAAGCGAGACTTCCTTGTAGCGCTGATTTGCATTTCCAGGTTGCTTGGTTGGCCAAAAAGGGCGTATGCGTTTTTTCCTGAATATATTCAGGAAAAAACGCATACGCCCTTTTTGGCCAAGGGCATCATTGTCGACGTTTTGCCGCTTTTCATGTGCTTTAAAGGCGATTCGTATCTACCTCCTGAAATCTGTTTCCTGCAATTCTGCCTTGCTTTCAAATCCTCTTCGTTGCCTTCCCTCAATATATCTGTGGATGAGAGTTATCATTTATAACTCTGCGGGTTTGTGAATTGCAGTTTCCCTGAGCTCCATTTTTCAACTGTCTTTTTTGGGAGCTGGCCGCAAAAGCGCGGGATTGCCTCAGGCCCTATTCTGCTTCTGGGCAGCAGGCTGAGCCTGTGGTTAATTCTTCTTCCTGTTGGGAAAATAGAGTGACCTGTGCCTGTCCCAACACCTAGATCTATTCTCTCATTGGTTGCCCCTCTTCCCGTTCATCCTCAGGACAAATTGCAACCTGTAGGGAACAGGAGGATAAGGTGCTGATTCTCCAAGTAGTGAGATTGCTAGTAAAGTAGCTGGAATGGCGAAACCGAGCACAAGGAGATGAGAAATGAGGTGCGTTTTAGAAACCTTTCAAAATCACACGGTGTACCATCTTCTGGGTTTCTCATGCATGTTTTCGATGTAGGAAGATGCCCTTGAACCTGGAGATTTGGGACCCATGGGATGGGTACCACGCAGTATTACTTTAAAGGGTCTGCGTTTGCTCACCCAACCTCACCCAACCTCTCAGCCCCAAGAGTGTCCACCCTTATGTCTCATCCAGCTGTGGGTCTAGATATGGTCAATCCAGGTTGCATCACAGCCTCTGAACGAATTTTGTAAGAATTTCTCTCTCTTTCACTGTCTTTGTTTTACGGGGTTTAAAAGTAATTTATTTTTATAATGGGGTTTAGCTGTCTTTCATGGCTGTGTTTATGCGGCTTTACACCCACTTGACTCACTTCCAGACAGATATCAATACATAGGTTTTAAGATTCTTACTAGTCACATATATTCTTGTGCGGGGAATAGGGGGTGTTGAGTCCAGTTCACTGAGCAAGGAGTAGGTCTTGTCTATTACATATTGGGTGTATGGAACGGTATGTGAGCGAATTTGAAACCCTTGTTTTATGCATCACCCCACCTCACCTTTCCTGTTAAGCAGCTATAGTGTGTTTTCTAAACACTAGTTTTTTAGTTTTTCCAATTTATACGCCCATGAGTGGACGTGCCCTATGCTCCCTAAGCTGTGGTTAATTCTTCTTCCTGATGGGAAAATAGAGTGACCTGTGCCTGTCCCAACACCTAGATCTAGTCTCTCATTGGTTCCCCCTCTTCCCGTTCATCCTCAGGACAAATTGCAACCTGCAGAGAAGAGGAGGTTAAAGGTGCTTATTCCCCAAGTAGGGAGATTCCTAGTAAAGTGGCTGGAAAGGCGAACCCTAGCACAAGGAGATGAGAAATGAGGTGCGTTTCAGAAGCCTTTCCCGATCAGACGGTGTACCATCTTCTGGGTTTCTCATGCATGTTTTCGATGTAGGAAGATGCCCTTGAACCTGGAGATTTGGGACCCATGGGATGGGTACCACGCAGTATTATTTTAAAGGGTCTGCGTTTGCTCACCCAACCTCACCCAAAGTCTCAGCCCCATGAGTGCCCACCTTTATGTCTCAATCACCTGTGGGTCTAGATATGGTCAATCCAGGTTGCATCACAGCCCCTGAACGAATTTTGTAAGAATTTCTCTTTATTTCCCTGTCTTTGTTTCACGGGTTTTTAAAGGTAATTTATTTTTAAAATGGGGTTTAGCTGCTTTTCACGGCTGTGTTTATGCCACTTTACACTCACTTGACTCTCTTCCAGAGAGATATCAATACATAGGTTTTAAGATTCTTACTAGTCACATATATTCTTGTGTGGTGAATAGGGGGTGTTGAGTCCAGTTCACTGAGCAAGGAGTAGGTCTTGTCTATTACATATTGGGTGTATGGAACGGTATCTGAGCGAATTTGAAACCCTTGTTTTATGCATCACCCCACCTCACCTTTCCTGTTAAGCAGCTATAGTGTGTTTTCTAAACGTGTGACTCTGTTCTGTTTTGTAATTCAGTTCAAGTGTAGCGGTTTTTACATTCCCTCTATAAGTGATAGCTTATGATAAGTGTCTTTTTCTGTGTGACTTATTTCACTTAGAATCGTCGTACCTAACTCCACTCATCTTGCTTCTACTTGCCTTATGACATTGATTTCATGTCTGAGTGATATTCCATTGTACATAAGGACCACAACTTCTTTATCCATTTTTCTCTTTCCTGGGATATTTAAGGTGTCATGAAGTGGAGGTTCTTGTCAACAGAGCAGCCCTAAACTTTCCTGTGCCTGTGTCTTGCTGATTTTTAGTTTTTCCAATTTATACGCCCATGAGTGGACGTGTCCTATGCTCCCTAAGCTGTTTTTTTTCCATGTTTCAGGACACAACGTACACTTCTCCAGAGTGGCTGTTGGCAATTTACATCCCGCCCATCAGTGTAGCAAGGCTGCCATTTCTCCATGGCCTGTCCTGGATTTCTGGTTTTGACACTTTTTGCAGCATGGCCCTTTTGACCGAAGGGAAGCGAGACTTCTTTGTAGCGCTGATTTGCCTTTCCAGGTTGCTTGGTTGGCCAAAAAGGGCGTATGCGTTTTTTCCTGAATATATTCAGGAAAAAACGCATACGCCCTTTTTGGCCAAGGGCATCATTGTCGACGTTTTGCCGCTTTTCATGTGCTTTAAAGGCGATTCGTATCTACCTCCTGAAATCTGTTTCCTGCAATTCTGCCTTGCTTTCAAATCCTCTTCGTTGCCTTCCCTCAATATATCTGTGGATGAGAGTTATCATTTATAACTCTGCGGGTTTGTGAATTGCAGTTTCCCTGAGCTCCATTTTTCAACTGTCTTTTTTGGGAGCTGGCCGCAAAAGCGCGGGATTGCCTCAGGCCCTATTCTGCTTCTGGGCGGCAGGCTGAGCCTGTGGTTAATTCTTCTTCCTGTTGGGAAAATAGAGTGACCTGTGCCTGTCCCAACACCTAGATCTAGTCTCTCATTGGTTGCCCCTCTTCCCGTTCATCCTCAGGACAAATTGCAACCTGTAGGGAACAGGAGGTTAAAGGTGCTGATTCTCCAAGTAGGGAGATTGCTAGTAAAGTAGCTGGAATGGCGAAACCGAGCACAAGGAGATGAGAAATGAGGTGCGTTTCAGAAACCTTTCAAAATCACACGGTGTACCATCTTCTGGGTTTCTCATGCATGTTTTCGATGTAGGAAGATGCCCTTGAACCTGGAGATTTGGGACCCATGGGATGGGTACCACGCAGTATTACTTTAAAGGGTCTGCGTTTTCTCACCCAACCTCACCCAACCTCTCAGCCCCAAGAGTGTCCACCCTTATGTCTCATCCAGCTGTGGGTCTAGATATGGTCAATCCAGGTTGCATCACAGCCTCTGAACGAATTTTGTAAGAATTTCTCTCTCTTTCACTGTCTTTGTTTTACGGGTTTTTAAAAGTAATTTATTTTGATAATGGGGTTTAGCTGCCTTTCATGGCTGTGTTTATGCGGCTTTACACCCACTTGACTCACTTCCAGACAGATATCAATACATAGGTTTTAAGATTCTTACTAGTCACATATATTCTTGTGCGGGGAATAGGGGGTGTTGAGTCCAGTTCACTGAGCAAGGAGTAGGTCTTGTCTATTACATATTGGGTGTATGGAACGGTATCTGAGCGAATTTGAAACCCTTGTTTTATGCATCACCCCACCTCACCTTTCCTGTTAAGCAGCTATAGTGTGTTTTCTAAACGTGTGACTCTGTTCTGTTTTGTAATTCAGTTCAAGTGTAGCGGTTTTTACATTCCCTCTATAAGTGATAGCTTATGATAAGTGTCTTTTTCTGTGTGACTTATTTCACTTAGAATCGTCGTACCTAACTCGACTCATCTTGCTTCTACTAGCCTTATGTCATTGATTTCATGTCTGAGTGATATTCCATTGTACATAAGGACCACAACTTCTTTATCCATTTTTCTCTTTCCTGGGATATTTAAGGTGTCATGAAGTGGAGGTTCTTGTCAACAGAGCAGCCCTAAACTTTCCGGTGCCTTTGTCTTGCTGATTTTTAGTTTTTCCAATTTATACGCCCATGAGTGGACTTGCCCTATGCTCCCTAAGCTGTTTTTTTTTCCATGTTTCAGGACACAACGTACACTTCTCCAGAGTGGCTGTTGGCAATTTACATCCCGCCCATCAGTGTAGCAAGGCTGCTATTTCTCCATGGCCTGTCCTGGATTTCTGGTTTTGACACTTTTTGCAGCATGGCCCTTTTGACCGAAGGGAAGCGAGACTTCTTTGTAGCGCTGATTTGCATTTCCAGGTTGCTTGGTTGGCCAAAAAGGGCGTATGCGTTTTTTCCTGAATATATTCAGGAAAAAACGCATACGCCCTTTTTGGCCAAGGGCATCATTGTCGACGTTTTGCCGCTTTTCATGTGCTTTAAAGGCGATTCGTATCTACCTCCTGAAATCTGTTTCCTGCAATTCCGTCTTGCTTTCAAATCCTCTTCGTTGCCTTCCCTCAATATATCTGTGGATGAGAGTTATCATTTATAACTCTGCGGGTTTGTGAATTGCAGTTTCCCTGAGCTCCATTTTTCAACTGTCTTTTTTGGGAGCTGGCCGCAAAAGCGCGGGATTGCCTCAGGCCCTATTCTGCTTCTGGGCGGCAGGCTGAGCCTGTGGTTAATTCTTCTTCCTGTTGGGAAAATAGAGTGACCTGTGCCTGTCCCAACACCTAGATCTATTCTCTCATTGGTTGCCCCTCTTCCCGTTCATCCTCAGGACAAATTGCAACCTGTAGGGAACAGGAGGATAAGGTGCTGATTCTCCAAGTAGTGAGATTGCTAGTAAAGTAGCTGGAATGGTGAAACCGAGCACAAGGAGATGAGAAATGAGGTGCGTTTTAGAAAGCTTTCAAAATAACACGGTGTACCATCTTCTGGGTTTCTCATGCATGTTTTCGATATAGGAAGATGCCCTTGAACCTGGAGATTTGGGACCCATGGGATGGGTACAACGCAGTATTACTTTAAAGGGTCTGCGTTTGCTCACCCAACCTCACCCAACCTCTCAGCCCCAAGAGTGTCCACCCTTATGTCTCATCCAGCTGTGGGTCTAGATATGGTCAATCCAGGTTGCATCACAGCCTCTGAACGAATTTTGTAAGAATTTCTCTCTCTTTCACTGTCTTTGTTTTACGGGTTTCTAAAAGTAATTTATTTTTATAATGGGGTTTAGCTGCCTTTCATGGCTGTGTTTATGCGGCTTTACACCCACTTGACTCACTTCCAGACAGATATCAATACATAGGTTTTAAGATTCTTACTAGTCACATATATTCTTGTGCGGGGAATAGGGGGTGTTGAGTCCAGTTCACTGAGCAAGGAGTAGGTCTTGTCTATTACATATTGGGTGTATGGAACGGTATCTGAGCGAATTTGAAACCCTTGTTTTATGCATCACCCCACCTCACCTTTCCTGTTAAGCAGCTATAGTGTGTTTTCTAAACGTGTGACTCTGTTCTGTTTTGTAATTCAGTTCAAGTGTAGCGGTTTTTACATTCCCTCTATAAGTGATAGCTTATGATAAGTGTCTTTTTCTGTGTGACTTATTTCACTTAGAATCGTCGTACCTAACTCCACTCATCTTGCTTCTACTAGCCTTATGTCATTGATTTCATGTCTGAGTGATATTCCATTGTACATAAGGACCACAACTTCTTTATCCATTTTTCTCTTTCCTGGGATATTTAAGGTGTCATGAAGTGGAGGTTCTTGTCAACAGAGCAGCCCTAAACTTTCCGGTGACTTTGTCTTGCTGATTTTTAGTTTTTCCAATTTATACGCCCATGAGTGGACGTGCCCTATGCTCCCTAAGCTGTTTTTTTTTCCATGTTTCAGGACACAACGTACACTTCTCCAGAGTGGCTGTTGGCAATTTACATCCCGCCCATCAGTGTAGCAAGGCTGCCATTTCTCCATGGCCTGTCCTGGATTTCTGGTTTTGACACTTTTTGCAGCATGGCCCTTTTGACCGAAGGGAAGCGAGACTTCTTTGTAGCGCTGATTTGCCTTTCCAGGTTGCTTGGTTGGCCAAAAAGGGCGTATGCGTTTTTTCCTGAATATATTCAGGAAAAAACGCATACGCCCTTTTTGGCCAAGGGCATCATTGTCGACGTTTTGCCGCTTTTCATGTGCTTTAAAGGCGATTCGTATCTACCTCCTGAAATCTGTTTCCTGCAATTCTGCCTTGCTTTCAAATCCTCTTCGTTGCCTTCCCTCAATATATCTGTGGATGAGAGTTATCATTTATAACTCTGTGGGTTTGTGAATTGCAGTTTCCCTGAGCTCCATTTTTCAACTGTCTTTTTTGGGAGCTGGCCGCAAAAGCGCGGGATTGTCTCAGGCCCTATTCTGCTTCTCGGCGGCAGGCTGAGCCTGTGGTTAATTCTTCTTCCTGTTGGGAAAATAGAGTGACCTGTGCCTGTCCCAACACCTAGATCTATTCTCTCATTGGTTGCCCCTCTTCCCGTTCATCCTCAGGACAAATTGCAACCTGTAGGGAACAGGAGGATAAGGTGCTGATTCTCCAAGTAGGGAGATTGCTAGTAAAGTAGCTGGAATGTCGAAACCGAGCACAAGGAGATGAGAAATGAGGTGTGTTTTAGAAACCTTTCAAAATCAAACGTGTACCATCTTCTGGGTTTCTCATGCATGTTTTCGATGTAGGAAGATGCCCTTGAACCTGGAGATTTGGGACCCATGGGATGGGTACCACGCAGTATTACTTTAAAGGGTCTGCGTTTGCTCACCCAACCTCACCCAACCTCTCAGCCCCAAGAGTGTCCACCCTTATGTCTCATCCAGCTGTGGGTCTAGATATGGTCAATCCAGGTTGCATCACAGCCTCTGAACGAATTTTGTAAGAATTTCTCTCTCTTTCACTGTCTTTGTTTTATGGGTTTTTAAAAGTAATTTATTTTTATAATGGGGTTTAGCTGCCTTTCATGGCTGTGTTTATGCGGCTTTACACCCACTTGACTCACTTCCAGACAGATATCAATACATAGGTTTTAAGATTCTTACTAGTCACATATATTCTTGTGCGGGGAATAGGGGGTGTTGAGTCCAGTTCACTGAGCAAGGAGTAGGTCTTGTCTATTACATATTGGGTGTATGGAACGGTATCTGAGCGAATTTGAAACCCTTGTTTTATGCATCACCCCACCTCACCTTTCCTGTTAAGTAGCTATAGTGTGTTTTCTAAACGTGTGACTCTGTTCTGTTTTGTAATTCAGTTCAAGTGTAGCGGTTTTTACATTCCCTCTATAAGTGATAGCTTATGATAAGTGTCTTTTTCTGTGTGACTTATTTCACTTAGAATCGTCGTACCTAACTCCACTCATCTTGCTTCTACTAGCCTTATAACATTGATTTCATGTCTGAGTGATATTCCATTGTACATAAGGACCACAACTTCTTTATCCATTTTTCTCTTTCCTGGGATATTTAAGGTGTCATGAAGTGGAGGTTCTTGTCAACAGAGCAGCCCTAAACTTTCCGGTGCCTGTGTCTTGCTGATTTTTAGTTTTTCCAATTTATACGCCCATGAGTGGACGTGTCCTATGCTCCCTAAGCTGTTTTTTTTCCATGTTTCAGGACACAACGTACACTTCTCCAGAGTGGCTGTTGGCAATTTACATCCCGCCCATCAGTGTGGCAAGGCTGCCATTTCTCCATGTCCTGTCCTGGATTTCTGGTTTTGACACTTTTTGCAGCATGGCCCTTTTGACCGAAGGGAAGCGAGACTTCTTTGTAGCGCTGATTTGCCTTTCCAGGTTGCTTGGTTGGCCAAAAAGGGCGTATGCATTTTTTCCTGAATATATTCAAGAAAAAACGCATACGCCCTTTTTGGCCAAGGGCATCATTGTCGACGTTTTGCCGCTTTTCATGTGCTTTAAAGGCGATTCGTATCTACCTCCTGAAATCTGTTTCCTGCAATTCTGCCTTGCTTTCAAATCCTCTTCGTTGCCTTCCCTCAATATATCTGTGGATGAGAGTTATCATTTATAACTCTGCGGGTTTGTGAATTGCAGTTTCCCTGAGGTCCATTTTTCAACTGTCTTTTTTGGGAGCTGGCCGCAAAAGCGCGGGATTGCCTCAGGCCCTATTCTGCTTCTGGGCGGCAGGCTGAGCCTGTGGTTAATTCTTCTTCCTTGTGGGAAAATAGAGTGACCTGTGCCTGTCCCAACACCTAGATCTAGTCTCTCATTGGTTGCCCCTCTTCCCGTTCATCCTCAGGACAAATTGCAACCTGTAGGGAACAGGAGGTTAAAGGTGCTGATTCTCCAAGTAGGGAGATTGCTAGTAAAGTAGCTGGAATGGCGAAACCGAGCACAAGGAGATGAGAAATGAGGTGCGTTTTGGAAACCTTTCAAAATCACACGGTGTACCATGTTCTGGGTTTCTCATGCATGTTTTCGATGTAGGAAGATGCCCTTCAACCTGGAGATTTGGGACCCATGGGATGGGTACCACGCAGTATTACTTTAAAGGGTCTGCGTTTGCTCACCCAACCTCACCCAACCTCTCAGCCCCAAGAGTGTCCACCCTTATGTCTCATCCAGGTGTGGGTCTAGATATGGTCAATCCAGGTTGCATCACAGCCTCTGAACGAATTTTGTAAGAATTTCTCTCTCTTTCACTGTCTTTGTTTTACGGGTTTTTAAAAGTAATTTATTTTTATAATGGGGTTTAGCTGCTTTTCATGGCTGTGTTTATGCGGCTTTACACCCACTTGACTCACTTCCAGAGAGATATCAATACATAGGTTTTAAGATTCTTACTAGTCACATATATTCTTGTGCGGTGAATAGGGGGTGTTGAGTTCAGTTCACTGAGCAAGGAGTAGGTCTTGTCTATTACATATTGGGTGTATGGAACGGTATCTGAGCGAATTTGAAACCCTTGTTTTATGCATCACCCCACCTCACCATTCCCGTTAAGCAGCCATAGTGTGTTTTCTAAACGTGTGACTCTGTTCTGTTTTGTAATTCAGTTCAAGTGTAGCGGTTTTTACATTCCCTCTATAAGTGATAGCTTATGATAAGTGTCTTTTTCTGTGTGACTTATTTCACTTAGGATCGTCGTACCTAACTCCACTCATCTTGCTTCTACTAGCCTTATGACATTGATTTCATGTCTGAGTGATATTCTATTGTACATAAGGACCACAACTTCTTTATCCATTTTTCTCTTTCCTGGGATATTTAAGGTGTCATGAAGTGGAGGTTCTTGTCAACAGAGCAGCCCTAAACTTTCCGGTGCCTGTGTCTTGCTGATTTTTAGTTTTTCCAATTTATACGCCCATGAGTGGACGTGCCCTATGCTCCCTAAGCTGTTTTTTTTCGATGTTTCAGGACACAACGTACACTTCTCCAGAGTGGCTGTTGGCAATTTACATCCCGCCCATCAGTGTAGCAAGGCTGCCATTTCTCCATGGCCTGTCCTGCATTTCTGGTTTTGACACTTTTTGCAGCATGGCCCTTTTCACCGATGGGAAGCGAGACTTCTTTGTAGCGCTGATTTGCCTTTCCAGGTTGCTTGGTTGGCCAAAAAGGGCGTATGCGTTTTTTCCTGAATATATTCAGGAAAAGACGCATACGCCCTTTTTGGCCAAGGGCATCATTGTCGACGTTTTGCCGCTTTTCATGTGCTTTAAAGGCGATTCGTATCTACCTCCTGAAATCTGTTTCCTGCAATTCTGCCTTGCTTTCAAATCCTCTTCGTTGCCTTCCCTCAATATATCTGTGGATGAGAGTTATCATTTATAACTCTGCGGGTTTGTGAATTGCAGTTTCCCTGAGCTCCATTTTTCAACTGTCTTTTTTGGGAGCTGGCCGCAAAAGCGCGGGATTGCCTCAGGCCCTATTCTGCTTCTGGGCGGCAGGCTGAGCCTGTGGTTAATTCTTCTTCCTGTTGGGAAAATAGAGTGACCTGTGCCTGTCCCAACACCTAGATCTAGTCTCTCATTGGTTGCCCCTCTTCCCGTTCATCCTCAGGACAAATTGCAACCTGTAGGGAACAGGAGGTTAAAGGTGCTGATTCTCCAAGTAGGGAGATTGCTAGTAAATTAGCTGGAATGGCGAAACCGAGCACAAGGAGATGAGAAATGAGGTGCGTTTTAGAAACCTTTCAAAATCACACGGTGTACCATCTTCTGGGTTTCTCATGCATGTTTTCGATGTAGGAAGATGCCCTTGAACCTGGAGATTTGGGACCCATGGGATGGGTACCACGCAGTATTACTTTAAAGGGTCTGCGTTTTCTCACCCAACCTCTCAGCCCCAAGAGTGTCCACCCTTATGTCTCATCCAGCTGTGGGTCTAGATATGGTCAATCCAGGTTGCATCACAGCCTCTGAACGAATTTTGTAAGAATTTCTCTCTCTTTCACTGTCTTTGTTTTACGGGTTTCTAAAAGTAATTTATTTTTATAATGGGGTTTAGCTGCCTTTCATGGCTGTGTTTATGCGGCTTTACACCCACTTGACTCACTTCCAGACAGATATCAATACATAGGTTTTAAGATTCTTACTAGTCACATATATTCTTGTGCGGGGAATAGGGGGTGTTGAGTCCAGTTCACTGAGCAAGGAGTAGGTCTTGTCTATTACATACTGGGTGTATGGAACGGTATCTGAGCGAATTTGAAACCCTTGTTTTATGCATCACCCCACCTCACCTTTCCTGTTAAGCAGCTATAGTGTGTTTTCTAAACGTGTGACTCTGTTCTGTTTTGTAATTCAGTTCAAGTGTAGCGGTTTTTACATTCCCTCTATAAGTGATAGCTTATGATAAGTGTCTTTTTCTGTGTGACTTATTTCACTTAGAATCGTCGTACCTAACTCCACTCATCTTGCTTCTACTAGCCTTATGACATTGATTTCATGTCTGAGTGATATTCCATTGTACATAAGGACCACAACTTCTTTATCCATTTTTCTCTTTCCTGGGATATTTAAGGTGTCATGAAGTGGAGGTTCTTGTCAACAGAGCAGCCCTAAACTTTCCGGTGCCTGTGTCTTGCTGATTTTTAGTTTTTCCAATTTATACGCCCATGAGTGGACGTGCCCTATGCTCCCTAAGCTGTTTTTTTTTCCATGTTTCAGGACACAACGTACACTTCTCCAGAGTGGCTGTTGGCAATTTACATCCCGCCCATCAGTGTAGCAAGGCTGCCATTTCTCCATGGCCTGTCCTGCATTTCTGGTTTTGACACTTTTTGCAGCATGGCCCTTTTGACCGAAGGGAAGCGAGACTTCTTTGTAGCGCTGATTTGCCTTTCCAGGTTGCTTGGTTGGCCAAAAAGGGCGTATGCGTTTTTTCCTGAATATATTCAGGAAAAAACGCATACGCCCTTTTTGGCCAAGGGCATCATTGTCGACGTTTTGCCGCTTTTCATGTGCTTTAAAGGCGATTCGTATCTACCTCCTGAAATCTGTTTCCTGCAATTCTGCCTTGCTTTCAAATCCTCTTCGTTGCCTTCCCTCAATATATCTGTGGATGAGAGTTATCATTTATAACTCTGCGGGTTTGTGAATTGCAATTTCCCTGAGCTCCATTTTTCAACTGTCTTTTTTGGGAGCTGGCCGCAAAAGCGCGGGATTGCCTCAGGCCCTATTCTGCTTCTGGGCGGCAGGCTGAGCCTGTGGTTAATTCTTCTTCCTGTTGGGAAAATAGAGTTACCTGTGCCTGTCCCAACACCTAGATCTATTCTCTCATTGGTTGCCCCTCTTCCCGTTCATCCTCAGGACAAATTGCAACCTGTAGGGAACAGGAGGATAAGGTGCTGATTCTCCAAGTAGGGAGATTGCTAGTAAAGTAGCTGGAATGGCGAAACCGAGCACAAGGAGATGAGAAATGAGGTGCGTTTTAGAAACCTTTCAAAATCACACGGTGTACCATCTTCTGGGTTTCTCATGCATGTTTTCGATGTAGGAAGATGCCCTTGAACCTGGAGATTTGGGACCCATGGGATGGGTACCACGCAGTATTACGTTAAAGGGTCTGCGTTTGCTCACCCAACCTCACCCAACCTCTCAGCCCCAAGAGTGTCCACCCTTATGTCTCATCCAGCTGTGGGTCTAGATATGGTCAATCCAGGTTGCATCACAGCCTCTGAACGAATTTTGTAAGAATTTCTCTCTCTTTCACTGTCTTTGTTTTATGGGTTTCTAAAAGTAATTTATTTTTATAATGGGGTTTAGCTGCCTTTCATGGCTGTGTTTATGCGGCTTTACACCCACTTGACTCACTTCCAGACAGATATCAATACATAGGTTTTAAGATTCTTACTAGTCACATATATTCTTGTGCGGGGAATAGGGGGTGTTGAGTCCAGTTCACTGAGCAAGGAGTAGGTCTTGTCTATTACATATTGGGTGTATGGAACGGTATCTGAGCGAATTTGAAACCCTTGTTTTATGCATCACCCCACCTCACCTTTCCTGTTAAGCAGCTATAGTGTGTTTTCTAAACGTGTGACTCTGTTCTGTTTTGTAATTCAGTTTAAGTGTAGCGGTTTTTACATTCCCTCTATAAGTGATAGCTTATGATAAGTGTCTTTTTCTGTGTGACTTATTTCACTTAGAATCGTCGTACCTAAATCCACTCATCTTGCTTCTACTAGCCTTATAACATTGATTTCATGTCTGAGTGATATTCCATTGTACATAAGGACCACAACTTCTTTATCCATTTTTCTCTTTCCGGGGATATTTAAGGTGTCATGAAGTGGAGGTTCTTGTCAACAGAGCAGCCCTAAACTTTCCGGTGCCTGTGTCTTGCTGATTTTTAGTTTTTCCAATTTATACGCCCATGAGTGGACGTGTCCTATGCTCCCTAAGCTGTTTTTTTTCCATGTTTCAGGACACAACGTACACTTCTCCAGTGTGGCTGTTGGCAATTTACATCCCGCCCATCAGTGTAGCAAGGCTGCCATTTCTCCATGGCCTGTCCTGGATTTCTAGTTTTGACACTTTTTGCAGCATGGCCCTTTTGACCGAAGGGAAGCGAGACTTCTTTTTAGCGCTGATTTGCCTTTCCAGGTTGCTTGGTTGGCCAAAAAGGGCGTATGCGTTTTTTCCTGAATATATTCAGGAAAAAACGCATACGCCCTTTTTGGCCAAGGGCATCATTGTCGACGTTTTGCCGCTTTTCATGTGCTTTAAAGGCGATTCGTATCTACCTCCTGAAATCTGTTTCCTGCAATTCTGCCTTGCTTTCAAATCCTCTTCGTTGCCTTCCCTCAATATATTTGTGGACGAGAGTTATCATTTATAACTCTGAGGTTTTTGAATTGCAGTTTCCCTGAGCTCCATTTTTCAACTGTCTTTTTTGGGAGCTGGCGGCAAAAGCGCGGGATTGCCTCAGGCCCTATTCTGCTTCTGGGCGGCAGGCTGAGCCTGTGGTTAATTCTTCTTCCTGATGGGAAAATAGAGTGACCTGTGCCTGTCCCAACACCTAGATCTAGTCTCTCATTGGTTGCCCCTCTTCCCGTTCATCCTCAGGACAAATTGCAACCTGTAGGGAACAGGAGGATAAGGTGCTGATTCTCCAAGTAGGGAGATTGCTAGTAAAGTAGCTGGAATGGCAAAACCGAGCACAAGGAGATGAGAAATGAGGTGCGTTTTAGAAACCTTTCAAAATCACACGGTGTACCATCTTCTGGGTTTCTCATGCATGTTTTCGATGTAGGAAGATGCCCTTGAACCTGGAGATTTGGGACCCATGGGATGGGTACCACGCAGTATTACTTTAAAGGGTCTGCGTTTGCTCACCCAACCTCACCCAACCTCTCAGCCCCAAGAGTGTCCACCCTTATGTCTCATCCAGCTGTGGGTCTAGATATGGTCAATCCAGGTTGCATCACAGCCTCTGAACGAATTTTGTAAGAATTTCTCTCTCTTTCACTGTCTTTGTTTTACGGGTTTCTAAAAGTAATTTATTTTTATAATGGGGTTTAGCTGCCTTTCATGGCTGTGTTTATGCGGCTTTACACCCACTTGACTCACTTCCAGACAGATATCAATACATAGGTTTTAAGATTCTTACTAGTCACATATATTCTTGTGCGGGGAATAGGGGGTGTTGAGTCCAGTTCACTGAGCAAGGAGTAGGTCTTGTCTATTACATACTGGGTGTATGGAACGGTATCTGAGCGAATTTGAAACCCTTGTTTTATGCATCACCCCACCTCACCTTTCCTGTTAAGCAGCTATAGTGTGTTTTCTAAACGTGCGACTCTGTTCTGTTTTGTAATTCAGTTCAAGTGTAGCGGTTTTTACATTCCCTCTATAAGTGATAGCTTATGATAAGTGTCTTTTTCTGTGTGACTTATTTCACTTAGAATCGTCGTACCTAACTCCACTCATCTTGCTTCTACTAGCCTTATGACATTGATTTCATGTCTGAGTGATATTCCATTGTACATAAGGACCACAACTTCTTTATCCATTTTTCTCTTTCCTGGGATATTTAAGGTGTCATGAAGTGGAGGTTCTTGTCAACAGAGCAGCCCTAAACTTTCCGGTGCCTGTGTCTTGCTGATTTTTAGTTTTTCCAATTTATACGCCCATGAGTGGACGTGCCCTATGCTCCCTAAGCTGTTTTTTTTTCCATGTTTCAGGACACAACGTACACTTCTCCAGAGTGGCTGTTGGCAATTTACATCCCGCCCATCAGTGTAGCAAGGCTGCCATTTCTCCATGGCCTGTCCTGCATTTCTGGTTTTGAAACTTTTTGCAGCATGGCCCTTTTGACCGAAGGGAAGCGAGACTTCTTTGTAGCGCTGATTTGCCTTTCCAGGTTGCTTGGTTGGCCAAAAAGGGCGTATGCGTTTTTTCCTGAATATATTCAGGAAAAAACGCATACGCCCTTTTTGGCCAAGGGCATCATTGTCGACGTTTTGCCACTTTTCATGTGCTTTAAAGGCGATTCGTATCTACCTCCTGAAATCTGTTTCCTGCAATTCTGCCTTGCTTTCAAATCCTCTTAGTTGCCTTCCCTCAATATATCTGTGGATGAGAGTTATCATTTATAACTCTGCGGGTTTGTGAATTGCAGTTTCCCTGAGGTCCATTTTTCAACTGTCTTTTTTGGGAGCTGGCCACAAAAGCGCGGGATTGCCTCAGGCCCTATTCTGCTTCTGGGCGGCAGGCTGAGCCTGTGGTTAATTCTTCTTCCTGTTGGGAAAATAGAGTGACCTGTGCCTGTCCCAACACCTAGATCTAGTCTCTCATTGGTTGCCCCTCTTCCCGTTCATCCTCAGGACAAATTGCAACCTGTAGGGAACAGGAGGATAAGGTGCTGATTCTCCAAGGAGGGAGATTGCTAGTAAAGTAGCTGGAATGGCGAAACCGAGCACAAGGAGATGAGAAATGAGGTGCGTTTTAGAAACCTTTCAAAATCACACGGTGTACCATCTTCTGGGTTTCTCATGCATGTTTTCGATGTAGGAAGATGCCCTTGAACCTGGAGATTTGGGACCCATGGGATGGGTACCACGCAGTATTACTTTAAAGGGTCTGCGTTTGCTCACCCAACCTCACCCAACCTCTCAGCCCCAAGAGTGTCCACCCTTATGTCTCATCCAGCTGTGGGTCTAGATATGGTCAATCCAGGTTGCATCACAGCCTCTGAACGAATTTTGTAAGAATTTCTCTCTCTTTCACTGTCTTTGTTTTACGGGTTTCTAAAAGTAATTTATTTTTATAATGGGGTTTAGCTGCCTTTCATGGCTGTGTTTATGCGGCTTTACACCCACTTGACTCACTTCCAGACAGATATCAATACATAGGTTTTAAGATTCTTACTAGTCACATATATTCTTGTGCGGGGAATAGGGGGTGTTGAGTCCAGTTCACTGAGCAAGGAGTAGGTCTTGTCTATTACATATTGGGTGTATGGAACGGTATCTGAGCGAATTTGAAACCCTTGTTTTATGCATCACCCCACCTCACCTTTCCTGTTAAGCAGCTATAGTGTGTTTTCTAAACGTGTGACTCTGTTCTGTTTTGTAATTCAGTTCAAGTGTAGCGGTTTTTACATTCCCTCTATAAGTGATAGCTTATGATAAGTGTCTTTTTCTGTGTGACTTATTTCACTTAGAATCGTCGTACCTAACTCCACTCATCTTGCTTCTACTAGCCTTATGTCATTGATTTCATGTCTGAGTGATATTCCATTGTACATAAGGACCACAACTTCTTTATCCATTTTTCTCTTTCCTGGGATATTTAAGGTGTCATGAAGTGGAGGTTCTTGTCAACAGAGCAGCCCTAAACTTTCCGGTGACTTTGTCTTGCTGATTTTTAGTTTTTCCAATTTATACGCCCATGAGTGGACGTGCCCTATGCTCCCTAAGCTGTTTTTTTTTCCATGTTTCAGGACACAACGTACACTTCTCCAGAGTGGCTGTTGGCAATTTACATCCCGCCCATCAGTGTAGCAAGGCTGCCATTTCTCCATGGCCTGTCCTGGATTTCTGGTTTTGACACTTTTTGCAGCATGGCCCTTTTGACCGAAGGGAAGCGAGACTTCTTTGTAGCGCTGATTTGCCTTTCCAGGTTGCTTGGTTGGCCAAAAAGGGCGTATGCGTTTTTTCCTGAATATATTCAGGAAAAAACGCATACGCCCTTTTTGGCCAAGGGCATCATTGTCGACGTTTTGCCGCTTTTCATGTGCTTTAAAGGCGATTCGTATCTACCTCCTGAAATCTGTTTCCTGCAATTCTGCCTTGCTTTCAAATCCTCTTCGTTGCCTTCCCTCAATATATCTGTGGATGAGAGTTATCATTTATAACTCTGCGGGTTTGTGAATTGCAGTTTCCCTGAGCTCCATTTTTCAACTGTCTTTTTTGGGAGCTGGCCGCAAAAGCGCGGGATTGTCTCAGGCCCTATTCTGCTTCTGGGCGGCAGGCTGAGCCTGTGGTTAATTCTTCTTCCTGTTGGGAAAATAGAGTGACCTGTGCCTGTCCCAACACCTAGATCTATTCTCTCATTGGTTGCCCCTCTTCCCGTTCATCCTCAGGACAAATTGCAACCTGTAGGGAACAGGAGGATAAGGTGCTGATTCTCCAAGGAGGGAGATTGCTAGTAAAGTAGCTGGAATGTCGAAACCGAGCACAAGGAGATGAGAAATGAGGTGCGTTTTAGAAACCTTTCAAAATCACACGGTGTACCATCTTCTGGGTTTCTCATGCATGTTTTCGATGTAGGAAGATGCCCTTGAACCTGGAGATTTGGGACCCATGGGATGGGTACCACGCAGTATTACTTTAAAGGGTCTGCGTTTGCTCACCCAACCTCACCCAACCTCTCAGCCCCAAGAGTGTCCACCCTTATGTCTCATCCAGCTGTGGGTCTAGATATGGTCAATCCAGGTTGCATCACAGCCTCTGAACGAATTTTGTAAGAATTTCTCTCTCTTTCACTGTCTTTGTTTTATGGGTTTTTAAAAGTAATTTATTTTTATAATGGGGTTTAGCTGCCTTTCATGGCTGTGTTTATGCGGCTTTACACCCACTTGACTCACTTCCAGACAGATATCAATACATAGGTTTTAAGATTCTTACTAGTCACATATATTCTTGTGCGGGGAATAGGGGGTGTTGAGTCCAGTTCACTGAGCAAGGAGTAGGTCTTGTCTATTACATATTGGGTGTATGGAACGGTATCTGAGCGAATTTGAAACCCTTGTTTTATGCATCACCCCACCTCACCTTTCCTGTTAAGTAGCTATAGTGTGTTTTCTAAACGTGTGACTCTGTTCTGTTTTGTAATTCAGTTCAAGTGTAGCGGTTTTTACATTCCCTCTATAAGTGATAGCTTATGATAAGTGTCTTTTTCTGTGTGACTTATTTCACTTAGAATCGTCGTACCTAACTCCACTCATCTTGCTTCTACTAGCCTTATAACATTGATTTCATGTCTGAGTGATATTCCATTGTACATAAGGACCACAACTTCTTTATCCATTTTTCTCTTTCCTGGGATATTTAAGGTGTCATGAAGTGGAGGTTCTTGTCAACAGAGCAGCCCTAAACTTTCCGGTGCCTGTGTCTTGCTGATTTTTAGTTTTTCCAATTTATACGCCCATGAGTGGACGTGTCCTATGCTCCCTAAGCTGTTTTTTTTCCATGTTTCAGGACACAACGTACACTTCTCCAGAGTGGCTGTTGGCAATTTACATCCCGCCCATCAGTGTGGCAAGGCTGCCATTTCTCCATGTCCTGTCCTGGATTTCTGGTTTTGACACTTTTTGCAGCATGGCCCTTTTGACCGAAGGGAAGCGAGACTTCTTGTAGCGCTGATTTGCCTTTCCAGGTTGCTTGGTTGGCCAAAAAGGGCGTATGCGTTTTTTCCTGAATATATTCAGGAAAAAACGCATACGCCCTTTTTGGCCAAGGGCATCATTGTCGACGTTTTGCCGCTTTTCATGTGCTTTAAAGGCGATTCGTATCTACCT
Organism: Eschrichtius robustus; assembly: GCF_028021215.1. Lineage (NCBI taxonomy): Eukaryota > Metazoa > Chordata > Mammalia > Artiodactyla > Eschrichtiidae > Eschrichtius > Eschrichtius robustus. Next base: position 1,606,461 of record NW_027175679.1, read on the forward strand.
CCTGAAATCTGTTTCCTGCAATTCTGCCTTGCTTTCAAATCCTCTTCGTTGCCTTCCCTCAATATATCTGTGGATGAGAGTTATCATTTATAACTCTGCGGGTTTGTGAATTGCAGTTTCCCTGAGCTCCATTTTTCAACTGTCTTTTTTGGGAGCTGGCCGCAAAAGCGCGGGATTGCCTCAGGCCCTATTCTGCTTCTGGGCGGCAGGCTGAGCCTGTGGTTAATTCTTCTTCCTTGTGGGAAAATAGAGTGACCTGTGCCTGTCCCAACACCTAGATCTAGTCTCTCATTGGTTGCCCCTCTTCCCGTTCATCCTCAGGACAAATTGCAACCTGTAGGGAACAGGAGGTTAAAGGTGCTGATTCTCCAAGTAGGGAGATTGCTAGTAAAGTAGCTGGAATGGCGAAACCGAGCACAAGGAGATGAGAAATGAGGTGCGTTTTGGAAACCTTTCAAAATCACACGGTGTACCATGTTCTGGGTTTCTCATGCATGTTTTCGATGTAGGAAGATGCCCTTCAACCTGGAGATTTGGGACCCATGGGATGGGTACCACGCAGTATTACTTTAAAGGGTCTGCGTTTGCTCACCCAACCTCACCCAACCTCTCAGCCCCAAGAGTGTCCACCCTTATGTCTCATCCAGGTGTGGGTCTAGATATGGTCAATCCAGGTTGCATCACAGCCTCTGAACGAATTTTGTAAGAATTTCTCTCTCTTTCACTGTCTTTGTTTTACGGGTTTTTAAAAGTAATTTATTTTTATAATGGGGTTTAGCTGCTTTTCATGGCTGTGTTTATGCGGCTTTACACCCACTTGACTCACTTCCAGAGAGATATCAATACATAGGTTTTAAGATTCTTACTAGTCACATATATTCTTGTGCGGTGAATAGGGGGTGTTGAGTTCAGTTCACTGAGCAAGGAGTAGGTCTTGTCTATTACATATTGGGTGTATGGAACGGTATCTGAGCGAATTTGAAACCCTTGTTTTATGCATCACCCCACCTCACCATTCCCGTTAAGCAGCCATAGTGTGTTTTCTAAACGTGTGACTCTGTTCTGTTTTGTAATTCAGTTCAAGTGTAGCGGTTTTTACATTCCCTCTATAAGTGATAGCTTATGATAAGTGTCTTTTTCTGTGTGACTTATTTCACTTAGGATCGTCGTACCTAACTCCACTCATCTTGCTTCTACTAGCCTTATGACATTGATTTCATGTCTGAGTGATATTCTATTGTACATAAGGACCACAACTTCTTTATCCATTTTTCTCTTTCCTGGGATATTTAAGGTGTCATGAAGTGGAGGTTCTTGTCAACAGAGCAGCCCTAAACTTTCCGGTGCCTGTGTCTTGCTGATTTTTAGTTTTTCCAATTTATACGCCCATGAGTGGACGTGCCCTATGCTCCCTAAGCTGTTTTTTTTCGATGTTTCAGGACACAACGTACACTTCTCCAGAGTGGCTGTTGGCAATTTACATCCCGCCCATCAGTGTAGCAAGGCTGCCATTTCTCCATGGCCTGTCCTGCATTTCTGGTTTTGACACTTTTTGCAGCATGGCCCTTTTCACCGATGGGAAGCGAGACTTCTTTGTAGCGCTGATTTGCCTTTCCAGGTTGCTTGGTTGGCCAAAAAGGGCGTATGCGTTTTTTCCTGAATATATTCAGGAAAAGACGCATACGCCCTTTTTGGCCAAGGGCATCATTGTCGACGTTTTGCCGCTTTTCATGTGCTTTAAAGGCGATTCGTATCTACCTCCTGAAATCTGTTTCCTGCAATTCTGCCTTGCTTTCAAATCCTCTTCGTTGCCTTCCCTCAATATATCTGTGGATGAGAGTTATCATTTATAACTCTGCGGGTTTGTGAATTGCAGTTTCCCTGAGCTCCATTTTTCAACTGTCTTTTTTGGGAGCTGGCCGCAAAAGCGCGGGATTGCCTCAGGCCCTATTCTGCTTCTGGGCGGCAGGCTGAGCCTGTGGTTAATTCTTCTTCCTGTTGGGAAAATAGAGTGACCTGTGCCTGTCCCAACACCTAGATCTAGTCTCTCATTGGTTGCCCCTCTTCCCGTTCATCCTCAGGACAAATTGCAACCTGTAGGGAACAGGAGGTTAAAGGTGCTGATTCTCCAAGTAGGGAGATTGCTAGTAAATTAGCTGGAATGGCGAAACCGAGCACAAGGAGATGAGAAATGAGGTGCGTTTTAGAAACCTTTCAAAATCACACGGTGTACCATCTTCTGGGTTTCTCATGCATGTTTTCGATGTAGGAAGATGCCCTTGAACCTGGAGATTTGGGACCCATGGGATGGGTACCACGCAGTATTACTTTAAAGGGTCTGCGTTTTCTCACCCAACCTCTCAGCCCCAAGAGTGTCCACCCTTATGTCTCATCCAGCTGTGGGTCTAGATATGGTCAATCCAGGTTGCATCACAGCCTCTGAACGAATTTTGTAAGAATTTCTCTCTCTTTCACTGTCTTTGTTTTACGGGTTTTTAAAAGTAATTTATTTTTATAATGGGGTTTAGCTGCCTTTCATGGCTGTGTTTATGCGGCTTTACACCCACTTGACTCACTTCCAGACAGATATCAATACATAGGTTTTAAGATTCTTACTAGTCACATATATTCTTGTGCGGGGAATAGGGGGTGTTGAGTCCAGTTCACTGAGCAAGGAGTAGGTCTTGTCTATTACATATTGGGTGTATGGAACGGTATCTGAGCGAATTTGAAACCCTTGTTTTATGCATCACCCCACCTCACCTTTCCTGTTAAGCAGCTATAGTATGTTTTCTAAACGTGTGACTCTGTTCTGTTTTGTAATTCAGTTCAAGTGTAGCGGTTTTTACATTCCCTCTATAAGTGATAGCTTATGATAAGTGTCTTTTTCTGTGTGACTTATTTCACTTAGAATCGTCGTACCTAACTCCACTCATCTTGCTTCTACTAGCCTTATAACATTGATTTCATGTCTGAGTGATATTCCATTGTACATAAGGACCACAACTTCTTTATCCATTTTTCTCTTTCCTGGGATATTTAAGGTGTCATGAAGTGGAGGTTCTTGTCAACAGAGCAGCCCTAAACTTTCCGGTGCCTGTGTCTTGCTGATTTTTAGTTTTTCCAATTTATACGCCCATGAGTGGACGTGCCCTATGCTCCCTAAGCTGTTTTTTTTTCCATGTTTCAGGACACAACGTACACTTCTCCAGAGTGGCTGTTGGCAATTTACATCCCGCCCATCAGTGTAGCAAGGCTGCCATTTCTCCATGGCCTGTCCTGCATTTCTGGTTTTGACACTTTTGGCAGCATGGCCCTTTTGACCGAAGGGAAGCGAGACTTCTTTGTAGCGCTGATTTGCCTTTCCAGGTTGCTTGGTTGGCCAAAAAGGGCGTATGCGTTTTTTCCTGAATATATTCAGGAAAAAACGCATACGCCCTTTTTGGCCAAGGGCATCATTGTCGACGTTTTGCCGCTTTTCATGTGCTTTAAAGGCGATTCGTATCTACCTCCTGAAATCTGTTTCCTGCAATTCTGCCTTGCTTTCAAATCCTCTTCGTTGCCTTCCCTCAATATATCTGTGGATGAGAGTTATCATTTATAACTCTGCGGGTTTGTGAATTGCAGTTTCCCTGAGGTCCATTTTTCAACTGTCTTTTTTGGGAGCTGGCCGCAAAAGCGCGGGATTGCCTCAGGCCCTATTCTGCTTCTGGGCGGCAGGCTGAGCCTGTGGTTAATTCTTCTTCCTGTTGGGAAAATAGAGTGACCTGTGCCTGTCCCAACACCTAGATCTAGTCTCTCATTGGTTGCCCCTCTTCCCGTTCATCCTCAGGACAAATTGCAACCTGTAGGGAACAGGAGGATAAGGTGCTGATTCTCCAAGTAGGGAGATTGCTAGTAAAGTAGCTGGAATGGCAAAACCGAGCACAAGGAGATGAGAAATGAGGTGCGTTTTAGAAACCTTTCAAAATCACACGGTGTACCATCTTCTGGGTTTCTCATGCATGTTTTCGATGTAGGAAGATGCCCTTGAACCTGGAGATTTGGGACCCATGGGATGGGTACCACGCAGTATTACTTTAAAGGGTCTGCGTTTGCTCACCCAACCTCACCCAACCTCTCAGCCCCAAGAGTGTCCACCCTTATGTCTCATCCAGCTGTGGGTCTAGATATGGTCAATCCAGGTTGCATCACAGCCTCTGAACGAATTTTGTAAGAATTTCTCTCTCTTTCACTGTCTTTGTTTTACGGGTTTCTAAAAGTAATTTATTTTTATAATGGGGTTTAGCTGCCTTTCATGGCTGTGTTTATGCGGCTTTACACCCACTTGACTCACTTCCAGACAGATATCAATACATAGGTTTTAAGATTCTTACTAGTCACATATATTCTTGTGCGGGGAATAGGGGGTGTTGAGTCCAGTTCACTGAGCAAGGAGTAGGTCTTGTCTATTACATACTGGGTGTATGGAACGGTATCTGAGCGAATTTGAAACCCTTGTTTTATGCATCACCCCACCTCACCTTTCCTGTTAAGCAGCTATAGTGTGTTTTCTAAACGTGTGACTCTGTTCTGTTTTGTAATTCAGTTCAAGTGTAGCGGTTTTTACATTCCCTCTATAAGTGATAGCTTATGATAAGTGTCTTTTTCTGTGTGACTTATTTCACTTAGAATCGTCGTACCTAACTCCACTCATCTTGCTTCTACTAGCCTTATGACATTGATTTCATGTCTGAGTGATATTCCATTGTACATAAGGACCACAACTTCTTTATCCATTTTTCTCTTTCCTGGGATATTTAAGGTGTCATGAAGTGGAGGTTCTTGTCAACAGAGCAGCCCTAAACTTTCCGGTGCCTGTGTCTTGCTGATTTTTAGGTTTTCCAATTTATACGCCCATGAGTGGACGTGCCCTATGCTCCCTAAGCTGTTTTTTTTTCCATGTTTCAGGACACAACGTACACTTCTCCAGAGTGGCTGTTGGCAATTTACATCCCGCCCATCAGTGTAGCAAGGCTGCCATTTCTCCATGGCCTGTCCTGCATTTCTGGTTTTGACACTTTTTGCAGCATGGCCCTTTTGACCGAAGGGAAGCGAGACTTCTTTGTAGCGCTGATTTGCCTTTCCAGGTTGCTTGGTTGGCCAAAAAGGGCGTATGCGTTTTTTCCTGAATATATTCAGGAAAAAACGCATACGCCCTTTTTGGCCAAGGGCATCATTGTCGACGTTTTGCCGCTTTTCATGTGCTTTAAAGGCGATTCGTATCTACCTCCTGAAATCTGTTTCCTGCAATTCTGCCTTGCTTTCAAATCCTCTTCGTTGCCTTCCCTCAATATATCTGTGGATGAGAGTTATCATTTATAACTCTGCGGGTTTGTGAATTGCAATTTCCCTGAGCTCCATTTTTCAACTGTCTTTTTTGGGAGCTGGCCGCAAAAGCGCGGGATTGCCTCAGGCCCTATTCTGCTTCTGGGCGGCAGGCTGAGCCTGTGGTTAATTCTTCTTCCTGTTGGGAAAATAGAGTTACCTGTGCCTGTCCCAACACCTAGATCTATTCTCTCATTGGTTGCCCCTCTTCCCGTTCATCCTCAGGACAAATTGCAACCTGTAGGGAACAGGAGGATAAGGTGCTGATTCTCCAAGTAGGGAGATTGCTAGTAAAGTAGCTGGAATGGCGAAACCGAGCACAAGGAGATGAGAAATGAGGTGCGTTTTAGAAACCTTTCAAAATCACACGGTGTACCATCTTCTGGGTTTCTCATGCATGTTTTCGATGTAGGAAGATGCCCTTGAACCTGGAGATTTGGGACCCATGGGATGGGTACCACGCAGTATTACGTTAAAGGGTCTGCGTTTGCTCACCCAACCTCACCCAACCTCTCAGCCCCAAGAGTGTCCACCCTTATGTCTCATCCAGCTGTGGGTCTAGATATGGTCAATCCAGGTTGCATCACAGCCTCTGAACGAATTTTGTAAGAATTTCTCTCTCTTTCACTGTCTTTGTTTTATGGGTTTCTAAAAGTAATTTATTTTTATAATGGGGTTTAGCTGCCTTTCATGGCTGTGTTTATGCGGCTTTACACCCACTTGACTCACTTCCAGACAGATATCAATACATAGGTTTTAAGATTCTTACTAGTCACATATATTCTTGTGCGGGGAATAGGGGGTGTTGAGTCCAGTTCACTGAGCAAGGAGTAGGTCTTGTCTATTACATATTGGGTGTATGGAACGGTATCTGAGCGAATTTGAAACCCTTGTTTTATGCATCACCCCACCTCACCTTTCCTGTTAAGCAGCTATAGTGTGTTTTCTAAACGTGTGACTCTGTTCTGTTTTGTAATTCAGTTTAAGTGTAGCGGTTTTTACATTCCCTCTATAAGTGATAGCTTATGATAAGTGTCTTTTTCTGTGTGACTTATTTCACTTAGAATCGTCGTACCTAACTCCACTCATCTTGCTTCTACTAGCCTTATAACATTGATTTCATGTCTGAGTGATATTCCATTGTACATAAGGACCACAACTTCTTTATCCATTTTTCTCTTTCCTGGGATATTTAAGGTGTCATGAAGTGGAGGTTCTTGTCAACAGAGCAGCCCTAAACTTTCCGGTGCCTGTGTCTTGCTGATTTTTAGTTTTTCCAATTTATACGCCCATGAGTGGACGTGTCCTATGCTCCCTAAGCTGTTTTTTTTCCATGTTTCAGGACACAACGTACACTTCTCCAGAGTGGCTGTTGGCAATTTACATCCCGCCCATCAGTGTAGCAAGGCTGCCATTTCTCCATGGCCTGTCCTGGATTTCTAGTTTTGACACTTTTTGCAGCATGGCCCTTTTGACCGAAGGGAAGCGAGACTTCTTTTTAGCGCTGATTTGCCTTTCCAGGTTGCTTGGTTGGCCAAAAAGGGCGTATGCGTTTTTTCCTGAATATATTCAGGAAAAAACGCATACGCCCTTTTTGGCCAAGGGCATCATTGTCGACGTTTTGCCGCTTTTCATGTGCTTTAAAGGCGATTCGTATCTACCTCCTGAAATCTGTTTCCTGCAATTCTGCCTTGCTTTCAAATCCTCTTCGTTGCCTTCCCTCAATATATTTGTGGACGAGAGTTATCATTTATAACTCTGAGGTTTTTGAATTGCAGTTTCCCTGAGCTCCATTTTTCAACTGTCTTTTTTGGGAGCTGGCCGCAAAAGCGCGGGATTGCCTCAGGCCCTATTCTGCTTCTGGGCGGCAGGCTGAGCCTGTGGTTAATTCTTCTTCCTGATGGGAAAATAGAGTGACCTGTGCCTGTCCCAACACCTAGATCTAGTCTCTCATTGGTTGCCCCTCTTCCCGTTCATCCTCAGGACAAATTGCAACCTGTAGGGAACAGGAGGATAAGGTGCTGATTCTCCAAGTAGGGAGATTGCTAGTAAAGTAGCTGGAATGGCAAAACCGAGCACAAGGAGATGAGAAATGAGGTGCGTTTTGGAAACCTTTCAAAATCACACGGTGTACCATGTTCTGGGTTTCTCATGCATGTTTTCGATGTAGGAAGATGCCCTTCAACCTGGAGATTTGGGACCCATGGGATGGGTACCACGCAGTATTACTTTAAAGGGTCTGCGTTTGCTCACCCAACCTCACCCAACCTCTCAGCCCCAAGAGTGTCCACCCTTATGTCTCATCCAGGTGTGGGTCTAGATATGGTCAATCCAGGTTGCATCACAGCCTCTGAACGAATTTTGTAAGAATTTCTCTCTCTTTCACTGTCTTTGTTTTACGGGTTTTTAAAAGTAATTTATTTTTATAATGGGGTTTAGCTGCTTTTCATGGCTGTGTTTATGCGGCTTTACACCCACTTGACTCACTTCCAGAGAGATATCAATACATAGGTTTTAAGATTCTTACTAGTCACATATATTCTTGTGCGGTGAATAGGGGGTGTTGAGTTCAGTTCACTGAGCAAGGAGTAGGTCTTGTCTATTACATATTGGGTGTATGGAACGGTATCTGAGCGAATTTGAAACCCTTGTTTTATGCATCACCCCACCTCACCATTCCCGTTAAGCAGCCATAGTGTGTTTTCTAAACGTGTGACTCTGTTCTGTTTTGTAATTCAGTTCAAGTGTAGCGGTTTTTACATTCCCTCTATAAGTGATAGCTTATGATAAGTGTCTTTTTCTGTGTGACTTATTTCACTTAGGATCGTCGTACCTAACTCCACTCATCTTGCTTCTACTAGCCTTATGACATTGATTTCATGTCTGAGTGATATTCTATTGTACATAAGGACCACAACTTCTTTATCCATTTTTCTCTTTCCTGGGATATTTAAGGTGTCATGAAGTGGAGGTTCTTGTCAACAGAGCAGCCCTAAACTTTCCGGTGCCTGTGTCTTGCTGATTTTTAGTTTTTCCAATTTATACGCCCATGAGTGGACGTGCCCTATGCTCCCTAAGCTGTTTTTTTTCGATGTTTCAGGACACAACGTACACTTCTCCAGAGTGGCTGTTGGCAATTTACATCCCGCCCATCAGTGTAGCAAGGCTGCCATTTCTCCATGGCCTGTCCTGCATTTCTGGTTTTGACACTTTTTGCAGCATGGCCCTTTTCACCGATGGGAAGCGAGACTTCTTTGTAGCGCTGATTTGCCTTTCCAGGTTGCTTGGTTGGCCAAAAAGGGCGTATGCGTTTTTTCCTGAATATATTCAGGAAAAGACGCATACGCCCTTTTTGGCCAAGGGCATCATTGTCGACGTTTTGCCGCTTTTCATGTGCTTTAAAGGCGATTCGTATCTACCTCCTGAAATCTGTTTCCTGCAATTCTGCCTTGCTTTCAAATCCTCTTCGTTGCCTTCCCTCAATATATCTGTGGATGAGAGTTATCATTTATAACTCTGCGGGTTTGTGAATTGCAGTTTCCCTGAGCTCCATTTTTCAACTGTCTTTTTTGGGAGCTGGCCGCAAAAGCGCGGGATTGCCTCAGGCCCTATTCTGCTTCTGGGCGGCAGGCTGAGCCTGTGGTTAATTCTTCTTCCTGTTGGGAAAATAGAGTGACCTGTGCCTGTCCCAACACCTAGATCTAGTCTCTCATTGGTTGCCCCTCTTCCCGTTCATCCTCAGGACAAATTGCAACCTGTAGGGAACAGGAGGTTAAAGGTGCTGATTCTCCAAGTAGGGAGATTGCTAGTAAATTAGCTGGAATGGCGAAACCGAGCACAAGGAGATGAGAAATGAGGTGCGTTTTAGAAACCTTTCAAAATCACACGGTGTACCATCTTCTGGGTTTCTCATGCATGTTTTCGATGTAGGAAGATGCCCTTGAACCTGGAGATTTGGGACCCATGGGATGGGTACCACGCAGTATTACTTTAAAGGGTCTGCGTTTTCTCACCCAACCTCTCAGCCCCAAGAGTGTCCACCCTTATGTCTCATCCAGCTGTGGGTCTAGATATGGTCAATCCAGGTTGCATCACAGCCTCTGAACGAATTTTGTAAGAATTTCTCTCTCTTTCACTGTCTTTGTTTTACGGGTTTTTAAAAGTAATTTATTTTTATAATGGGGTTTAGCTGCCTTTCATGGCTGTGTTTATGCGGCTTTACACCCACTTGACTCACTTCCAGACAGATATCAATACATAGGTTTTAAGATTCTTACTAGTCACATATATTCTTGTGCGGGGAATAGGGGGTGTTGAGTCCAGTTCACTGAGCAAGGAGTAGGTCTTGTCTATTACATATTGGGTGTATGGAACGGTATCTGAGCGAATTTGAAACCCTTGTTTTATGCATCACCCCACCTCACCTTTCCTGTTAAGCAGCTATAGTATGTTTTCTAAACGTGTGACTCTGTTCTGTTTTGTAATTCAGTTCAAGTGTAGCGGTTTTTACATTCCCTCTATAAGTGATAGCTTATGATAAGTGTCTTTTTCTGTGTGACTTATTTCACTTAGAATCGTCGTACCTAACTCCACTCATCTTGCTTCTACTAGCCTTATAACATTGATTTCATGTCTGAGTGATATTCCATTGTACATAAGGACCACAACTTCTTTATCCATTTTTCTCTTTCCTGGGATATTTAAGGTGTCATGAAGTGGAGGTTCTTGTCAACAGAGCAGCCCTAAACTTTCCGGTGCCTGTGTCTTGCTGATTTTTAGTTTTTCCAATTTATACGCCCATGAGTGGACGTGCCCTATGCTCCCTAAGCTGTTTTTTTTTCCATGTTTCAGGACACAACGTACACTTCTCCAGAGTGGCTGTTGGCAATTTACATCCCGCCCATCAGTGTAGCAAGGCTGCCATTTCTCCATGGCCTGTCCTGCATTTCTGGTTTTGACACTTTTGGCAGCATGGCCCTTTTGACCGAAGGGAAGCGAGACTTCTTTGTAGCGCTGATTTGCCTTTCCAGGTTGCTTGGTTGGCCAAAAAGGGCGTATGCGTTTTTTCCTGAATATATTCAGGAAAAAACGCATACGCCCTTTTTGGCCAAGGGCATCATTGTCGACGTTTTGCCGCTTTTCATGTGCTTTAAAGGCGATTCGTATCTACCTCCTGAAATCTGTTTCCTGCAATTCTGCCTTGCTTTCAAATCCTCTTCGTTGCCTTCCCTCAATATATCTGTGGATGAGAGTTATCATTTATAACTCTGCGGGTTTGTGAATTGCAGTTTCCCTGAGGTCCATTTTTCAACTGTCTTTTTTGGGAGCTGGCCGCAAAAGCGCGGGATTGCCTCAGGCCCTATTCTGCTTCTGGGCGGCAGGCTGAGCCTGTGGTTAATTCTTCTTCCTGTTGGGAAAATAGAGTGACCTGTGCCTGTCCCAACACCTAGATCTAGTCTCTCATTGGTTGCCCCTCTTCCCGTTCATCCTCAGGACAAATTGCAACCTGTAGGGAACAGGAGGATAAGGTGCTGATTCTCCAAGTAGGGAGATTGCTAGTAAAGTAGCTGGAATGGCAAAACCGAGCACAAGGAGATGAGAAATGAGGTGCGTTTTAGAAACCTTTCAAAATCACACGGTGTACCATCTTCTGGGTTTCTCATGCATGTTTTCGATGTAGGAAGATGCCCTTGAACCTGGAGATTTGGGACCCATGGGATGGGTACCACGCAGTATTACTTTAAAGGGTCTGCGTTTGCTCACCCAACCTCACCCAACCTCTCAGCCCCAAGAGTGTCCACCCTTATGTCTCATCCAGCTGTGGGTCTAGATATGGTCAATCCAGGTTGCATCACAGCCTCTGAACGAATTTTGTAAGAATTTCTCTCTCTTTCACTGTCTTTGTTTTACGGGTTTCTAAAAGTAATTTATTTTTATAATGGGGTTTAGCTGCCTTTCATGGCTGTGTTTATGCGGCTTTACACCCACTTGACTCACTTCCAGACAGATATCAATACATAGGTTTTAAGATTCTTACTAGTCACATATATTCTTGTGCGGGGAATAGGGGGTGTTGAGTCCAGTTCACTGAGCAAGGAGTAGGTCTTGTCTATTACATACTGGGTGTATGGAACGGTATCTGAGCGAATTTGAAACCCTTGTTTTATGCATCACCCCACCTCACCTTTCCTGTTAAGCAGCTATAGTGTGTTTTCTAAACGTGTGACTCTGTTCTGTTTTGTAATTCAGTTCAAGTGTAGCGGTTTTTACATTCCCTCTATAAGTGATAGCTTATGATAAGTGTCTTTTTCTGTGTGACTTATTTCACTTAGAATCGTCGTACCTAACTCCACTCATCTTGCTTCTACTAGCCTTATGACATTGATTTCATGTCTGAGTGATATTCCATTGTACATAAGGACCACAACTTCTTTATCCATTTTTCTCTTTCCTGGGATATTTAAGGTGTCATGAAGTGGAGGTTCTTGTCAACAGAGCAGCCCTAAACTTTCCGGTGCCTGTGTCTTGCTGATTTTTAGGTTTTCCAATTTATACGCCCATGAGTGGACGTGCCCTATGCTCCCTAAGCTGTTTTTTTTTCCATGTTTCAGGACACAACGTACACTTCTCCAGAGTGGCTGTTGGCAATTTACATCCCGCCCATCAGTGTAGCAAGGCTGCCATTTCTCCATGGCCTGTCCTGCATTTCTGGTTTTGACACTTTTTGCAGCATGGCCCTTTTGACCGAAGGGAAGCGAGACTTCTTTGTAGCGCTGATTTGCCTTTCCAGGTTGCTTGGTTGGCCAAAAAGGGCGTATGCGTTTTTTCCTGAATATATTCAGGAAAAAACGCATACGCCCTTTTTGGCCAAGGGCATCATTGTCGACGTTTTGCCGCTTTTCATGTGCTTTAAAGGCGATTCGTATCTACCTCCTGAAATCTGTTTCCTGCAATTCTGCCTTGCTTTCAAATCCTCTTCGTTGCCTTCCCTCAATATATCTGTGGATGAGAGTTATCATTTATAACTCTGCGGGTTTGTGAATTGCAATTTCCCTGAGCTCCATTTTTCAACTGTCTTTTTTGGGAGCTGGCCGCAAAAGCGCGGGATTGCCTCAGGCCCTATTCTGCTTCTGGGCGGCAGGCTGAGCCTGTGGTTAATTCTTCTTCCTGTTGGGAAAATAGAGTTACCTGTGCCTGTCCCAACACCTAGATCTATTCTCTCATTGGTTGCCCCTCTTCCCGTTCATCCTCAGGACAAATTGCAACCTGTAGGGAACAGGAGGATAAGGTGCTGATTCTCCAAGTAGGGAGATTGCTAGTAAAGTAGCTGGAATGGCGAAACCGAGCACAAGGAGATGAGAAATGAGGTGCGTTTTAGAAACCTTTCAAAATCACACGGTGTACCATCTTCTGGGTTTCTCATGCATGTTTTCGATGTAGGAAGATGCCCTTGAACCTGGAGATTTGGGACCCATGGGATGGGTACCACGCAGTATTACGTTAAAGGGTCTGCGTTTGCTCACCCAACCTCACCCAACCTCTCAGCCCCAAGAGTGTCCACCCTTATGTCTCATCCAGCTGTGGGTCTAGATATGGTCAATCCAGGTTGCATCACAGCCTCTGAACGAATTTTGTAAGAATTTCTCTCTCTTTCACTGTCTTTGTTTTATGGGTTTCTAAAAGTAATTTATTTTTATAATGGGGTTTAGCTGCCTTTCATGGCTGTGTTTATGCGGCTTTACACCCACTTGACTCACTTCCAGACAGATATCAATACATAGGTTTTAAGATTCTTACTAGTCACATATATTCTTGTGCGGGGAATAGGGGGTGTTGAGTCCAGTTCACTGAGCAAGGAGTAGGTCTTGTCTATTACATATTGGGTGTATGGAACGGTATCTGAGCGAATTTGAAACCCTTGTTTTATGCATCACCCCACCTCACCTTTCCTGTTAAGCAGCTATAGTGTGTTTTCTAAACGTGTGACTCTGTTCTGTTTTGTAATTCAGTTTAAGTGTAGCGGTTTTTACATTCCCTCTATAAGTGATAGCTTATGATAAGTGTCTTTTTCTGTGTGACTTATTTCACTTAGAATCGTCGTACCTAACTCCACTCATCTTGCTTCTACTAGCCTTATAACATTGATTTCATGTCTGAGTGATATTCCATTGTACATAAGGACCACAACTTCTTTATCCATTTTTCTCTTTCCTGGGATATTTAAGGTGTCATGAAGTGGAGGTTCTTGTCAACAGAGCAGCCCTAAACTTTCCGGTGCCTGTGTCTTGCTGATTTTTAGTTTTTCCAATTTATACGCCCATGAGTGGACGTGTCCTATGCTCCCTAAGCTGTTTTTTTTCCATGTTTCAGGACACAACGTACACTTCTCCAGAGTGGCTGTTGGCAATTTACATCCCGCCCATCAGTGTAGCAAGGCTGCCATTTCTCCATGGCCTGTCCTGGATTTCTAGTTTTGACACTTTTTGCAGCATGGCCCTTTTGACCGAAGGGAAGCGAGACTTCTTTTTAGCGCTGATTTGCCTTTCCAGGTTGCTTGGTTGGCCAAAAAGGGCGTATGCGTTTTTTCCTGAATATATTCAGGAAAAAACGCATACGCCCTTTTTGGCCAAGGGCATCATTGTCGACGTTTTGCCGCTTTTCATGTGCTTTAAAGGCGATTCGTATCTACCTCCTGAAATCTGTTTCCTGCAATTCTGCCTTGCTTTCAAATCCTCTTCGTTGCCTTCCCTCAATATATTTGTGGACGAGAGTTATCATTTATAACTCTGAGGTTTTTGAATTGCAGTTTCCCTGAGCTCCATTTTTCAACTGTCTTTTTTGGGAGCTGGCCGCAAAAGCGCGGGATTGCCTCAGGCCCTATTCTGCTTCTGGGCGGCAGGCTGAGCCTGTGGTTAATTCTTCTTCCTGATGGGAAAATAGAGTGACCTGTGCCTGTCCCAACACCTAGATCTAGTCTCTCATTGGTTGCCCCTCTTCCCGTTCATCCTCAGGACAAATTGCAACCTGTAGGGAACAGGAGGATAAGGTGCTGATTCTCCAAGTAGGGAGATTGCTAGTAAAGTAGCTGGAATGGCAAAACCGAGCACAAGGAGATGAGAAATGAGGTGCGTTTTAGAAACCTTTCAAAATCACACGGTGTACCATCTTCTGGGTTTCTCATGCATGTTTTCGATGTAGGAAGATGCCCTTGAACCTGGAGATTTGGGACCCATGGGATGGGTACCACGCAGTATTACTTTAAAGGGTCTGCGTTTGCTCACCCAACCTCACCCAACCTCTCAGCCCCAAGAGTGTCCACCCTTATGTCTCATCCAGCTGTGGGTCTAGATATGGTCAATCCAGGTTGCATCACAGCCTCTGAACGAATTTTGTAAGAATTTCTCTCTCTTTCACTGTCTTTGTTTTACGGGTTTCTAAAAGTAATTTATTTTTATAATGGGGTTTAGCTGCCTTTCATGGCTGTGTTTATGCGGCTTTACACCCACTTGACTCACTTCCAGACAGATATCAATACATAGGTTTTAAGATTCTTACTAGTCACATATATTCTTGTGCGGGGAATAGGGGGTGTTGAGTCCAGTTCACTGAGCAAGGAGTAGGTCTTGTCTATTACATACTGGGTGTATGGAACGGTATCTGAGCGAATTTGAAACCCTTGTTTTATGCATCACCCCACCTCACCTTTCCTGTTAAGCAGCTATAGTGTGTTTTCTAAACGTGCGACTCTGTTCTGTTTTGTAATTCAGTTCAAGTGTAGCGGTTTTTACATTCCCTCTATAAGTGATAGCTTATGATAAGTGTCTTTTTCTGTGTGACTTATTTCACTTAGAATCGTCGTACCTAACTCCACTCATCTTGCTTCTACTAGCCTTATGACATTGATTTCATGTCTGAGTGATATTCCATTGTACATAAGGACCACAACTTCTTTATCCATTTTTCTCTTTCCTGGGATATTTAAGGTGTCATGAAGTGGAGGTTCTTGTCAACAGAGCAGCCCTAAACTTTCCGGTGCCTGTGTCTTGCTGATTTTTAGTTTTTCCAATTTATACGCCCATGAGTGGACGTGCCCTATGCTCCCTAAGCTGTTTTTTTTTCCATGTTTCAGGACACAACGTACACTTCTCCAGAGTGGCTGTTGGCAATTTACATCCCGCCCATCAGTGTAGCAAGGCTGCCATTTCTCCATGGCCTGTCCTGCATTTCTGGTTTTGACACTTTTTGCAGCATGGCCCTTTTGACCGAAGGGAAGCGAGACTTCTTTGTAGCGCTGATTTGCCTTTCCAGGTTGCTTGTTTGGCCAAAAAGGGCGTATGCGTTTTTTCCTGAATATATTCAGGAAAAAACGCATACGCCCTTTTTGGCCAAGGGCATCATTGTCGACGTTTTGCCGCTTTTCATGTGCTTTAAAGGCGATTCGTATCTACCTCCTGAAATCTGTTTCCTGCAATTCTGCCTTGCTTTCAAATCCTCTTCGTTGCCTTCCCTCAATATATCTGTGGATGAGAGTTATCATTTATAACTCTGCGGGTTTGTGAATTGCAGTTTCCCTGAGCTCCATTTTTCAACTGTCTTTTTTGGGAGCTGGCCGCAAAAGCGCGGGATTGCCTCAGGCCCTATTCTGCTTCTGGGCGGCAGGCTGAGCCTGTGGTTAATTCTTCTTCCTGTTGGGAAAATAGAGTTACCTGTGCCTGTCCCAACACCTAGATCTATTCTCTCATTGGTTGCCCCTCTTCCCGTTCATCCTCAGGACAAATTGCAACCTGTAGGGAACAGGAGGATAAGGTGCTGATTCTCCAAGTAGGGAGATTGCTAGTAAAGTAGCTGGAATGGCGAAACCGAGCACAAGGAGATGAGAAATGAGGTGCGTTTTAGAAACCTTTCAAAATCACACGGTGTACCATCTTCTGGGTTTCTCATGCATGTTTTCGATGTAGGAAGATGCCCTTGAACCTGGAGATTTGGGACCCATGGGATGGGTACCACGCAGTATTACGTTAAAGGGTCTGCGTTTGCTCACCCAACCTCACCCAACCTCTCAGCCCCAAGAGTGTCCACCCTTATGTCTCATCCAGCTGTGGGTCTAGATATGGTCAATCCAGGTTGCATCACAGCCTCTGAACGAATTTTGTAAGAATTTCTCTCTCTTTCACTGTCTTTGTTTTATGGGTTTCTAAAAGTAATTTATTTTTATAATGGGGTTTAGCTGCCTTTCATGGCTGTGTTTATGCGGCTTTACACCCACTTGACTCACTTCCAGACAGATATCAATACATAGGTTTTAAGATTCTTACTAGTCACATATATTCTTGTGCGGGGAATAGGGGGTGTTGAGTCCAGTTCACTGAGCAAGGAGTAGGTCTTGTCTATTACATATTGGGTGTATGGAACGGTATCTGAGCGAATTTGAAACCCTTGTTTTATGCATCACCCCACCTCACCTTTCCTGTTAAGCAGCTATAGTGTGTTTTCTAAACGTGTGACTCTGTTCTGTTTTGTAATTCAGTTTAAGTGTAGCGGTTTTTACATTCCCTCTATAAGTGATAGCTTATGATAAGTGTCTTTTTCTGTGTGACTTATTTCACTTAGAATCGTCGTACCTAACTCCACTCATCTTGCTTCTACTAGCCTTATAACATTGATTTCATGTCTGAGTGATATTCCATTGTACATAAGGACCACAACTTCTTTATCCATTTTTCTCTTTCCTGGGATATTTAAGGTGTCATGAAGTGGAGGTTCTTGTCAACAGAGCAGCCCTAAACTTTCCGGTGCCTGTGTCTTGCTGATTTTTAGTTTTTCCAATTTATACGCCCATGAGTGGACGTGTCCTATGCTCCCTAAGCTGTTTTTTTTCCATGTTTCAGGACACAACGTACACTTCTCCAGAGTGGCTGTTGGCAATTTACATCCCGCCCATCAGTGTAGCAAGGCTGCCATTTCTCCATGGCCTGTCCTGGATTTCTAGTTTTGACACTTTTTGCAGCATGGCCCTTTTGACCGAAGGGAAGCGAGACTTCTTTTTAGCGCTGATTTGCCTTTCCAGGTTGCTTGGTTGGCCAAAAAGGGCGTATGCGTTTTTTCCTGAATATATTCAGGAAAAAACGCATACGCCCTTTTTGGCCAAGGGCATCATTGTCGACGTTTTGCCGCTTTTCATGTGCTTTAAAGGCGATTCGTATCTACCTCCTGAAATCTGTTTCCTGCAATTCTGCCTTGCTTTCAAATCCTCTTCGTTGCCTTCCCTCAATATATTTGTGGACGAGAGTTATCATTTATAACTCTGAGGTTTTTGAATTGCAGTTTCCCTGAGCTCCATTTTTCAACTGTCTTTTTTGGGAGCTGGCCGCAAAAGCGCGGGATTGCCTCAGGCCCTATTCTGCTTCTGGGCGGCAGGCTGAGCCTGTGGTTAATTCTTCTTCCTGATGGGAAAATAGAGTGACCTGTGCCTGTCCCAACACCTAGATCTAGTCTCTCATTGGTTGCCCCTCTTCCCGTTCATCCTCAGGACAAATTGCAACCTGTAGGGAACAGGAGGATAAGGTGCTGATTCTCCAAGTAGGGAGATTGCTAGTAAAGTAGCTGGAATGGCAAAACCGAGCACAAGGAGATGAGAAATGAGGTGCGTTTTAGAAACCTTTCAAAATCACACGGTGTACCATCTTCTGGGTTTCTCATGCATGTTTTCGATGTAGGAAGATGCCCTTGAACCTGGAGATTTGGGACCCATGGGATGGGTACCACGCAGTATTACTTTAAAGGGTCTGCGTTTGCTCACCCAACCTCACCCAACCTCTCAGCCCCAAGAGTGTCCACCCTTATGTCTCATCCAGCTGTGGGTCTAGATATGGTCAATCCAGGTTGCATCACAGCCTCTGAACGAATTTTGTAAGAATTTCTCTCTCTTTCACTGTCTTTGTTTTACGGGTTTCTAAAAGTAATTTATTTTTATAATGGGGTTTAGCTGCCTTTCATGGCTGTGTTTATGCGGCTTTACACCCACTTGACTCACTTCCAGACAGATATCAATACATAGGTTTTAAGATTCTTACTAGTCACATATATTCTTGTGCGGGGAATAGGGGGTGTTGAGTCCAGTTCACTGAGCAAGGAGTAGGTCTTGTCTATTACATACTGGGTGTATGGAACGGTATCTGAGCGAATTTGAAACCCTTGTTTTATGCATCACCCCACCTCACCTTTCCTGTTAAGCAGCTATAGTGTGTTTTCTAAACGTGCGACTCTGTTCTGTTTTGTAATTCAGTTCAAGTGTAGCGGTTTTTACATTCCCTCTATAAGTGATAGCTTATGATAAGTGTCTTTTTCTGTGTGACTTATTTCACTTAGAATCGTCGTACCTAACTCCACTCATCTTGCTTCTACTAGCCTTATGACATTGATTTCATGTCTGAGTGATATTCCATTGTACATAAGGACCACAACTTCTTTATCCATTTTTCTCTTTCCTGGGATATTTAAGGTGTCATGAAGTGGAGGTTCTTGTCAACAGAGCAGCCCTAAACTTTCCGGTGCCTGTGTCTTGCTGATTTTTAGTTTTTCCAATTTATACGCCCATGAGTGGACGTGCCCTATGCTCCCTAAGCTGTTTTTTTTTCCATGTTTCAGGACACAACGTACACTTCTCCAGAGTGGCTGTTGGCAATTTACATCCCGCCCATCAGTGTAGCAAGGCTGCCATTTCTCCATGGCCTGTCCTGCATTTCTGGTTTTGACACTTTTTGCAGCATGGCCCTTTTGACCGAAGGGAAGCGAGACTTCTTTGTAGCGCTGATTTGCCTTTCCAGGTTGCTTGTTTGGCCAAAAAGGGCGTATGCGTTTTTTCCTGAATATATTCAGGAAAAAACGCATACGCCCTTTTTGGCCAAGGGCATCATTGTCGACGTTTTGCCGCTTTTCATGTGCTTTAAAGGCGATTCGTATCTACCTCCTGAAATCTGTTTCCTGCAATTCTGCCTTGCTTTCAAATCCTCTTCGTTGCCTTCCCTCAATATATCTGTGGATGAGAGTTATCATTTATAACTCTGCGGGTTTGTGAATTGCAGTTTCCCTGAGCTCCATTTTTCAACTGTCTTTTTTGGGAGCTGGCCGCAAAAGCGCGGGATTGCCTCAGGCCCTATTCTGCTTCTGGGCGGCAGGCTGAGCCTGTGGTTAATTCTTCTTCCTGTTGGGAAAATAGAGTTACCTGTGCCTGTCCCAACACCTAGATCTATTCTCTCATTGGTTGCCCCTCTTCCCGTTCATCCTCAGGACAAATTGCAACCTGTAGGGAACAGGAGGATAAGGTGCTGATTCTCCAAGTAGGGAGATTGCTAGTAAAGTAGCTGGAATGGCGAAACCGAGCACAAGGAGATGAGAAATGAGGTGCGTTTTAGAAACCTTTCAAAATCACACGGTGTACCATCTTCTGGGTTTCTCATGCATGTTTTCGATGTAGGAAGATGCCCTTGAAAATGGAGATTTGGGACCCATGGGATGGGTACCACGCAGTATTACGTTAAAGGGTCTGCGTTTGCTCACCCAACCTCACCCAACCTCTCAGCCCCAAGAGTGTCCACCCTTATGTCTCATCCAGCTGTGGGTCTAGATATGGTCAATCCAGGTTGCATCACAGCCTCTGAACGAATTTTGTAAGAATTTCTCTCTCTTTCACTGTCTTTGTTTTATGGGTTTTTAAAAGTAATTTATTTTTATAATGGGGTTTAGCTGCCTTTCATGGCTGTGTTTATGCGGCTTTACACCCACTTGACTCACTTCCAGACAGATATCAATACATAGGTTTTAAGATTCTTACTAGTCACATATATTCTTGTGCGGGGAATAGGGGGTGTTGAGTCCAGTTCACTGAGCAAGGAGTAGGTCTTGTCTATTACATATTGGGTGTATGGAACGGTATCTGAGCTAATTTGAAACCCTTGTTTTATGCATCACCCCACCTCACCTTTCCTGTTAAGCAGCTATAGTGTGTTTTCTAAACGTGTGACTCTGTTCTGTTTTGTAATTCAGTTTAAGTGTAGCGGTTTTTACATTCCCTCTATAAGTGATAGCTTATGATATGTGTCTTTTTCTGTGTGAATTATTTCACTTAGAATCGTCGTACCTAACTCCACTCATCTTGCTTCTACTAGCCTTATAACATTGATTTCATGTCTGAGTGATATTCCATTGTACATAAGGACCACAACTTCTTTATCCATTTTTCTCTTTCCTGGGATATTTAAGGTGTCATGAAGTGGAGGTTCTTGTCAACAGAGCAGCCCTAAACTTTCCGGTGCCTGTGTCTTGCTGATTTTTAGTTTTTCCAATTTATACGCCCATGAGTGGACGTGTCCTATGCTCCCTAAGCTGTTTTTTTTCCATGTTTCAGGACACAACGTACACTTCTCCAGAGTGGCTGTTGGCAATTTACATCCCGCCCATCAGTGTAGCAAGGCTGCCATTTCTCCATGGCCTGTCCTGGATTTCTAGTTTTGACACTTTTTGCAGCATGGCCCTTTTGACCGAAGGGAAGCGAGACTACTTTTTAGCGCTGATTTGCCTTTCCATGTTGCTTGGTTGGCCAAAAAGGGCGTATGCGTTTTTTCCTGAATATATTCAGGAAAAAACGCATACGCCCTTTTTGGCCAAGGGCATCATTGTCGACGTTTTGCCGCTTTTCATGTGCTTTAAAGGCGATTCGTATCTACCTCCTGAAATCTGTTTCCTGCAATTCTGCCTTGCTTTCAAATTCTCTTCGTTGCCTTCCCTCAATATATTTGTGGACGAGAGTTATCATTTATAACTCTGAGGTTTTTGAATTGCAGTTTCCCTGAGCTCCATTTTTCAACTGTCTTTTTTGGGAGCTGGCCGCAAAAGCGCGTGATTGCCTCAGGCCCTATTCTGCTTCTGGGCGGCAGGCTGAGCCTGTGGTTAATTCTTCTTCCTGATGGGAAAATAGAGTGACCTGTGCCTGTCCCAACACCTAGATCTAGTCTCTCATTGGTTGCCCCTCTTCCCGTTCATCCTCAGGACAAATTGCAACCTGTAGGGAACAGGAGGTTAAAGGTGCTAATTCTCCAAGTAGGGAGATTGCTAGTAAAGTACCTGGAATGGCGAAACCGAGCACAAGGAGATGAGAAATGAGGTGCGTTATAGAAACCTTTCAAAATCACACGGTGTACCATCTTCTGGGGTTCTCATGCATGTTCTCGATGTAGGAAGATGCCCTTGAACCTGGAGATTTGGGACGCATGGGATGGGTACCACGCAGTATTACTTTAAAGGGTCTGCGTTTGCTCACCCAACCTCACCCAACCTCTCAGCCCCAAGAGTGTCCACCCTTATGTCTCATCCAGCTGTGGGTCTAGATATGGTCAATCCAGGTTGCATCACAGCCTCTGAACGAATTTTGTAAGAATTTCTCTCTCTTTCACTGTCTTTGTTTTACGGGTTTTTAAAAGTAATTTATTTTTATAATGGGGTTTAGCTGCTTTTCATGGCTGTGTTTATGCGGCTTTACACCCACTTGACTCACTTCCAGACAGATATCAATACATAGGTTTTAAGATTCTTACTAGTCACATATATTCTTGTGCGGGGAATAGGGGGTGTTGAGTCCAGTTCACTGAGCAAGGAGTAGGTCTTGTCTATTACATATTGGGTGTATGGAACGGTATGTGAGCGAATTTGAAACCATTGTTTTATGCATCACCCCACCTCACCTTTCCTGTTAAGCAGCTATAGTGTGTTTTCTAAACGTGTGACTCTGTTCTGTTTTGTAATTCAGTTCAAGTGTAGCGGTTTTTACATTCCCTCTATAAGTGATAGCTTATGATAAGTGTCTTTTTCTGTGTGACTTATTTCACTTAGAATCGTCGTACCTAACTCCACTCATCTTGCTTCTACTAGCATTATAACATTGATTTCATGTCTGAGTGATATTCCATTGTACATAAGGACCACAACTTCTTTATCCATTTTTCTCTTTCCTGGGATATTTAAGGTGTCATGAAGTGGAGGTTCTTGTCAACAGAGCAGCCCTAAACATTCCGGTGCCTGTGTCTTGCTGTTTTTTAGTTTTTCCAATTTATACGCCCATGAGTGGACGTGCCCTATGCTCCCTAAGCTGTTTTTTTTCCATGTTTCAGGACACAACGTACACTTCTCCAGAGTGGCTGTTGGCAATTTACATCCCGCTCATCAGTGTAGCAAGGCTGCCATTTCTCCATGGCCTGTCCTGGATTTCTGGGTTTGACACTTTTTGCAGCATGGCCCTTTTGACCGAAGGGAAGTGAGACTTCTTTGTAGCGCTGATTTGCCTTTCCAGGTTGCTTGGTTGGCCAAAAAGGGCGTATGCGTTTTTTCCTGAACATATTCAGGAAAAAACGCATACGCCCTTTTTGGCCAAGGGCATCATTGTCGACGTTTTGCCGCTTTTCATGTGCTTTAAAGGCGATTCGTATCTACCTACTGAAATTTGTTTCCTGCAATTCTGCCTTGCTTTCAAATCCTCTTCGTTGCCTTCCCTCAATATATCTGTGGATGAGAGTTATCATTTATAACTCTGCGGGTTTGTGAATTGCAGTTTCCCTGAGCTCCATTTTTCAACTGTCTTTTTTGGGAGCTGGCCGCAAAAGCGCGGGATTGCCTCAGGCTCTATTCTGCTTCTGGGCGGCAGGCAGAGCCTGTGGTTAATTCTTCTTCCTGATGGGAAAATAGAGTGACCTGTGCCTGTCCCAACACCTAGATCTAGTCTCTCATTGGTTGCCCCTCTTCCCGTTCATCCTCAGGACAAATTGCAACCTGTAGGGAACAGGAGGTTAAAGGTGCTGATTCTCCAAGTAGGGAGATTGCTAGTAAAATAGCTGGAATGGCGAAACCGAGCACAAGGAGATGAGAAATGAGGTGCGTTTTAGAAACCTTTCAAAATCACACGGTGTACCATCTTCTGGGTTTCTCATGCATGTTTTTGATGTAGGAAGATGCCCTTGAACCTGGAGATTTGGGACCCATGGGATGGGTACCACGCAGTATTACTTTAAAGGGTCTGCGTTTGCTCACCCAACCTCACCCAACCTCTCAGCCCCAAGAGTGTCCACCCTTATGTCTCATCCAGCTGTGGGTCTAGATATGGTCAATCCACGTTGCATCACAGCCTCTGAACGAATTTTGTAAGAATTTCTCTCTCTTTCACTATCTTTTTTTGCGGGTTTTTAAAAGTAATTTATTTTTATAATGGGGTTTAGCTGCTTTTCATGGTTGTGTTTATGCGGCTTTACACCCACTTGACTCACTTCCAGACAGATATCAATACATAGGTTTTAAGATTCTTACTAGTCACATATATTCTTGTGCGGGGAATAGGGGGTGTTGAGTCCAGTTCACTGAGCAAGGAGTAGGTCTTGTCTATTACATATTGGGTGTATGGAACGGTATCTGAGCGAATTTGAAACCCTTGTTTTATGCATCACCCCACCTCACCTTTCCCGTTAAGCAGCCATAGTGTGTTTTCTAAACGTGTGACTCTGTTCTGTTTTGTAATTCAGTTCACGTGTAGCGGTTTTTACATTCTCTCTATAAGTGATAGCTTATGATAAGTGTCTTTTTCTGTGTGACTTATTTCACTTAGAATCGTCGTACCTAACTCCACTCATCTTGCTTCTACTAGCCTTATGACATTGATTTCATGTCTGAGTGATATTCAATTGTACATAAGGACCACAACTTCTTTATCCATTTTTCTCTTTCCTGGGATATTTAAGGTGTCATGAAGTGGAGGTTCTTGTCAACAGAGCAGCCCTAAACTTTCCGGTGCCTGTGTCTTGCTGATTTTTAATTTTTCCAATTTATACGCCCATGAGTGGACGTGCCCTATGCTCCCTAAGCTGTTTTTTTTCCATGTTTCAGGACACAACGTACACTTCTCCAGAGTGGCTGTTGGCAATTTACATCCCGCCCATCAGTGTAGCAAGGCTGCCATTTCTCCATTGCCTGTCCTGCATTTCTGGTTTTGACACTTTTTGCAGCATGGCCCTTTTCACCGATGGGAAGCGAGACTACTTTGTAGCGCTGATTTGCCTTTCCAGGTTGCTTGGTTCGCCAAAAAGGGCGTATGCGTGTTTTCCTGAATATACTCAGGAAAAAACGCATAAGCCCTTTTTGGCCAAGGGCATCATTGTCGACGTTTTGCCGCTTTTCATGTGCTTTCAAGGCGATTCGAATCTACCTCCTGAAATCTGTTTCCTGCAATTCTGCCTTGCTTTCAAATCCTCTTCGATGCCTTCCCTCAATATATCTGTGGATGATAGTTATCATTTATAACTCTGCGGGTTTGTGAATTGCAGTGTCCCTGAGCTCCATTTTTCATCTCGGTTTTTTGGGAGCTGGCCGCAAAAGCGCAGGATTGCCTCAGGCCCTATTCTTCTTCTGGCGGCAGGCTGAGCCTGTGGTTAATTCTTATTCCTGATGGGAAAATAGAGTGACCTGTGCCTGTCCCTACACCTAGATCTAGTCTCTCATTGGTTGCCCCTCTTCCCGTTCATCCTCAGGACAAATTGCAACCTGTAGGGAACAGGAGCTTAAAGGTGCTGATTCTCCAAGTAGGGAGATTGCTAGTAAAGTAGCTGGAAAGGCGAACCCGAGCACAAGGATTTGAGAAATGAGGTGCGTTTTAGAAACCTTTCCCGATCACACGGTGTACCATCTTCTGGGTTTCTCATGCATGTTTTCGATGTAGGAAGATGCCCTTGAACCTGGAGATTTGGGACCCATGGGATGGGTACCACGCACTATTACTTTAAAGGTTCTGCGTTTGCTCACCCAACCTCACCCAACCTCTCAGCCTGAAGATTGTCCACCTTTATGCCTCATCCAGCTGTGGGTCTAGATATGGTCAATCGAGGTTGCATCACAGCCCCTGAACGAATTTTGTAAGAATTTCTCTCTCTTTCACTGTCTTTGTTTTACGGGTTTTTAAAAGTAATTTATTTTTATAATGGGGTTTAGCTGCTTTTCACGGCTGTGTTTATGCGGCTTTACACCCACTTGACTCACTTCCAGACAGATATCAATACATAGGTTTTAAGATTCTTACTAGTCACATATATTCTTGTGCGGTGAATAGGGGGTGTTGAGTCCAGTTCACTGAGCAAGGAGTAGGTCTTGTCTATTACATATTGGGTGTATGGAACGGTATCTGAGCGAATTTGAAACCCTTGTTTTATGCATCACCCCACCTCACCTTTCCCGTTAAGCAGCCATAGTGTGTTTTCTAAACGTGTGACTCTGTTCTGTTTTGTAATTCAGTTCAAGTGTAGCGGTTTTTACATTCCCTCTATAAGTGATAGCTTATGATAAGTGTCTTTTTCTGTGTGACTTATTTCACTTAGAATCGTCGTACCTAACTCCACTCATCTTGCTTCTACTAGCCTTATGACATTGATTTCATGTCTAAGTGATATTCCATTGTACATAAGGACCACAACTTCTTTATCCATTTTTCTCTTTCCTGGGATATTTAAGGTGTCATGAATTGGAGGTTCTTGTCAACAGAGCAGCCCTAAACTTTGGGGTGCCTGTGTCTTGCTGATTTTTAGTTTTCCCAATTTATACGCCCATGAGTGGAAGTGCCCTATGCTCCCTAACCTGTGTTTTTTCGATGTTTCAGGACACACCGTACACTTCTCCAGAGTGCCTCTTGGCAATTTACATCCCGCCCATCAGCGTAGCAAGGCTGCCATTTCTCCATGGCCTGTCCTGCATTTCTGGTTTTTACACTTTTTTCAGCATACCCTTTATGACCGATGGGAAGCGAGACTTCTTTGTAGCGCTGATTTTCCTTTCCAGGTTGCTTGGTTGGCCAAAAAGGGCGTATGCGTTTTTTCCTGAATATATTCAGGAAAAAACGCATACGCCCTTTTTGACCAAGGGCATCATTGTCGACCTTTTGCCGCTTTTCATGTGCTTTCAAATCGATTTGAATCTACCTCCTGAAATCTGTTTCCTGCAATTCTGCCTTGCTTTCAAATCCTCTTCATTGCCTTCCCTCAATATATTTGTGGACGAGAGTTATCATTTATAACTTTGCAGGTTTGTGAATTGCAGTGCTCATGTGCTCCATTTTTCAACGGGCTTTTTTGGTAGCTGGCCGCAAAAGTGCAGGATTGCTTCAGACCCTCTTCTGGTTCTGTGGGGCAGGCTGAGCCTGTGGTTAATTCTTCTTCCTAATGGGAAAAAAGATTGACCTGTGCCTGTCACAAAACATAGAGCAAGTCTCTCATTGGTTCCCCCACTTCCCGTTCATTCTCAGGACAAATTGCAACCTGTACAGAACAGGAGGTTAAAGGTGCTGATTCTCCAAGGGGGGAGATTGCTAGTAGAGTGGATGGAATGGCGAACCCGAGCACAAGGAGATGAGAAATGAGGTGCCTTTTAGAAACCTTTCCCAATCAGACGGTGTACCATCTTCTGGGTTTCTAGTACATGTTTTCGATGTAGGTAGATGCCCTTGAACCTGGAGATTTGGGACCCATTGGACGGGTACCACACAGTATTACTTTAAAGGGTCTGCATTTCCTCACCCAACCTCACCAAACCTCTCAGCCCCAAGAGTGTCCACCCTTATGTCTCATCTAGCTGTGGGTCTAGATATGGTAAATCCAGGTTGCATCACAGCCCCTGAACGAATTGTGTCAGAATTTCTCTCTCTTTCACTCTCTTTGTTGCATGGGTTTTTAAAAGCAATTGATTTTTATAATGGGCTTTAGCTGCTTTTCACTGCTGTGTTTATGCGGCTTTACACCCACTTGACTCACTTCCAGACAGATATCAATACATAGGTTTTAAGATTCTTACTAGTCAGATATATTCTTGTGCGGTGAATAGTGGGTGTTTAGTCCAGTTCACTGAGCAAGGAGTAGGTCTTGTCTAGTACATATTGGGTTTATGGAACGGTATCTGAGCTAATTAGAAACCCTTGTTTTATGCATCACCCCACCTCACCTTTCCCGTTAAGAAGCCATAGTGTGTTTTCAAAATGTGTGACTCTGTTCTGTTTTGTAATTCAGTTCAATGGTAACGGTTTTTACATTCCCTCTATAAGTGATATCTTATAATAAGTGTCTTTTTCTGTGTGACTTATTTCACTTACAATCGTCATACCTAAATCCACTCATCATGCTGCTACTTGCCTTAGGACATTGATTTCATGGCTGAGTGAAATTTCATTGTACATAAGGACCTCAACATCTTTATCCATTTTAATATTTCCTGGGATATTTAAGGAGTCATGAAGTGGAGGTTCTTGTCAACAGAGCAGCCCTTAATTTTGGGGTGCCTGTGTCTTGCTGATTTTTAGTTTTCCCTATTTACACACCCATGAGTGGAAGTGCCCTGTGCTCTCTAAGCTGTGTGTTTTAGATGTTTCAGGACACACCGTACACTTCTCCAGAGTGGCTGTTGGCAATTTACATCCCGCCCATCAGCGTAGCAAGGCTGCCATTTCTCCATGGCCTGTCCTGCATTTCTGGTTTTGACACTTTTTTCAGCACGGCCTTTGAACGATGGGAAGCGAGACTTCATTGTAGCGCTGATTTGCCTTTCCAGGGTGCTTGGTTGGCCAAAAAGGGCGTATGCGTTTTTTCCTGAATATATTCAGGAAAAAACGTATATGCACTTTTAGGCCAAGGGCATCATTGTCCACGTTTTGCCGCTTTTCATGTGCTTTAAAGGCGATTCGAATCTACCTCCTGATACCTGTTTCCTGCAATTCTGCCTTGCTTTCAAATCCTCTTCATTGCCTTCCCTCAATATATTTGTGTACGAGACTTATCATTTATAACTCTGCAGGTTTGTGAATTGCAGTGTCCCTGAGCTCCATTTTTCAACTGGATTTTTTGGGAGCTGGCCGCAAATGCGCAGGATTGCTTCAGTCCCTATTCTGGTTCCGGGGGGCATGCTGAGCCTGTGGTTAATTCTTCTTCCTGATGGGAAAATAGAGTGACCTGTGCCTGTCACAACACCTAGATCTAGTCTCTCATTGGTTCCCCCTCTTCCCGTTCATCCTCAGGACAAATTGCAACCTGCAGAGAAGAGGAGGTTAAAGGTGCTTATTCCCCAAGTAGGGAGATTCCTAGTAAAGTGGCTGGAAAGGCGAACCCTAGCACAAGGAGATGAGAAATGAGGTGCGTTTCAGGAGCCTTTCCCGATCAGACGGTGTACCATCTTCTGGGTTTCTCATGCATGTTTTCGATGTAGGAAGATGCCCTTGAACCTGGAGATTTGGGACCCATGGGATGGGTACCACGCAGTATTATTTTAAAGGGTCTGCGTTTGCTCACCCAACCTCACCCAAAGTCTCAGCCCCATGAGTGCCCACCATTATGTCTCAATCACCTGTGGGTCTAGATATGGTCAATCCAGGTTGCATCACAGCCCCTGAACGAATTTTGTAAGAATTTCTCTTTCTTTCCCTGTCTTTGTTTCACGGGTTTTTAAAGGTAATTTATTTTTAAAATGGGGTTTAGCTGCTTTTCATGGCTGTGTTTATGCGGCTTTACACCCACTTGACTCACTTCCAGACAGATATCAATACATAGGTTTTAAGATTCTTACTAGTCACATATATTCTTGTGCGGGGAATAGGGGGTGTTGAGTCCAGTTCACTGAGCAAGGAGTAGGTCTTGTCTATTACATATTGGGTGTATGGAACGGTATCTGAGCGAATTTGAAACCCTTGTTTTATGCATCACCCCACCTCACCTTTCCTGTTAAGCAGCTATAGTATGTTTTCTAAACGTGTGACTCTGTTCTGTTTTGTAATTCAGTTCAAGTGTAGCGGTTTTTACATTCCCTCTATAAGTGATAGCTTATGATAAGTGTCTTTTTCTGTGTGACTTATTTCACTTAGAATCGTCGTACCTAACTCCACTCATCTTGCTTCTACTAGCCTTATAACATTGATTTCATGTCTGAGTGATATTCCATTGTACAAAAGGACCACAACTTCTTTATCCATTTTTCTCTTTCCTGGGATATTTAAGGTGTCATGAAGTGGAGGTTCTTGTCAACAGAGCAGCCCTAAACTTTCCGGTGCCTGTGTCTTGCTGATTTTTAGTTTTTCCAATTTATACGCCCATGAGTGGACGTGCCCTATGCTCCCTAAGCTGTTTTTTTTTCGATGTTTCAGGACACAACGTACACTTCTCCAGAGTGGTTGTTGGCAATTTACATCCCGCCCATCAGTGTAGCAAGGCTGCCATTTCTCCATGGCCTGTCCTGCATTTCTGGTTTTGACACTTTTTGCAGCATGGCCCTTTTGACCGAAGGGAAGCGAGACTTCTTTGTAGCGCTGATTTGCCTTTCCAGGTTGCTTGGTTGGCCAAAAAGGGCGTATGCGTTTTTTCCTGAATATATTCAGGAAAAAACGCATACGCCCTTTTTGGCCAAGGGCATCATTGTCGACGTTTTGCCGCTTTTCCTGTGCTTTAAATGCGATTCGTATCTACCTCCTGAAATCTGTTTCTTGCAATTCTGCCTTGCTTTCAAATCCTCTTCGTTGCCTTCCCTCAATATATCTGTGGATGAGAGTTATCATTTATAACTCTGCGGGTTTGTGAATTGCAGTTTCCCTGAGGTCCATTTTTCAACTGTCTTTTTTGGGAGCTGGCCGCAAAAGCGCGGGATTGCCTCAGGCCCTATTCTGCTTCTGGGCAGCAGGCTGAGCCTGTGGTTAATTCTTCTTCCTGTTGGGAAAATAGAGTGACCTGTGCCTGTCCCAACACCTAGATCTAGTCTCTCATTGGTTGCCCCTCTTCCCGTTCATCCTCAGGACAAATTGCAACCTGTAGGGAACAGGAGGATAAGGTGCTGATTCTCCAAGTAGGGAGATTGCTAGTAAAGTAGCTGGAATGGCAAAACCGAGCACAAGGAGATGAGAAATGAGGTGCGTTTTAGAAACCTTTCAAAATCACACGGTGTACCATCTTCTGGGTTTCTCATGCATGTTTTCGATGTAGGAAGATGCCCTTGAACCTGGAGATTTGGGACCCATGGGATGGGTACCACGCAGTATTACTTTAAAGGGTCTGCGTTTGCTCACCCAACCTCACCCAACCTCTCAGCCCCAAGAGTGTCCACCCTTATGTCTCATCCAGCTGTGGGTCTAGATATGGTCAATCCAGGTTGCATCACAGCCTCTGAACGAATTTTGTAAGAATTTCTCTCTCTTTCACTGTCTTTGTTTTACGGGTTTCTAAAAGTAATTTATTTTTATAATGGGGTTTAGCTGCCTTTCATGGCTGTGTTTATGCGGCTTTACACCCACTTGACTCACTTCCAGACAGATATCAATACATAGGTTTTAAGATTCTTACTAGTCACATATATTCTTGTGCGGGGAATAGGGGGTGTTGAGTCCAGTTCACTGAGCAAGGAGTAGGTCTTGTCTATTACATACTGGGTGTATGGAACGGTATCTGAGCGAATTTGAAACCCTTGTTTTATGCATCACCCCACCTCACCTTTCCTGTTAAGCAGCTATAGTGTGTTTTCTAAACGTGCGACTCTGTTCTGTTTTGTAATTCAGTTCAAGTGTAGCGGTTTTTACATTCCCTCTATAAGTGATAGCTTATGATAAGTGTCTTTTTCTGTGTGACTTATTTCACTTAGAATCGTCGTACCTAACTCCACTCATCTTGCTTCTACTAGCCTTATGACATTGATTTCATGTCTGAGTGATATTCCATTGTACATAAGGACCACAACTTCTTTATCCATTTTTCTCTTTCCTGGGATATTTAAGGTGTCATGAAGTGGAGGTTCTTGTCAACAGAGCAGCCCTAAACTTTCCAGTGCCTGTGTCTTGCTGATTTTTAGTTTTTCCAATTTATACGCCCATGAGTGGACGTGCCCTATGCTCCCTAAGCTGTTTTTTTTTCCATGTTTCAGGACACAACGTACACTTCTCCAGAGTGGCTGTTGGCAATTTACATCCCGCCCATCAGTGTAGCAAGGCTGCCATTTCTCCATGGCCTGTCCTGCATTTCTGGTTTTGACACTTTTTGCAGCATGGCCCTTTTGACCGAAGGGAAGCGAGACTTCTTTGTAGCGCTGATTTGCCTTTCCAGGTTGCTTGTTTGGCCAAAAAGGGCGTATGCGTTTTTTCCTGAATATATTCAGGAAAAAACGCATACGCCCTTTTTGGCCAAGGGCATCATTGTCGACGTTTTGCCGCTTTTCATGTGCTTTAAAGGCGATTCGTATCTACCTCCTGAAATCTGTTTCCTGCAATTCTGCCTTGCTTTCAAATCCTCTTCGTTGCCTTCCCTCAATATATCTGTGGATGATAGTTATCATTTATAACTCTGCGGGTTTGTGAATTGCAGTTTCCCTGAGCTCCATTTTTCAACTGTCTTTTTTGGGAGCTGGCCGCAAAAGCGCGGTATTGCCTCAGGCCCTATTCTGCTTCTGGGCGGCAGGCTGAGCCTGTGGTTAATTCTTCTTCCTGTTGGGAAAATAGAGTTACCTGTGCCTGTCCCAACACCTAGATCTATTCTCTCATTGGTTGCCCCTCTTCCCGTTCATCCTCAGGACAAATTGCAACCTGTAGGGAACAGGAGGATAAGGTGCTGATTCTCCAAGTAGGGAGATTGCTAGTAAAGTAGCTGGAATGGCGAAACCGAGCACAAGGAGATGAGAAATGAGGTGCGTTTTAGAAACCTTTCAAAATCACACGGTGTACCATCTTCTGGGTTTCTCATGCATGTTTTCGATGTAGGAAGATGCCCTTGAAACTGGAGATTTGGGACCCATGGGATGGGTACCACGCAGTATTACGTTAAAGGGTCTGCGTTTGCTCACCCAACCTCACCCAACCTCTCAGCCCCAAGAGTGTCCACCCTTATGTCTCATCCAGCTGTGGGTCTAGATATGGTCAATCCAGGTTGCATCACAGCCTCTGAACGAATTTTGTAAGAATTTCTCTCTCTTTCACTGTCTTTGTTTTACGGGTTTTTAAAAGTAATTTATTTTTATAATGGGGTTTAGCTGCCTTTCATGGCTGTGTTTATGCGGCTTTACACCCACTTGACTCACTTCCAGACAGATATCAATACATAGGTTTTAAGATTCTTACTAGTCACATATATTCTTGTGCGGGGAATAGGGGGTGTTGAGTCCAGTTCACTGAGCAAGGAGTAGGTCTTGTCTATTACATATTGGGTGTATGGAACGGTATCTGAGCGAATTTGAAACCCTTGTTTTATGCATCACCCCACCTCACCTTTCCTGTTAAGCAGCTATAGTGTGTTTTCTAAACGTGTGACTCTGTTCTGTTTTGTAATTCAGTTTAAGTGTAGCGGTTTTTACATTCCCTCTATAAGTGATAGCTTATGATATGTGTCTTTTTCTGTGTGACTTATTTCACTTAGAATCGTCGTACCTAACTCCACTCATCTTGCTTCTACTAGCCTTATAACATTGATTTCATGTCTGAGTGATATTCCATTGTACATAAGGACCACAACTTCTTTATCCATTTTTCTCTTTCCTGGGATATTTAAGGTGTCATGAAGTGGAGGTTCTTGTCAACAGAGCAGCCCTAAACTTTCCGGTGCCTGTGTCTTGCTGATTTTTAGTTTTTCCAATTTATACGCCCATGAGTGGACGTGTCCTATGCTCCCTAAGCTGTTTTTTTTCCATGTTTCAGGACACAACGTACACTTCTCCAGAGTGGCTGTTGGCAATTTACATCCCGCCCATCAGTGTAGCAAGGCTGCCATTTCTCCATGGCCTGTCCTGGATTTCTAGTTTTGACACTTTTTGCAGCATGGCCCTTTTGACCGAAGGGAAGCGAGACTTCTTTTTAGCGCTGATTTGCCTTTCCATGTTGCTTGGTTGGCCAAAAAGGGCGTATGCGTTTTTTCCTGAATATATTCAGGAAAAAACGCATACGCCCTTTTTGGCCAAGGGCATCATTGTCGACTTTTTGCCGCTTTTCATGTGCTTTAAAGGCGATTCGTATCTACCTCCTGAAATCTGTTTCCTGCAATTCTGCCTTGCTTTCAAATTCTCTTCGTTGCCTTCCCTCAATATATTTGTGGACGAGAGTTATCATTTATAACTCTGAGGTTTTTGAATTGCAGTTTCCCTGAGCTCCATTTTTCAACTGTCTTTTTTGGGAGCTGGCCGCAAAAGCGCGTGATTGCCTCAGGCCCTATTCTGCTTCTGGGCGGCAGGCTGAGCCTGTGGTTAATTCTTCTTCCTGATGGGAAAATAGAGTGACCTGTGCCTGTCCCAACACCTAGATCTAGTCTCTCATTGGTTGCCCCTATTCCCGTTCATCCTCAGGACAAATTGCAACCTGTAGGGAACAGGAGGTTAAAGGTGCTAATTCTCCAAGTAGGGAGATTGCTAGTAAAGTACCTGGAATGGCGAAACCGAGCACAAGGAGATGAGAAATGAGTTGCGTTTTAGAAACCTTTCAAAATCACACGGTGTACCATCTTCTGGGGTTCTCATGCATGTTCTCGATGTAGGAAGATGCCCTTGAACCTGGAGATTTGGGACGCATGGGATGGGTACCACGCAGTATTACTTTAAAGGGTCTGCGTTTGCTCACCCAACCTCACCCAACCTCTCAGCCCCAAGAGTGTCCACCCTTATGTCTCATCCAGCTGTGGGTCTAGATATGGTCAATCCAGGTTGCATCACAGCCTCTGAACGAATTTTGTAAGAATTTCTCTCTCTTTCACTGTCTTTGTTTTACGGGTTTTTAAAAGTAATTTATTTTTATAATGGGGTTTAGCTGCTTTTCATGGCTGTGTTTATGCGGCTTTACACCCACTTGACTCACTTCCAGACAGATATCAATACATAGGTTTTAAGATTCTTACTAGTCACATATATTCTTGTGCGGGGAATAGGGGGTGTTGAGTCCAGTTCACTGAGCAAGGAGTAGGTCTTGTCTATTACATATTGGGTGTATGGAACGGTATGTGAGCGAATTTGAAACCATTGTTTTATGCATCACCCCACCTCACCTTTCCTGTTAAGCAGCTATAGTGTGTTTTCTAAACGTGTGACTCTGTTCTGTTTTGTAATTCAGTTCAAGTGTAGCGGTTTTTACATTCCCTCTATAAGTGATAGCTTATGATAAGTGTCTTTTTCTGTGTGACTTATTTCACTTAGAATCGTCGTACCTAACTCCACTCATCTTGCTTCTACTAGCATTATAACATTGATTTCATGTCTGAGTGATATTCCATTGTACATAAGGACCACAACTTCTTTATCCATTTTTCTCTTTCCTGGGATATTTAAGGTGTCATGAAGTGGAGGTTCTTGTCAACAGAGCAGCCCTAAACATTCCGGTGCCTGTGTCTTGCTGTTTTTTAGTTTTTCCAATTTATACGCCCATGAGTGGACGTGCCCTATGCTCCCTAAGCTGTTTTTTTTCCATGTTTCAGGACACAACGTACACTTCTCCAGAGTGGCTGTTGGCAATTTACATCCCGCTCATCAGTGTAGCAAGGCTGCCATTTCTCCATGGCCTGTCCTGGATTTCTGGGTTTGACACTTTTTGCAGCATGGCCCTTTTGACCGAAGGGAAGCGAGACTTCTTTGTAGCGCTGATTTGCCTTTCCAGGTTGCTTGGTTGGCCAAAAAGGGCGTATGCGTTTTTTCCTGAACATATTCAGGAAAAAACGCATACGCCCTTTTTGGCCAAGGGCATCATTGTCGACGTTTTGCCGCTTTTCATGTGCTTTAAAGGCGATTCGTATCTACCTACTGAAATTTGTTTCCTGCAATTCTGCCTTGCTTTCAAATCCTCTTCGTTGCCTTCCCTCAATATATCTGTGGATGAGAGTTATCATTTATAACTCTGCGGGTTTGTGAATTGCAGTTTCCCTGAGCTCCATTTTTCAACTGTCTTTTTTGGGAGCTGGCCGCAAAAGCGCGGGATTGCCTCAGGCTCTATTCTGCTTCTGGGCGGCAGGCTGAGCCTGTGGTTAATTCTTCTTCCTGATGGGAAAATAGAGTGACCTGTGCCTGTCCCAACACCTAGATCTAGTCTCTCATTGGTTGCCCCTCTTCCCGTTCATCCTCAGGACAAATTGCAACCTGTAGGGAACAGGAGGTTAAAGGTGCTGATTCTCCAAGTAGGGAGATTGCTAGTAAAATAGCTGGAATGGCGAAACCGAGCACAAGGAGATGAGAAATGAGGTGCGTTTTAGAAACCTTTCAAAATCACACGGTGTACCATCTTCTGGGTTTCTCATGCATGTTTTTGATGTAGGAAGATGCCCTTGAACCTGGAGATTTGGGACCCATGGGATGGGTACCACGCAGTATTACTTTAAAGGGTCTGCGTTTGCTCACCCAACCTCACCCAACCTCTCAGCCCCAAGAGTGTCCACCCTTATGTCTCATCCAGCTGTGGGTCTAGATATGGTCAATCCAGGTTGCATCACAGCCTCTGAACGAATTTTGTAAGAATTTCTCTCTCTTTCACTATCTTTTTTTGCGGGTTTTTAAAAGTAATTTATTTTTATAATGGGGTTTAGCTGCTTTTCATGGTTGTGTTTATGCGGCTTTACACCCACTTGACTCACTTCCAGACAGATATCAATACATAGGTTTTAAGATTCTTACTAGTCACATATATTCTTGTGCGGGGAATAGGGGGTGTTGAGTCCAGTTCACTGAGCAAGGAGTAGGTCTTGTCTATTACATATTGGGTGTATGGAACGGTATCTGAGCGAATTTGAAACCCTTGTTTTATGCATCACCCCACCTCACCTTTCCCGTTAAGCAGCCATAGTGTGTTTTCTAAACGTGTGACTCTGTTCTGTTTTGTAATTCAGTTCACGTGTAGCGGTTTTTACATTCTCTCTATAAGTGATAGCTTATGATAAGTGTCTTTTTCTGTGTGACTTATTTCACTTAGAATCGTCGTACCTAACTCCACTCATCTTGCTTCTACTAGCCTTATGACATTGATTTCATGTCTGAGTGATATTCAATTGTACATAAGGACCACAACTTCTTTATCCATTTTTCTCTTTCCTGGGATATTTAAGGTGTCATGAAGTGGAGGTTCTTGTCAACAGAGCAGCCCTAAACTTTCCGGTGCCTGTGTCTTGCTGATTTTTAATTTTTCCAATTTATACGCCCATGAGTGGACGTGCCCTATGCTCCCTAAGCTGTTTTTTTTCCATGTTTCAGGACACAACGTACACTTCTCCAGAGTGGCTGTTGGCAATTTACATCCCGCCCATCAGTGTAGCAAGGCTGCCATTTCTCCATTGCCTGTCCTGCATTTCTGGTTTTGAAACTTTTTGCAGCATGGCCCTTTTCACCGATGGGAAGCGAGACTACTTTGTAGCGCTGATTTGCCTTTCCAGGTTGCTTGGTTCGCCAAAAAGTGCGTATGCGTGTTTTCCTGAATATACTCAGGAAAAAACGCATAAGCCCTTTTTGGCCAAGGGCATCATTGTCGACGTTTTGCCGCTTTTCATGTGCTTTCAAGGCGATTCGAATCTACCTCCTGAAATCTGTTTCCTGCAATTCTGCCTTGCTTTCAAATCCTCTTCGTTGCCTTCCCTCAATATATCTGTGGATGATAGTTATCATTTATAACTCTGCGGGTTTGTGAATTGCAGTGTCCCTGAGCTCCATTTTTCATCTCGGTTTTTTGGGAGCTGGCCGCAAAAGCGCAGGATTGCCTCAGGCCCTATTCTTCTTCTGGCGGCAGGCTGAGCCTGTGGTTAATTCTTCTTCCTGATGGGAAAATAGAGTGACCTGTGCCTGTCCCTACACCTAGATCTAGTCTCTCATTGGTTGCCCCTCTTCCCGTTCATCCTCAGGACAAATTGCAACCTGTAGGGAACAGGAGCTTAAAGGTGCTGATTCTCCAAGTAGGGAGATTGCTAGTAAAGTAGCTGGAAAGGCGAACCCGAGCACAAGGATTTGAGAAATGAGGTGCGTTTTAGAAACCTTTCCCGATCACACGGTGTACCATCTTCTGGGTTTCTCATGCATGTTTTCGATGTAGGAAGATGCCCTTGAACCTGGAGATTTGGGACCCATGGGATGGGTACCACGCACTATTACTTTAAAGGTTCTGCGTTTGCTCACCCAACCTCACCCAACCTCTCAGCCTGAAGATTGTCCACCTTTATGCCTCATCCAGCTGTGGGTCTAGATATGGTCAATCGAGGTTGCATCACAGCCCCTGAACGAATTTTGTAAGAATTTCTCTCTCTTTCACTGTCTTTGTTTTACGGGTTTTTAAAAGTAATTTATTTTTATAATGGGGTTTAGCTGCTTTTCACGGCTGTGTTTATGCGGCTTTACACCCACTTGACTCACTTCCAGACAGATATCAATACATAGGTTTTAAGATTCTTACTAGTCACATATATTCTTGTGCGGTGAATAGGGGGTGTTGAGTCCAGTTCACTGAGCAAGGAGTAGGTCTTGTCTATTACATATTGGGTGTATGGAACGGTATCTGAGCGAATTTGAAACCCTTGTTTTATGCATCACCCCACCTCACCTTTCCCGTTAAGCAGCCATAGTGTGTTTTCTAAACGTGTGACTCTGTTCTGTTTTGTAATTCAGTTCAAGTGTAGCGGTTTTTACATTCCCTCTATAAGTGATAGCTTATGATAAGTGTCTTTTTCTGTGTGACTTATTTCACTTAGAATCGTCGTACCTAACTCCACTCATCTTGCTTCTACTAGCCTTATGACATTGATTTCATGTCTGAGTGATATTCCATTGTACATAAGGACCACAACTTCTTTATCCATTTTTCTCTTTCCTGGGATATTTAAGGTGTCATGAAGTGGAGGTTCTTGTCAACAGAGCAGCCCTAAACTTTGGGGTGCCTGTGTCTTGCTGATTTTTAGTTTTCCCAATTTATACGCCCATGAGTGGAAGTGCCCTATGCTCCCTAACCTGTGTTTTTTCGATGTTTCAGGACACACCGTACACTTCTCCAGAGTGCCTCTTGGCAATTTACATCCCGCCCATCAGCGTAGCAAGGCTGCCATTTCTCCATGGCCTGTCCTGCATTTCTGGTTTTTACACTTTTTTCAGCATACCCTTTATGACCGATGGGAAGCGAGACTTCTTTGTAGCGCTGATTTTCCTTTCCAGGTTGCTTGGTTGGCCAAAAAGGGCGTATGCGTTTTTTCCTGAATATATTCAGGAAAAAACGCATACGCCCTTTTTGACCAAGGGCATCATTGTCGACCTTTTGCCGCTTTTCATGTGCTTTCAAATCGATTTGAATCTACCTCCTGAAATCTGTTTCCTGCAATTCTGCCTTGCTTTCAAATCCTCTTCATTGCCTTCCCTCAATATATTTGTGGACGAGAGTTATCATTTATAACTTTGCAGGTTTGTGAATTGCAGTGCTCATGTGCTCCATTTTTCAACGGGCTTTTTTGGTAGCTGGCCGCAAAAGTGCAGGATTGCTTCAGACCCTCTTCTGGTTCTGTGGGGCAGGCTGAGCCTGTGGTTAATTCTTCTTCCTAATGGGAAAAAAGATTGACCTGTGCCTGTCACAAAACATAGAGCAAGTCTCTCATTGGTTCCCCCACTTCCCGTTCATTCTCAGGACAAATTGCAACCTGTACAGAACAGGAGGTTAAAGGTGCTGATTCTCCAAGGGGGGAGATTGCTAGTAGAGTGGATGGAATGGCGAACCCGAGCACAAGGAGATGAGAAATGAGGTGCCTTTTAGAAACCTTTCCCAA
Organism: Eschrichtius robustus; assembly: GCF_028021215.1. Lineage (NCBI taxonomy): Eukaryota > Metazoa > Chordata > Mammalia > Artiodactyla > Eschrichtiidae > Eschrichtius > Eschrichtius robustus. The sequence goes on from NW_027175679.1 coordinate 1,645,607, forward strand.
TCAGACGGTGTACCATCTTCTGGGTTTCTAGTACATGTTTTCGATGTAGGTAGATGCCCTTGAACCTGGAGATTTGGGACCCATTGGACGGGTACCACACAGTATTACTTTAAAGGGTCTGCATTTCCTCACCCAACCTCACCAAACCTCTCAGCCCCAAGAGTGTCCACCCTTATGTCTCATCTAGCTGTGGGTCTAGATATGGTAAATCCAGGTTGCATCACAGCCCCTGAACGAATTGTGTCAGAATTTCTCTCTCTTTCACTCTCTTTGTTGCATGGGTTTTTAAAAGCAATTGATTTTTATAATGGGCTTTAGCTGCTTTTCACTGCTGTGTTTATGCGGCTTTACACCCACTTGACTCACTTCCAGACAGATATCAATACATAGGTTTTAAGATTCTTACTAGTCAGATATATTCTTGTGCGGTGAATAGTGGGTGTTTAGTCCAGTTCACTGAGCAAGGAGTAGGTCTTGTCTAGTACATATTGGGTTTATGGAACGGTATCTGAGCTAATTAGAAACCCTTGTTTTATGCATCACCCCACCTCACCTTTCCCGTTAAGAAGCCATAGTGTGTTTTCAAAATGTGTGACTCTGTTCTGTTTTGTAATTCAGTTCAATGGTAACGGTTTTTACATTCCCTCTATAAGTGATATCTTATAATAAGTGTCTTTTTCTGTGTGACTTATTTCACTTACAATCGTCATACCTAAATCCACTCATCATGCTGCTACTTGCCTTAGGACATTGATTTCATGGCTGAGTGAAATTCCATTGTACATAAGGACCTCAACATCTTTATCCATTTTAATATTTCCTGGGATATTTAAGGAGTCATGAAGTGGAGGTTCTTGTCAACAGAGCAGCCCTAAATTTTGGGGTGCCTGTGTCTTGCTGATTTTTAGTTTTCCCTATTTACACACCCATGAGTGGAAGTGCCCTGTGCTCTCTAAGCTGTGTGTTTTAGATGTTTCAGGACACACCGTACACTTCTCCAGAGTGGCTGTTGGCAATTTACATCCCGCCCATCAGCGTAGCAAGGCTGCCATTTCTCCATGGCCTGTCCTGCATTTCTGGTTTTGACACTTTTTTCAGCACGGCCTTTGAACGATGGGAAGCGAGACTTCATTGTAGCGCTGATTTGCCTTTCCAGGGTGCTTGGTTGGCCAAAAAGGGCGTATGCGTTTTTTCCTGAATATATTCAGGAAAAAACGTATATGCACTTTTAGGCCAAGGGCATCATTGTCCACGTTTTGCCGCTTTTCATGTGCTTTAAAGGCGATTCGAATCTACCTCCTGATACCTGTTTCCTGCAATTCTGCCTTGCTTTCAAATCCTCTTCATTGCCTTCCCTCAATATATTTGTGTACGAGACTTATCATTTATAACTCTGCAGGTTTGTGAATTGCAGTGTCCCTGAGCTCCATTTTTCAACTGGATTTTTTGGGAGCTGGCCGCAAATGCGCAGGATTGCTTCAGTCCCTATTCTGGTTCCGGGGGGCATGCTGAGCCTGTGGTTAATTCTTCTTCCTGATGGGAAAATAGAGTGACCTGTGCCTGTCACAACACCTAGATCTAGTCTCTCATTGGTTCCCCCTCTTCCCGTTCATCCTCAGGACAAATTGCAACCTGCAGAGAAGAGGAGGTTAAAGGTGCTTATTCCCCAAGTAGGGAGATTCCTAGTAAAGTGGCTGGAAAGGCGAACCCTAGCACAAGGAGATGAGAAATGAGGTGCGTTTCAGGAGCCTTTCCCGATCAGACGGTGTACCATCTTCTGGGTTTCTCATGCATGTTTTCGATGTAGGAAGATGCCCTTGAACCTGGAGATTTGGGACCCATGGGATGGGTACCACGCAGTATTATTTTAAAGGGTCTGCGTTTGCTCACCCAACCTCACCCAAAGTCTCAGCCCCATGAGTGCCCACCATTATGTCTCAATCACCTGTGGGTCTAGATATGGTCAATCCAGGTTGCATCACAGCCCCTGAACGAATTTTGTAAGAATTTCTCTTTCTTTCCCTGTCTTTGTTTCACGGGTTTTTAAAGGTAATTTATTTTTAAAATGGGGTTTAGCTGCTTTTCACGGCTGTGTTTATGCCACTTTACACTCACTTGACTCTCTTCCAGAGAGATATCAATACATAGGTTTTAAGATTCTTACTAGTCACATATATTCTTGTGTGGGAAATAGGGGGTGTTGAGTCCAGTTCACTGAGCAAGGAGTAGGTCTTGTCTATTACATATTGGGTGTATGGAACGGTATCTGAGCGAATTTGAAACCCTTGTTTTATGCATCACCCCACCTCACCATTCCCGTTAAGCAGCCATAGTGTGTTTTCTAAACGTGTGACTCTGTTCTGTTTTGTAATTCAGTTCAAGTGTAGCGGTTTTTACATTCCCTCTATAAGTGATAGCTTATGATAAGTGTCTTTTTCTGTGTGACTTATTTCACTTAGGATCGTCGTACCTAACTCCACTCATCTTGCTTCTACTAGCCTTATGACATTGATTTCATGTCTGAGTGATATTCTATTGTACATAAGGACCACAACTTCTTTATCCATTTTTCTCTTTCCTGGGATATTTAAGGTGTCATGAAGTGGAGGTTCTTGTCAACAGAGCAGCCCTAAACTTTCCGGTGCCTGTGTCTTGCTGATTTTTAGTTTTTCCAATTTATACGCCCATGAGTGGACGTGCCCTATGCTCCCTAAGCTGTTTTTTTTCGATGTTTCAGGACACAACGTATACTTCTCCAGAGTGGCTGTTGGCAATTTACATCCCGCCCATCAGTGTAGCAAGGCTGCCTTTTCTCCATGGCCTGTCCTGCATTTCTGGTTTTGACACTTTTTGCAGCATGGCCCTTTTCACCGATGGGAAGCGAGACTTCTTTGTAGCGCTGACTTGCATTTCCAGGTTGCTTGGTTGGCCAAAAAGGGCGTATGCGTTTTTTCCTGAATATATTCAGGAAAAAACGCATACGCCCTTTTTGGCCAAGGGCATCATTGTCGACGTTTTGCCGCTTTTCATGTGCTTTAAAGGCGATTCGTATCTACCTCCTGAAATCTGTTTCCTGCAATTCTGCCTTGCTTTCAAATCCTCTTCGTTGCCTTCCCTCAATATATCTGTGGATGAGAGTTATCATTTATAACTCTGCGGGTTTGTGAATTGCAGTTTCCCTGAGCTCCATTTTTCAACTGTCTTTTTTGGGAGCTGGCCGCAAAAGCGCGGGATTGCCTCAGGCCCTATTCTGCTTCTGGGCGGCAGGCTGAGCCTGTGGTTAATTCTTCTTCCTGTTGGGAAAATAGAGTGACCTGTGCCTGTCCCAACACCTAGATCTAGTCTCTCATTGGTTGCCCCTCTTCCCGTTCATCCTCAGGACAAATTGCAACCTGTAGGGAACAGGAGGTTAAAGGTGCTGATTCTCCAAGTAGGGAGATTGCTAGTAAAGTAGCTGGAATGGCGAAACCGAGCACAAGGAGATGAGAAATGAGGTGCGTTTTAGAAACCTTTCAAAATCACACGGTGTACCATCTTCTGGGTTTCTCATGCATGTTTTCGATGTAGGAAGATGCCCTTGAACCTGGAGATTTGGGACCCATGGGATGGGTACCACGCAGTATTACTTTAAAGGGTCTGCGTTTTCTCACCCAACCTCACCCAACCTCTCAGCCCCAAGAGTGTCCACCCTTATGTCTCATCCAGCTGTGGGTCTAGATATGGTCAATCCAGGTTGCATCACAGCCTCTGAACGAATTTTGTAAGAATTTCTCTCTCTTTCACTGTCTTTGTTTTATGGGTTTTTAAAAGTAATTTATTTTTATAATGGGGTTTAGCTGCCTTTCATGGCTGTGTTTATGCGGCTTTACACCCACTTGACTCACTTCCAGACAGATATCAATACATAGGTTTTAAGATTCTTACTAGTCACATATATTCTTGTGCGGGGAATAGGGGGTGTTGACTCCAGTTCACTGAGCAAGGAGTAGGTCTTGTCTATTACATATTGGGTGTATGGAACGGTATCTGAGCGAATTTGAAACCCTTGTTTTATGCATCACCCCACCTCACCTTTCCTGTTAAGCAGCTATAGTGTGTTTTCTAAACGTGTGACTCTGTTCTGTTTTTGTAATTCAGTTCAAGTGTAGCGGTTTTTACATTCCCTCTATAAGTGATAGCTTATGATAAGTGTCTTTTTCTGTGTGACTTATTTCACTTAGAATCGTCGTACCTAACTCCACTCATCTTGCTTCTACTAGCCTTATGACATTGATTTCATGTCTGAGTGATATTCCATTGTACATAAGGACCACAACTTCTTTATCCATTTTTCTCTTTCCTGGGATATTTAAGGTGTCATGAAGTGGAGGTTCTTGTCAACAGAGCAGCCCTAAACTTTCCGGTGCCTGTGTCTTGCTGATTTTTAGTTTTTCCAATTTATACGCCCATGAGTGGACGTGCCCTATGCTCCCTAAGCTGTTTTTTTTCGATGTTTCAGGACACAACGTACACTTCTCCAGAGTGGCTGTTGGCAATTTACATCCCGCCCATCAGTGTAGCAAGGCTGCCATTTCTCCATGGCCTGTCCTGCATTTCTGGTTTTGACACTTTTTGCAGCATGGCCCTTTTGACCGATGGGAAGCGAGACTTCTTTGTAGCGCTGATTTGCCTTTCCAGGTTGCTTGGTTGGGCAAAAAGGGCGTATGCGTTTTTTCCTGAATATATTCAGGAAAAAACGCATATGCCCTTTTTGGCCAAGGGCATCATTGTCGACGTTTTGCCGCTTTTCATGTGCTTTAAAGGCGATTTGTATCTACCTCCTCAAATCTGTTTCCTGCAATTCTGCCTTGCTTTCAAATCCTCTTCGTTGCCTTCCCTCAATATATCTGTGGATGAGAGTTATCATTTATAACTCTGCGGGTTTGTGAATTGCAGTTTCCCTGAGCTCCATTTTTCAACTGTCTTTTTTGGGAGCTGGCCGCAAAAGCGCGGGATTGCCTCAGGCCCTATTCTGCTTCTGGGCGGCAGGCTGAGCCTGTGGTTAATTCTTCTTCCTGTTGGGAAAATAGAGTGACCTGTGCCTGTCCCAACACCTAGATCTAGTCTCTCATTGGTTGCCCCTCTTCCCGTTCATCCTCAGGACAAATTGCAACCTGTAGGGAACAGGAGGTTAAAGGTGCTGATTCTCCAAGTAGGGAGATTGCTAGTAAAGTAGCTGGAATGGCGAAACCGAGCACAAGGAGATGAGAAATGAGGTGCGTTTTAGAAACCTTTCAAAATCACACGGTGTACCATCTTCTGGGTTTCTCATGCATGTTTTCGATGTAGGAAGATGCCCTTGAACCTGGAGATTTGGGACCCATGGGATGGGTACCACGCAGTATTACTTTAAAGGGTCTGCGTTTGCTCACCCAACCTCACCCAACCTCTCAGCCCCAAGAGTGTCCACCCTTATGTCTCATCCAGGTGTGGGTCTAGATATGGTCAATCCAGGTTGCATCACAGCCTCTGAACGAATTTTGTAAGAATTTCTCTCTCTTTCACTGTCTTTGTTTTATGGGTTTTTAAAAGTAATTTATTTTTATAATGGGGTTTAGCTGCTTTTCATGGCTGTGTTTATGCGGCTTTACATCAACTTGACTCACTTCCAGAGAGAAATCAATACATAGGTTTTAAGATTCTTACTAGTCACATATATTCTTGTGTGGTGAATAGGGGGTGTTGAGTCCAGTTCACTGAGCAAGGAGTAGGTCTTGTCTATTACATATTGGGTGTATGGAACGGTATCTGAGCGAATTTGAAACCCTTGTTTTATGCATCACCCCACCTCACCATTCCCGTTAAGCAGCCATAGTGTGTTTTCTAAACGTGTGACTCTGTTCTGTTTTGTAATTCAGTTCAAGTGTAGCGGTTTTTACATTCCCTCTATAAGTGATAGCTTATGATAAGTGTCTTTTTCTGTGTGACTTATTTCACTTAGGATCGTCGTACCTAACTCCACTCATCTTGCTTCTACTAGCCTTATGACATTGATTTCATGTCTGAGTGATATTCCATTGTACATAAGGACCACAACTTCTTTATCCATTTTTCTCTTTCCTGGGATATTTAAGGTGTCATGAAGTGGAGGTTCTTGTCAACAGAGCAGCCCTAAACTTTCCGGTGCCTGTGTCTTGCTGATTTTTAGTTTTTCCAATTTATACGCCCATGAGTGGACGTGCCCTATGCTCCCTAAGCTGTTTTTTTTCCATGTTTCAGGACACAACGTATACTTCTCCAGAGTGGCTGTTGGCAATTTACATCCCGCCCATCAGTGTAGCAAGGCTGCCTTTTCTCCATGGCCTGTCCTGCATTTCTGGTTTTGACACTTTTTGCAGCATGGCCCTTTTGACCGATGGGAAGCGAGACTTCTTTGTAGCGCTGATTTGCCTTTCCAGGTTGCTTGGTTGGCCAAAAAGGGCGTATGCGTTTTTTCCTGAATATATTCAGGAAAAAACGCATACGCCCTTTTTGGCCAAGGGCATCATTGTCGACGTTTTGCCGCTTTTCATGTGCTTTAAAGGCGATTCGTATCTACCTCCTGAAATCTGTTTCCTGCAATTCTGCCTTGCTTTCAAATCCTCTTCGTTGCCTTCCCTCAATATATCTGTGGATGAGAGTTATCATTTATAACTCTGCGGGTTTGTGAATTGCAGTTTCCCTGAGCTCCATTTTTCAACTGTGTTTTTTGGGAGCTGGCCGCAAAAGCGCGGGATTGCCTCAGGCCCTATTCTGCTTCTGGGCGGCAGGCTGAGCCTGTGGTTAATTCTTCTTCCTGTTGGGAAAATAGAGTGACCTGTGCCTGTCCCAACACCTAGATCTAGTCTCTCATTGGTTGCCCCTCTTCCCGTTCATCCTCAGGACAAATTGCAACCTGTAGGGAACAGGAGGTTAAAGGTGCTGATTCTCCAAGTAGGGAGATTGCTAGTAAAGTAGCTGGAATGGCGAAACCGAGCACAAGGAGATGAGAAATGAGGTGCGTTTTAGAAACCTTTCAAAATCACACGGTGTACCATCTTCTGGGTTTCTCATGCATGTTTTCGATGTAGGAAGATGCCCTTCAACCTGGAGATTTGGGACCCATGGGATGGGTACCACGCAGTATTACTTTAAAGGGTCTGCGTTTTCTCACCCAACCTCACCCAACCTCTCAGCCCCAAGAGTGTCCACCCTTATGTCTCATCCAGCTGTGGGTCTAGATATGGTCAATCCAGGTTGCATCACAGCCTCTGAACGAATTTTGTAAGAATTTCTCTCTCTTTCACTGTCTTTGTTTTACGGGTTTTTAAAAGTAATTTATTTTTATAATGGGGTTTAGCTGCCTTTCATGGCTGTGTTTATGCGGCTTTACACCCACTTGACTCACTTCCAGACAGATATCAATACATAGGTTTTAAGATTCTTACTAGTCACATATATTCTTGTGCGGGGAATAGGGGGTGTTGACTCCAGTTCACTGAGCAAGGAGTAGGTCTTGTCTATTACATATTGGGTGTATGGAACGGTATCTGAGCGAATTTGAAACCCTTGTTTTATGCATCACCCCACCTCACCTTTCCTGTTAAGCAGCTATAGTGTGTTTTCTAAACGTGTGACTCTGTTCTGTTTTTGTAATTCAGTTCAAGTGTAGCGGTTTTTACATTCCCTCTATAAGTGATAGCTTATGATAAGTGTCTTTTTCTGTGTGACTTATTTCACTTAGAATCTTCGTAACTAACTCCACTCATCTTGCTTCTACTAGCCTTATGACATTGATTTCATGTCTGAGTGATATTCCATTGTACATAAGGACCACAACTTCTTTATCCATTTTTCTCTTTCCTGGGATATTTAAGGTGTCATGAAGTGGAGGTTCTTGTCAACAGAGCAGCCCTAAACTTTCGGGTGCCTGTGTCTTGCTGATTTTTAGTTTTTCCAATTTATACGCCCATGAGTGGACGTGCCCTATGCTCCCTAAGCTGTTTTTTTTCCATGTTTCAGGACACAACGTACACTTCTCCAGAGTGGCTGTTGGCAATTTACATCCCGCCCATCAGTGTAGCAAGGCTGCCATTTCTCCATGGCCTGTCCTGCATTTCTGGTTTTGACACATTTTGCAGCATGGCCCTTTTGACCGATGGGAAGCGAGACTTCTTTGTAGCGCTGATTTGCCTTTCCAGGTTGCTTGGTTGGCCAAAAGGGGCGTATGCGTTTTTTCCTGAATATATTCAGGAAAAAACGCATACGCCCCTTTTGGCCAAGGGCATCATTGTCGACGTTTTGCCGCTTTTCATGTGCTTTAAAGGCGATTCGTATCTACCTCCTGAAATCTGTTTCCTGAAATTCTGCCTTGCTTTCAAATCCTCTTCGTTGCCTTCCCTCAATATATCTGTGGATGAGAGTTATCATTTATAACTCTGCAGGTTTGTGAATTGCAGTTTCCCTGAGCTCCATTTTTCAACTGTGTTTTTTGGGAGCTGGCCGCAAAAGCGCGGGATTGCCTCAGGCCCTATTCTGCTTCTGGGCGGCAGGCTGAGCCTGTGGTTAATTCTTCTTCCTGTTGGGAAAATAGAGTGACCTGTGCCTGTCCCAACACCTAGATCTAGTCTCTCATTGGTTGCCCCTCTTCCTGTTCATCCTCAGGACAAATTGCAACCTGTAGGGAACAGGAGGTTAAAGGTGCTGATTCTCCAAGTAGGGAGATTGCTAGTAAAGTAGCTGGAATGGCGAAACCGAGCACAAGGGGATGAGAAATGAGGTGCGTTTTAGAAACCTTTCAAAATCACACGGTGTACCATCTTCTGGGTTTTTCATGCATGTTTTCGATGTAGGAAGATGCCCTTGAACTGGAGATTTGGGACCCATGGGATGGGTACCACGCAGTATTACTTTAAAGGGTCTGCGTTTGCTCACCCAACCTCACCCAACCTCTCAGCCCCAAGAGTGTCCACCCTTATATCTCATCCAGCTGTGGGTCTAGATATGGTCAATCCAGGTTGCATCACAGCCTCTGAACGAATTTTGTAAGAATTTCTCTCTCTTTCACTGTCTTTGTTTTATGGGTTTTTAAAAGTAATTTATTTTTATAATGGGGTTTAGCTGCTTTTCATGGCTGTGTTTATGCGGCTTTACAGCCACGTGACTCACTTCCAGACAGATATCAATACATAGGTTTTAAGATTCTTACTAGTCACATATATTCTTGTGCAGTGAATAGGGGGTGTTGAGTTCAGTTCACTGAGCAAGGAGTAGGTCTTGTCTATTACATATTGGGTGTATGGAACGGTATCTGAGCGAATTTGAAACCCTTGTTTTATGCATCACCCCACCTCACCATTCCCGTTAAGCAGCCATAGTGTGTTTTCTAAACGTGTGACTCTGTTCTGTTTTGTAATTCAGTTCAAGTGTAGCGGTTTTTACATTCCCTCTATAAGTGATAGCTTATGATAAGTGTCTTTTTCTGTGTGACTTATTTCACTTAGGATCGTCGTACCTAACTCCACTCATCTTGCTTCTACTAGCCTTATGACATTGATTTCATGTCTGAGTGATATTCTATTGTACATAAGGACCACAACTTCTTTATCCATTTTTCTCTTTCCTGGGATATTTAAGGTGTCATGAAGTGGAGGTTCTTGTCAACAGAGCAGCCCTAAACTTTCCGGTGCCTGTGTCTTGCTGATTTTTAGTTTTTCCAATTTATACGCCCATGAGTGGACGTGCCCTATGCTCCCTAAGCTGTTTTTTTTCGATGTTTCAGGACACAACGTATACTTCTCCAGAGTGGCTGTTGGCAATTTACATCCCGCCCATCAGTGTAGCAAGGCTGCCTTTTCTCCATGGCCTGTCCTGCATTTCTGGTTTTGACACTTTTTGCAGCATGGCCCTTTTCACCGATGGGAAGCGAGACTTCTTTGTAGCGCTGATTTGCCTTTCCAGGTTGCTTGGTTGGCCAAAAAGGGCGTATGCGTTTTTTCCTGAATATATTCAGGAAAAAACGCATATGCCCTTTTTGGCCAAGGGCATCATTGTCGACGTTTTGCCGCTTTTCATGTGCTTTAAAGGTGATTCGTATCTACCTCCTGAAATCTGTTTCCTGCAATTCTGCCTTGCTTTCAAATCCTCTTCGTTGCCTTCCCTCAATATATCTGTGGATGAGAGTTATCATTTATAACTCTGCGGGTTTGTGAATTGCAGTTTCCCTGAGCTCCATTTTTCAACTGTCTTTTTTGGGAGCTGGCCGCAAAAGCGCGGGATTGCCTCAGGCCCTATTCTGCTTCTGGGCGGCAGGCTGAGCCTGTGGTTAATTCTTCTTCCTGTTGGGAAAATAGAGTGACCTGTGCCTGTCCCAACACCTAGATCTAGTCTCTCATTGGTTGCCCCTCTTCCCGTTCATCCTCAGGACAAATTGCAACCTGTAGGGAACAGGAGGTTAAAGGTGCTGATTCTCCAAGTAGGGAGATTGCTAGTAAAGTAGCTGGAATGGCGAAACCGAGCACAAGGAGATGAGAAATGAGGTGCGTTTTAGAAACCTTTCAAAATCACACGGTGTACCATCTTCTGGGTTTCTCATGCATGTTTTTGATGTAGGAAGATGCCCTTGAACCTGGAGATTTGGGACCCATGGGATGGGTACCACGCAGTATTACTTTAAAGGGTCTGCGTTTGCTCACCCAACCTCACCCAACCTCTCAGCCCCAAGAGTGTCCACCCTTATGTCTCATCCAGCTGTGGGTCTAGATATGGTCAATCCAGGTTGCATCACAGCCTCTGAACGAATTTTGTAAGAATTTCTCTCTCTTTCACTATCTTTTTTTGCGGGTTTTTAAAAGTAATTTATTTTTATAATGGGGTTTAGCTGCTTTTCATGGTTGTGTTTATGCGGCTTTACACCCACTTGACTCACTTCCAGACAGATATCAATACATAGGTTTTAAGATTCTTACTAGTCACATATATTCTTGTGCGGGGAATAGGGGGTGTTGAGTCCAGTTCACTGAGCAAGGAGTAGGTCTTGTCTATTACATATTGGGTGTATGGAACGGTATCTGAGCGAATTTGAAACCCTTGTTTTATGCATCACCCCACCTCACCTTTCCCGTTAAGCAGCCATAGTGTGTTTTCTAAACGTGTGACTCTGTTCTGTTTTGTAATTCAGTTCACGTGTAGCGGTTTTTACATTCTCTCTATAAGTGATAGCTTATGATAAGTGTCTTTTTCTGTGTGACTTATTTCACTTAGAATCGTCGTACCTAACTCCACTCATCTTGCTTCTACTAGCCTTATGACATTGATTTCATGTCTGAGTGATATTCAATTGTACATAAGGACCACAACTTCTTTATCCATTTTTCTCTTTCCTGGGATATTTAAGGTGTCATGAAGTGGAGGTTCTTGTCAACAGAGCAGCCCTAAACTTTCCGGTGCCTGTGTCTTGCTGATTTTTAATTTTTCCAATTTATACGCCCATGAGTGGACGTGCCCTATGCTCCCTAAGCTGTTTTTTTTCCATGTTTCAGGACACAACGTACACTTCTCCAGAGTGGCTGTTGGCAATTTACATCCCGCCCATCAGTGTAGCAAGGCTGCCATTTCTCCATTGCCTGTCCTGCATTTCTGGTTTTGAAACTTTTTGCAGCATGGCCCTTTTCACCGATGGGAAGCGAGACTACTTTGTAGCGCTGATTTGCCTTTCCAGGTTGCTTGGTTCGCCAAAAAGTGCGTATGCGTGTTTTCCTGAATATACTCAGGAAAAAACGCATAAGCCCTTTTTGGCCAAGGGCATCATTGTCGACGTTTTGCCGCTTTTCATGTGCTTTCAAGGCGATTCGAATCTACCTCCTGAAATCTGTTTCCTGCAATTCTGCCTTGCTTTCAAATCCTCTTCGTTGCCTTCCCTCAATATATCTGTGGATGATAGTTATCATTTATAACTCTGCGGGTTTGTGAATTGCAGTGTCCCTGAGCTCCATTTTTCATCTCGGTTTTTTGGGAGCTGGCCGCAAAAGCGCAGGATTGCCTCAGGCCCTATTCTTCTTCTGGCGGCAGGCTGAGCCTGTGGTTAATTCTTCTTCCTGATGGGAAAATAGAGTGACCTGTGCCTGTCCCTACACCTAGATCTAGTCTCTCATTGGTTGCCCCTCTTCCCGTTCATCCTCAGGACAAATTGCAACCTGTAGGGAACAGGAGCTTAAAGGTGCTGATTCTCCAAGTAGGGAGATTGCTAGTAAAGTAGCTGGAAAGGCGAACCCGAGCACAAGGATTTGAGAAATGAGGTGCGTTTTAGAAACCTTTCCCGATCACACGGTGTACCATCTTCTGGGTTTCTCATGCATGTTTTCGATGTAGGAAGATGCCCTTGAACCTGGAGATTTGGGACCCATGGGATGGGTACCACGCACTATTACTTTAAAGGTTCTGCGTTTGCTCACCCAACCTCACCCAACCTCTCAGCCTGAAGATTGTCCACCTTTATGCCTCATCCAGCTGTGGGTCTAGATATGGTCAATCGAGGTTGCATCACAGCCCCTGAACGAATTTTGTAAGAATTTCTCTCTCTTTCACTGTCTTTGTTTTACGGGTTTTTAAAAGTAATTTATTTTTATAATGGGGTTTAGCTGCTTTTCACGGCTGTGTTTATGCGGCTTTACACCCACTTGACTCACTTCCAGACAGATATCAATACATAGGTTTTAAGATTCTTACTAGTCACATATATTCTTGTGCGGTGAATAGGGGGTGTTGAGTCCAGTTCACTGAGCAAGGAGTAGGTCTTGTCTATTACATATTGGGTGTATGGAACGGTATCTGAGCGAATTTGAAACCCTTGTTTTATGCATCACCCCACCTCACCTTTCCCGTTAAGCAGCCATAGTGTGTTTTCTAAACGTGTGACTCTGTTCTGTTTTGTAATTCAGTTCAAGTGTAGCGGTTTTTACATTCCCTCTATAAGTGATAGCTTATGATAAGTGTCTTTTTCTGTGTGACTTATTTCACTTAGAATCGTCGTACCTAACTCCACTCATCTTGCTTCTACTAGCCTTATGACATTGATTTCATGTCTGAGTGATATTCCATTGTACATAAGGACCACAACTTCTTTATCCATTTTTCTCTTTCCTGGGATATTTAAGGTGTCATGAAGTGGAGGTTCTTGTCAACAGAGCAGCCCTAAACTTTGGGGTGCCTGTGTCTTGCTGATTTTTAGTTTTCCCAATTTATACGCCCATGAGTGGAAGTGCCCTATGCTCCCTAACCTGTGTTTTTTCGATGTTTCAGGACACACCGTACACTTCTCCAGAGTGCCTCTTGGCAATTTACATCCCGCCCATCAGCGTAGCAAGGCTGCCATTTCTCCATGGCCTGTCCTGCATTTCTGGTTTTTACACTTTTTTCAGCATACCCTTTATGACCGATGGGAAGCGAGACTTCTTTGTAGCGCTGATTTTCCTTTCCAGGTTGCTTGGTTGGCCAAAAAGGGCGTATGCGTTTTTTCCTGAATATATTCAGGAAAAAACGCATACGCCCTTTTTGACCAAGGGCATCATTGTCGACCTTTTGCCGCTTTTCATGTGCTTTCAAATCGATTTGAATCTACCTCCTGAAATCTGTTTCCTGCAATTCTGCCTTGCTTTCAAATCCTCTTCATTGCCTTCCCTCAATATATTTGTGGACGAGAGTTATCATTTATAACTTTGCAGGTTTGTGAATTGCAGTGCTCATGTGCTCCATTTTTCAACGGGCTTTTTTGGTAGCTGGCCGCAAAAGTGCAGGATTGCTTCAGACCCTCTTCTGGTTCTGTGGGGCAGGCTGAGCCTGTGGTTAATTCTTCTTCCTAATGGGAAAAAAGATTGACCTGTGCCTGTCACAAAACATAGAGCAAGTCTCTCATTGGTTCCCCCACTTCCCGTTCATTCTCAGGACAAATTGCAACCTGTACAGAACAGGAGGTTAAAGGTGCTGATTCTCCAAGGGGGGAGATTGCTAGTAGAGTGGATGGAATGGCGAACCCGAGCACAAGGAGATGAGAAATGAGGTGCCTTTTAGAAACCTTTCCCAATCAGACGGTGTACCATCTTCTGGGTTTCTAGTACATGTTTTCGATGTAGGTAGATGCCCTTGAACCTGGAGATTTGGGACCCATTGGACGGGTACCACACAGTATTACTTTAAAGGGTCTGCATTTCCTCACCCAACCTCACCAAACCTCTCAGCCCCAAGAGTGTCCACCCTTATGTCTCATCTAGCTGTGGGTCTAGATATGGTAAATCCAGGTTGCATCACAGCCCCTGAACGAATTGTGTCAGAATTTCTCTCTCTTTCACTCTCTTTGTTGCATGGGTTTTTAAAAGCAATTGATTTTTATAATGGGCTTTAGCTGCTTTTCACTGCTGTGTTTATGCGGCTTTACACCCACTTGACTCACTTCCAGACAGATATCAATACATAGGTTTTAAGATTCTTACTAGTCAGATATATTCTTGTGCGGTGAATAGTGGGTGTTTAGTCCAGTTCACTGAGCAAGGAGTAGGTCTTGTCTAGTACATATTGGGTTTATGGAACGGTATCTGAGCTAATTAGAAACCCTTGTTTTATGCATCACCCCACCTCACCTTTCCCGTTAAGAAGCCATAGTGTGTTTTCAAAATGTGTGACTCTGTTCTGTTTTGTAATTCAGTTCAATGGTAACGGTTTTTACATTCCCTCTATAAGTGATATCTTATAATAAGTGTCTTTTTCTGTGTGACTTATTTCACTTACAATCGTCATACCTAAATCCACTCATCATGCTGCTACTTGCCTTAGGACATTGATTTCATGGCTGAGTGAAATTCCATTGTACATAAGGACCTCAACATCTTTATCCATTTTAATATTTCCTGGGATATTTAAGGAGTCATGAAGTGGAGGTTCTTGTCAACAGAGCAGCCCTAAATTTTGGGGTGCCTGTGTCTTGCTGATTTTTAGTTTTCCCTATTTACACACCCATGAGTGGAAGTGCCCTGTGCTCTCTAAGCTGTGTGTTTTAGATGTTTCAGGACACACCGTACACTTCTCCAGAGTGGCTGTTGGCAATTTACATCCCGCCCATCAGCGTAGCAAGGCTGCCATTTCTCCATGGCCTGTCCTGCATTTCTGGTTTTGACACTTTTTTCAGCACGGCCTTTGAACGATGGGAAGCGAGACTTCATTGTAGCGCTGATTTGCCTTTCCAGGGTGCTTGGTTGGCCAAAAAGGGCGTATGCGTTTTTTCCTGAATATATTCAGGAAAAAACGTATATGCACTTTTAGGCCAAGGGCATCATTGTCCACGTTTTGCCGCTTTTCATGTGCTTTAAAGGCGATTCGAATCTACCTCCTGATACCTGTTTCCTGCAATTCTGCCTTGCTTTCAAATCCTCTTCATTGCCTTCCCTCAATATATTTGTGTACGAGACTTATCATTTATAACTCTGCAGGTTTGTGAATTGCAGTGTCCCTGAGCTCCATTTTTCAACTGGATTTTTTGGGAGCTGGCCGCAAATGCGCAGGATTGCTTCAGTCCCTATTCTGGTTCCGGGGGGCATGCTGAGCCTGTGGTTAATTCTTCTTCCTGATGGGAAAATAGAGTGACCTGTGCCTGTCACAACACCTAGATCTAGTCTCTCATTGGTTCCCCCTCTTCCCGTTCATCCTCAGGACAAATTGCAACCTGCAGAGAAGAGGAGGTTAAAGGTGCTTATTCCCCAAGTAGGGAGATTCCTAGTAAAGTGGCTGGAAAGGCGAACCCTAGCACAAGGAGATGAGAAATGAGGTGCGTTTCAGGAGCCTTTCCCGATCAGACGGTGTACCATCTTCTGGGTTTCTCATGCATGTTTTCGATGTAGGAAGATGCCCTTGAACCTGGAGATTTGGGACCCATGGGATGGGTACCACGCAGTATTATTTTAAAGGGTCTGCGTTTGCTCACCCAACCTCACCCAAAGTCTCAGCCCCATGAGTGCCCACCATTATGTCTCAATCACCTGTGGGTCTAGATATGGTCAATCCAGGTTGCATCACAGCCCCTGAACGAATTTTGTAAGAATTTCTCTTTCTTTCCCTGTCTTTGTTTCACGGGTTTTTAAAGGTAATTTATTTTTAAAATGGGGTTTAGCTGCTTTTCACGGCTGTGTTTATGCCACTTTACACTCACTTGACTCTCTTCCAGAGAGATATCAATACATAGGTTTTAAGATTCTTACTAGTCACATATATTCTTGTGTGGGAAATAGGGGGTGTTGAGTCCAGTTCACTGAGCAAGGAGTAGGTCTTGTCTATTACATATTGGGTGTATGGAACGGTATCTGAGCGAATTTGAAACCCTTGTTTTATGCATCACCCCACCTCACCATTCCCGTTAAGCAGCCATAGTGTGTTTTCTAAACGTGTGACTCTGTTCTGTTTTGTAATTCAGTTCAAGTGTAGCGGTTTTTACATTCCCTCTATAAGTGATAGCTTATGATAAGTGTCTTTTTCTGTGTGACTTATTTCACTTAGGATCGTCGTACCTAACTCCACTCATCTTGCTTCTACTAGCCTTATGACATTGATTTCATGTCTGAGTGATATTCTATTGTACATAAGGACCACAACTTCTTTATCCATTTTTCTCTTTCCTGGGATATTTAAGGTGTCATGAAGTGGAGGTTCTTGTCAACAGAGCAGCCCTAAACTTTCCGGTGCCTGTGTCTTGCTGATTTTTAGTTTTTCCAATTTATACGCCCATGAGTGGACGTGCCCTATGCTCCCTAAGCTGTTTTTTTTCGATGTTTCAGGACACAACGTATACTTCTCCAGAGTGGCTGTTGGCAATTTACATCCCGCCCATCAGTGTAGCAAGGCTGCCTTTTCTCCATGGCCTGTCCTGCATTTCTGGTTTTGACACTTTTTGCAGCATGGCCCTTTTCACCGATGGGAAGCGAGACTTCTTTGTAGCGCTGACTTGCATTTCCAGGTTGCTTGGTTGGCCAAAAAGGGCGTATGCGTTTTTTCCTGAATATATTCAGGAAAAAACGCATACGCCCTTTTTGGCCAAGGGCATCATTGTCGACGTTTTGCCGCTTTTCATGTGCTTTAAAGGCGATTCGTATCTACCTCCTGAAATCTGTTTCCTGCAATTCTGCCTTGCTTTCAAATCCTCTTCGTTGCCTTCCCTCAATATATCTGTGGATGAGAGTTATCATTTATAACTCTGCGGGTTTGTGAATTGCAGTTTCCCTGAGCTCCATTTTTCAACTGTCTTTTTTGGGAGCTGGCCGCAAAAGCGCGGGATTGCCTCAGGCCC
Source organism: Eschrichtius robustus (assembly GCF_028021215.1). NCBI lineage: Eukaryota > Metazoa > Chordata > Mammalia > Artiodactyla > Eschrichtiidae > Eschrichtius > Eschrichtius robustus. The sequence continues at coordinate 1,662,930 of NW_027175679.1, forward strand.
TATTCTGCTTCTGGGCGGCAGGCTGAGCCTGTGGTTAATTCTTCTTCCTGTTGGGAAAATAGAGTGACCTGTGCCTGTCCCAACACCTAGATCTAGTCTCTCATTGGTTGCCCCTCTTCCCGTTCATCCTCAGGACAAATTGCAACCTGTAGGGAACAGGAGGTTAAAGGTGCTGATTCTCCAAGTAGGGAGATTGCTAGTAAAGTAGCTGGAATGGCGAAACCGAGCACAAGGAGATGAGAAATGAGGTGCGTTTTAGAAACCTTTCAAAATCACACGGTGTACCATCTTCTGGGTTTCTCATGCATGTTTTCGATGTAGGAAGATGCCCTTGAACCTGGAGATTTGGGACCCATGGGATGGGTACCACGCAGTATTACTTTAAAGGGTCTGCGTTTTCTCACCCAACCTCACCCAACCTCTCAGCCCCAAGAGTGTCCACCCTTATGTCTCATCCAGCTGTGGGTCTAGATATGGTCAATCCAGGTTGCATCACAGCCTCTGAACGAATTTTGTAAGAATTTCTCTCTCTTTCACTGTCTTTGTTTTATGGGTTTTTAAAAGTAATTTATTTTTATAATGGGGTTTAGCTGCCTTTCATGGCTGTGTTTATGCGGCTTTACACCCACTTGACTCACTTCCAGACAGATATCAATACATAGGTTTTAAGATTCTTACTAGTCACATATATTCTTGTGCGGGGAATAGGGGGTGTTGACTCCAGTTCACTGAGCAAGGAGTAGGTCTTGTCTATTACATATTGGGTGTATGGAACGGTATCTGAGCGAATTTGAAACCCTTGTTTTATGCATCACCCCACCTCACCTTTCCTGTTAAGCAGCTATAGTGTGTTTTCTAAACGTGTGACTCTGTTCTGTTTTTGTAATTCAGTTCAAGTGTAGCGGTTTTTACATTCCCTCTATAAGTGATAGCTTATGATAAGTGTCTTTTTCTGTGTGACTTATTTCACTTAGAATCGTCGTACCTAACTCCACTCATCTTGCTTCTACTAGCCTTATGACATTGATTTCATGTCTGAGTGATATTCCATTGTACATAAGGACCACAACTTCTTTATCCATTTTTCTCTTTCCTGGGATATTTAAGGTGTCATGAAGTGGAGGTTCTTGTCAACAGAGCAGCCCTAAACTTTCCGGTGCCTGTGTCTTGCTGATTTTTAGTTTTTCCAATTTATACGCCCATGAGTGGACGTGCCCTATGCTCCCTAAGCTGTTTTTTTTCGATGTTTCAGGACACAACGTACACTTCTCCAGAGTGGCTGTTGGCAATTTACATCCCGCCCATCAGTGTAGCAAGGCTGCCATTTCTCCATGGCCTGTCCTGCATTTCTGGTTTTGACACTTTTTGCAGCATGGCCCTTTTGACCGATGGGAAGCGAGACTTCTTTGTAGCGCTGATTTGCCTTTCCAGGTTGCTTGGTTGGGCAAAAAGGGCGTATGCGTTTTTTCCTGAATATATTCAGGAAAAAACGCATATGCCCTTTTTGGCCAAGGGCATCATTGTCGACGTTTTGCCGCTTTTCATGTGCTTTAAAGGCGATTTGTATCTACCTCCTCAAATCTGTTTCCTGCAATTCTGCCTTGCTTTCAAATCCTCTTCGTTGCCTTCCCTCAATATATCTGTGGATGAGAGTTATCATTTATAACTCTGCGGGTTTGTGAATTGCAGTTTCCCTGAGCTCCATTTTTCAACTGTCTTTTTTGGGAGCTGGCCGCAAAAGCGCGGGATTGCCTCAGGCCCTATTCTGCTTCTGGGCGGCAGGCTGAGCCTGTGGTTAATTCTTCTTCCTGTTGGGAAAATAGAGTGACCTGTGCCTGTCCCAACACCTAGATCTAGTCTCTCATTGGTTGCCCCTCTTCCCGTTCATCCTCAGGACAAATTGCAACCTGTAGGGAACAGGAGGTTAAAGGTGCTGATTCTCCAAGTAGGGAGATTGCTAGTAAAGTAGCTGGAATGGCGAAACCGAGCACAAGGAGATGAGAAATGAGGTGCGTTTTAGAAACCTTTCAAAATCACACGGTGTACCATCTTCTGGGTTTCTCATGCATGTTTTCGATGTAGGAAGATGCCCTTGAACCTGGAGATTTGGGACCCATGGGATGGGTACCACGCAGTATTACTTTAAAGGGTCTGCGTTTGCTCACCCAACCTCACCCAACCTCTCAGCCCCAAGAGTGTCCACCCTTATGTCTCATCCAGGTGTGGGTCTAGATATGGTCAATCCAGGTTGCATCACAGCCTCTGAACGAATTTTGTAAGAATTTCTCTCTCTTTCACTGTCTTTGTTTTATGGGTTTTTAAAAGTAATTTATTTTTATAATGGGGTTTAGCTGCTTTTCATGGCTGTGTTTATGCGGCTTTACATCAACTTGACTCACTTCCAGAGAGAAATCAATACATAGGTTTTAAGATTCTTACTAGTCACATATATTCTTGTGTGGTGAATAGGGGGTGTTGAGTCCAGTTCACTGAGCAAGGAGTAGGTCTTGTCTATTACATATTGGGTGTATGGAACGGTATCTGAGCGAATTTGAAACCCTTGTTTTATGCATCACCCCACCTCACCATTCCCGTTAAGCAGCCATAGTGTGTTTTCTAAACGTGTGACTCTGTTCTGTTTTGTAACTCAGTTCAAGTGTAGCGGTTTTTACATTCCCTCTATAAGTGATAGCTTATGATAAGTGTCTTTTTCTGTGTGACTTATTTCACTTAGGATCGTCGTACCTAACTCCACTCATCTTGCTTCTACTAGCCTTATGACATTGATTTCATGTGAGTGATATTCCATTGTACATAAGGACCACAACTTCTTTATCCATTTTTCTCTTTCCTGGGATATTTAAGGTGTCATGAAGTGGAGGTTCTTGTCAACAGAGCAGCCCTAAACTTTCCGGTGCCTGTGTCTTGCTGATTTTTAGTTTTTCCAATTTATACGCCCATGAGTGGACGTGCCCTATGCTCCCTAAGCTGTTTTTTTTCCATGTTTCAGGACACAACGTATACTTCTCCAGAGTGGCTGTTGGCAATTTACATCCCGCCCATCAGTGTAGCAAGGCTGCCTTTTCTCCATGGCCTGTCCTGCATTTCTGGTTTTGACACTTTTTGCAGCATGGCCCTTTTGACCGATGGGAAGCGAGACTTCTTTGTAGCGCTGATTTGCCTTTCCAGGTTGCTTGGTTGGCCAAAAAGGGCGTATGCGTTTTTTCCTGAATATATTCAGGAAAAAACGCATACGCCCTTTTTGGCCAAGGGCATCATTGTCGACGTTTTGCCGCTTTTCATGTGCTTTAAAGGCGATTCGTATCTACCTCCTGAAATCTGTTTCCTGCAATTCTGCCTTGCTTTCAAATCCTCTTCGTTGCCTTCCCTCAATATATCTGTGGATGAGAGTTATCATTTATAACTCTGCGGGTTTGTGAATTGCAGTTTCCCTGAGCTCCATTTTTCAACTGTGTTTTTTGGGAGCTGGCCGCAAAAGCGCGGGATTGCCTCAGGCCCTATTCTGCTTCTGGGCGGCAGGCTGAGCCTGTGGTTAATTCTTCTTCCTGTTGGGAAAATAGAGTGACCTGTGCCTGTCCCAACACCTAGATCTAGTCTCTCATTGGTTGCCCCTCTTCCCGTTCATCCTCAGGACAAATTGCAACCTGTAGGGAACAGGAGGTTAAAGGTGCTGATTCTCCAAGTAGGGAGATTGCTAGTAAAGTAGCTGGAATGGCGAAACCGAGCACAAGGAGATGAGAAATGAGGTGCGTTTTAGAAACCTTTCAAAATCACACGGTGTACCATCTTCTGGGTTTCTCATGCATGTTTTCGATGTAGGAAGATGCCCTTCAACCTGGAGATTTGGGACCCATGGGATGGGTACCACGCAGTATTACTTTAAAGGGTCTGCGTTTTCTCACCCAACCTCACCCAACCTCTCAGCCCCAAGAGTGTCCACCCTTATGTCTCATCCAGCTGTGGGTCTAGATATGGTCAATCCAGGTTGCATCACAGCCTCTGAACGAATTTTGTAAGAATTTCTCTCTCTTTCACTGTCTTTGTTTTACGGGTTTTTAAAAGTAATTTATTTTTATAATGGGGTTTAGCTGCCTTTCATGGCTGTGTTTATGCGGCTTTACACCCACTTGACTCACTTCCAGACAGATATCAATACATAGGTTTTAAGATTCTTACTAGTCACATATATTCTTGTGCGGGGAATAGGGGGTGTTGACTCCAGTTCACTGAGCAAGGAGTAGGTCTTGTCTATTACATATTGGGTGTATGGAACGGTATCTGAGCGAATTTGAAACCCTTGTTTTATGCATCACCCCACCTCACCTTTCCTGTTAAGCAGCTATAGTGTGTTTTCTAAACGTGTGACTCTGTTCTGTTTTTGTAATTCAGTTCAAGTGTAGCGGTTTTTACATTCCCTCTATAAGTGATAGCTTATGATAAGTGTCTTTTTCTGTGTGACTTATTTCACTTAGAATCTTCGTAACTAACTCCACTCATCTTGCTTCTACTAGCCTTATGACATTGATTTCATGTCTGAGTGATATTCCATTGTACATAAGGACCACAACTTCTTTATCCATTTTTCTCTTTCCTGGGATATTTAAGGTGTCATGAAGTGGAGGTTCTTGTCAACAGAGCAGCCCTAAACTTTCGGGTGCCTGTGTCTTGCTGATTTTTAGTTTTTCCAATTTATACGCCCATGAGTGGACGTGCCCTATGCTCCCTAAGCTGTTTTTTTTCCATGTTTCAGGACACAACGTACACTTCTCCAGAGTGGCTGTTGGCAATTTACATCCCGCCCATCAGTGTAGCAAGGCTGCCATTTCTCCATGGCCTGTCCTGCATTTCTGGTTTTGACACATTTTGCAGCATGGCCCTTTTGACCGATGGGAAGCGAGACTTCTTTGTAGCGCTGATTTGCCTTTCCAGGTTGCTTGGTTGGCCAAAAGGGGCGTATGCGTTTTTTCCTGAATATATTCAGGAAAAAACGCATACGCCCCTTTTGGCCAAGGGCATCATTGTCGACGTTTTGCCGCTTTTCATGTGCTTTAAAGGCGATTCGTATCTACCTCCTGAAATCTGTTTCCTGAAATTCTGCCTTGCTTTCAAATCCTCTTCGTTGCCTTCCCTCAATATATCTGTGGATGAGAGTTATCATTTATAACTCTGCAGGTTTGTGAATTGCAGTTTCCCTGAGCTCCATTTTTCAACTGTGTTTTTTGGGAGCTGGCCGCAAAAGCGCGGGATTGCCTCAGGCCCTATTCTGCTTCTGGGCGGCAGGCTGAGCCTGTGGTTAATTCTTCTTCCTGTTGGGAAAATAGAGTGACCTGTGCCTGTCCCAACACCTAGATCTAGTCTCTCATTGGTTGCCCCTCTTCCTGTTCATCCTCAGGACAAATTGCAACCTGTAGGGAACAGGAGGTTAAAGGTGCTGATTCTCCAAGTAGGGAGATTGCTAGTAAAGTAGCTGGAATGGCGAAACCGAGCACAAGGGGATGAGAAATGAGGTGCGTTTTAGAAACCTTTCAAAATCACACGGTGTACCATCTTCTGGGTTTTTCATGCATGTTTTCGATGTAGGAAGATGCCCTTGAACTGGAGATTTGGGACCCATGGGATGGGTACCACGCAGTATTACTTTAAAGGGTCTGCGTTTGCTCACCCAACCTCACCCAACCTCTCAGCCCCAAGAGTGTCCACCCTTATATCTCATCCAGCTGTGGGTCTAGATATGGTCAATCCAGGTTGCATCACAGCCTCTGAACGAATTTTGTAAGAATTTCTCTCTCTTTCACTGTCTTTGTTTTATGGGTTTTTAAAAGTAATTTATTTTTATAATGGGGTTTAGCTGCTTTTCATGGCTGTGTTTATGCGGCTTTACAGCCACGTGACTCACTTCCAGACAGATATCAATACATAGGTTTTAAGATTCTTACTAGTCACATATATTCTTGTGCAGTGAATAGGGGGTGTTGAGTTCAGTTCACTGAGCAAGGAGTAGGTCTTGTCTATTACATATTGGGTGTATGGAACGGTATCTGAGCGAATTTGAAACCCTTGTTTTATGCATCACCCCACCTCACCATTCCCGTTAAGCAGCCATAGTGTGTTTTCTAAACGTGTGACTCTGTTCTGTTTTGTAATTCAGTTCAAGTGTAGCGGTTTTTACATTCCCTCTATAAGTGATAGCTTATGATAAGTGTCTTTTTCTGTGTGACTTATTTCACTTAGGATCGTCGTACCTAACTCCACTCATCTTGCTTCTACTAGCCTTATGACATTGATTTCATGTCTGAGTGATATTCTATTGTACATAAGGACCACAACTTCTTTATCCATTTTTCTCTTTCCTGGGATATTTAAGGTGTCATGAAGTGGAGGTTCTTGTCAACAGAGCAGCCCTAAACTTTCCGGTGCCTGTGTCTTGCTGATTTTTAGTTTTTCCAATTTATACGCCCATGAGTGGACGTGCCCTATGCTCCCTAAGCTGTTTTTTTTCGATGTTTCAGGACACAACGTATACTTCTCCAGAGTGGCTGTTGGCAATTTACATCCCGCCCATCAGTGTAGCAAGGCTGCCTTTTCTCCATGGCCTGTCCTGCATTTCTGGTTTTGACACTTTTTGCAGCATGGCCCTTTTCACCGATGGGAAGCGAGACTTCTTTGTAGCGCTGATTTGCCTTTCCAGGTTGCTTGGTTGGCCAAAAAGGGCGTATGCGTTTTTTCCTGAATATATTCAGGAAAAAACGCATATGCCCTTTTTGGCCAAGGGCATCATTGTCGACGTTTTGCCGCTTTTCATGTGCTTTAAAGGTGATTCGTATCTACCTCCTGAAATCTGTTTCCTGCAATTCTGCCTTGCTTTCAAATCCTCTTCGTTGCCTTCCCTCAATATATCTGTGGATGAGAGTTATCATTTATAACTCTGCGGGTTTGTGAATTGCAGTTTCCCTGAGCTCCATTTTTCAACTGTCTTTTTTGGGAGCTGGCCGCAAAAGCGCGGGATTGCCTCAGGCCCTATTCTGCTTCTGGGCGGCAGGCTGAGCCTGTGGTTAATTCTTCTTCCTGTTGGGAAAATAGAGTGACCTGTGCCTGTCCCAACACCTAGATCTAGTCTCTCATTGGTTGCCCCTCTTCCCGTTCATCCTCAGGACAAATTGCAACCTGTAGGGAACAGGAGGTTAAAGGTGCTGATTCTCCAAGTAGGGAGATTGCTAGTAAAGTAGCTGGAATGGCGAAACCGAGCACAAGGAGATGAGAAATGAGGTGCGTTTTAGAAACCTTTCAAAATCACACGGTGTACCATCTTCTGGGTTTCTCATGCATGTTTTCGATGTAGGAAGATGCCCTTCAACCTGGAGATTTGGGACCCATGGGATGGGTACCACGCAGTATTACTTTAAAGGGTCTGCGTTTTCTCACCCAACCTCACCCAACCTCTCAGCCCCAAGAGTGTCCACCCTTATGTCTCATCCAGCTGTGGGTCTAGATATGGTCAATCCAGGTTGCATCACAGCCTCTGAACGAATTTTGTAAGAATTTCTCTCTCTTTCACTGTCTTTGTTTTACGGGTTTTTAAAAGTAATTTATTTTTATAATGGGGTTTAGCTGCCTTTCATGGCTGTGTTTATGCGGCTTTACACCCACTTGACTCACTTCCAGACAGATATCAATACATAGGTTTTAAGATTCTTACTAGTCACATATATTCTTGTGCGGGGAATAGGGGGTGTTGACTCCAGTTCACTGAGCAAGGAGTAGGTCTTGTCTATTACAAATTGGGTGTATGGAACGGTATCTGAGCGAATTTGAAACCCTTGTTTTATGCATCACCCCACCTCACCTTTCCTGTTAAGCAGCTATAGTGTGTTTTCTAAACGTGTGACTCTGTTCTGTTTTTGTAATTCAGTTCAAGTGTAGCGGTTTTTACATTCCCTCTATAAGTGATAGCTTATGATAAGTGTCTTTTTCTGTGTGACTTATTTCACTTAGAATCTTCGTACCTAACTCCACTCATCTTGCTTCTACTAGCCTTATGACATTGATTTCATGTCTGAGTGATATTCCATTGTACATAAGGACCACAACTTCTTTATCCATTTTTCTCTTTCCTGGGATATTTAAGGTGTCATGAAGTGGAGGTTCTTGTCAACAGAGTAGCCCTAAACTTTCCGGTGCCTGTGTCTTGCTGATTTTTAGTTTTTCCAATTTATACGCCCATGAGTGGACGTGCCCTATGCTCCCTAAGCTGTTTTTTTTCGATGTTTCAGGACACAACGTACACTTCTCCAGAGTGGCTGTTGGCAATTTACATCCCGCCCATCAGTGTAGCAAGGCTGCCATTTCTCCATGGCCTGTCCTGCATTTCTGGTTTTGACACTTTTTGCAGCATGGCCCTTTTCACCGATGGGAAGCGAGACTTCTTTGTAGCGCTGATTTGCCTTTCCAGGTTGCTTGGTTGGCCAAAAAGGGCGTATGCGTTTTTTCCTGAATATATTCAGGGAAAAACGCATACGCCCTTTTTGGCCAAGGGCATCATTGTCGACGTTTTGCCGCTTTTCATGTGCTTTAAAGGCGATTCGTATCTACCTCCTGAAATCTGTTTCCTGCAATTCTGCCTTGCTTTCAAATCCTCTTCGTTGCCTTCCCTCAATATATCTGTGGATGAGAGTTATCATTTATAACTCTGCGGGTTTGTGAATTGCAGTTTCCCTGAGCTCCATTTTTCAACTGTCTTTTTTGGGAGCTGGCCGCAAAAGTGCGGGATTGCCTCAGGCCCTATTCTGCTTCTGGGCGGCAGGCTGAGCCTGTGGTTAATTCTTCTTCCTGTTGGGAAAATAGAGTGACCTGTGCCTGTCCCAACACCTAGATCTATTCTCTCATTGGTTGCCCCTCTTCCCGTTCATCCTCAGGACAAATTGCAACCTGTAGGGAACAGGAGGATAAGGTGCTGATTCTCCAAGTAGTGAGATTGCTAGTAAAGTAGCTGGAATGGCGAAACCGAGCACAAGGAGATGAGAAATGAGGTGCGTTTTAGAAACCTTTCAAAATCACACGGTGTACCATCTTGTGGGTTTCTCATGCATGTTTTCGATGTAGGAAGATGCCCTTGAACCTGGAGATTTGGGACCCATGGGATGGGTACCACGCAGTATTACTTTAAAGGGTCTGCGTTTGCTCACCCAACCTCACCCAACCTCTCAGCCCCAAGAGTGTCCACCCTTATGTCTCATCCAGCTGTGGGTCTAGATATGGTCAATCCAGGTTGCATCACAGCCTCTAAACGAATTTTGTAAGAATTTCTCTCTCTTTCACTGTCTTTGTTTTACGGGTTTTTAAAAGTAATTTATTTTTATAATGGGGTTTAGCTGCCTTTCATGGCTGTGTTTATGCGGCTTTACACCCACTTGACTCACTTCCAGACAGATATCAATACATAGGTTTTAAGATTCTTACTAGTCACATATATTCTTGTGCGGGGAATAGGGGGTGTTGAGTCCAGTTCACTGAGCAAGGAGTAGGTCTTGTCTATTACATATTGGGTGTATGGAACGGTATCTGATCGAATTTGAAACCCTTGTTTTATGCATCACCCCACCTCACCTTTCCTGTTAAGCAGCTATAGTATGTTTTCTAAACGTGTGACTCTGTTCTGTTTTGTAATTCAGTTCAAGTGTAGGGGTTTTTACATTCCCTCTATAAGTGATAGCTTATGATAAGTGTCTTTTTCTGTGTGACTTATTTCACTTAGAATCGTCGTACCTAACTCCACTCATCTTGCTTCTACTAGCCTTATAACATTGATTTCATGTCTGAGTGATATTCCATTGTACATAAGGACCACAACTTCTTTATCCATTTTTCTCTTTCCTGGGATATTTAAGGTGTCATGAAGTGGAGGTTCTTGTCAACAGAGCAGCCCTAAACTTTCCGGTGCCTGTGTCTTGCTGATTTTTAGTTTTTCCAATTTATACGCCCATGAGTGGACGTGCCCTATGCTCCCTAAGCTGTTTTTTTTCGATGTTTCAGGACACAACGTATACTTCTCCAGAGTGGCTGTTGGCAATTTACATCCCGCCCATCAGTGTAGCAAGGCTGCCTTTTCTCCATGGCCTGTCCTGCATTTCTGGTTTTGACACTTTTTGCAGCATGGCCCTTTTCACCGATGGGAAGCGAGACTTCTTTGTAGCGCTGATTTGCCTTTCCAGGTTGCTTGGTTGGCCAAAAAGGGCGTATGCGTTTTTTCCTGAATATATTCAGGAAAAAACGCATATGCCCTTTTTGGCCAAGGGCATCATTGTCGACGTTTTGCCGCTTTTCATGTGCTTTAAAGGCGATTCGTATCTACCTCCTGAAATCTGTTTCCTGCAATTCTGCCTTGCTTTCAAATCCTCTTCTTTGCCTTCCCTCAATATATCTGTGGATGAGAGTTATCATTTATAACTCTGCGGGTTTGTGAATTGCAGTTTCCCTGAGCTCCATTTTTCAACTGTCTTTTTTGGGAGCTGGCCGCAAAAGCGCGGGATTGCCTCAGGCCCTATTCTGCTTCTGGGCGGCAGGCTGAGCCTGTGGTTAATTCTTCTTCCTGTTGGGAAAATAGAGTGACCTGTGCCTGTCCCAACACCTAGATCTAGTCTCTCATTGGTTGCCCCTCTTCCCGTTCATCCTCAGGACAAATTGCAACCTGTAGGGAACAGGAGGTTAAAGGTGCTGATTCTCCAAGTAGGGAGATTGCTAGTAAAGTAGCTGGAATGGCGAAACCGAGCACAAGTAGATGAGAAATGAGGTGCGTTTTAGAAACCTTTCAAAATCACACGGTGTACCATCTTCTGGGTTTCTCATGCATGTTTTCGATGTAGGAAGATGCCCTTCAACCTGGAGATTTGGGACCCATGGGATGGGTACCACGCAGTATTACTTTAAAGGGTCTGCGTTTTCTCACCCAACCTCACCCAACCTCTCAGCCCCAAGAGTGTCCACCCTTATGTCTCATCCAGCTGTGGGTCTAGATATGGTCAATCCAGGTTGCATCACAGCCTCTGAACGAATTTTGTAAGAATTTCTCTCTCTTTCACTGTCTTTGTTTTACGGGTTTTTAAAAGTAATTTATTTTTATAATGGGGTTTAGCTGCCTTTCATGGCTGTGTTTATGCGGCTTTACACCCACTTGACTCACTTCCAGACAGATATCAATACATAGGTTTTAAGATTCTTACTAGTCACATATATTCTTGTGCGGGGAATAGGGGGTGTTGACTCCAGTTCACTGAGCAAGGAGTAGGTCTTGTCTATTACATATTGGGCGTATGGAACGGTATCTGAGCGAATTTGAAACCCTTGTTTTATGCATCACCCCACCTCACCTTTCCTGTTAAGCAGCTATAGTGTGTTTTCTAAACGTGTGACTCTGTTCTGTTTTTGTAATTCAGTTCAAGTGTAGCGGTTTTTACATTCCCTCTATAAGTGATAGCTTATGATAAGTGTCTTTTTCTGTGTGACTTATTTCACTTAGAATCTTCGTACCTAACTCCACTCATCTTGCTTCTACTAGCCTTATGACATTGATTTCATGTCTGAGTGATATTCCATTGTACATAAGGACCACAACTTCTTTATCCATTTTTCTCTTTCCTGGGATATTTAAGGTGTCATGAAGTGGAGGTTCTTGTCAACAGAGTAGCCCTAAACTTTCCGGTGCCTGTGTCTTGCTGATTTTTAGTTTTTCCAATTTATACGCCCATGAGTGGACGTGCCCTATGCTCCCTAAGCTGTTTTTTTTCGATGTTTCAGGACACAACGTACACTTCTCCAGAGTGGCTGTTGGCAATTTACATCCCGCCCATCAGTGTAGCAAGGCTGCCATTTCTCCATGGCCTGTCCTGCATTTCTGGTTTTGACACTTTTTGCAGCATGGCCCTTTTCACCGATGGGAAGCGAGACTTCTTTGTAGCGTTGATTTGCCTTTCCAGGTTGCTTGGTTGGCCAAAAAGGGCGTATGCGTTTTTTCCTGAATATATTCAGGGAAAAACGCATACGCCCTTTTTGGCCAAGGGCATCATTGTCGACGTTTTGCCGCTTTTCATGTGCTTTAAAGGCGATTCGTATCTACCTCCTGAAATCTGTTTCCTGCAATTCTGCCTTGCTTTCAAATCCTCTTCGTTGCCTTCCCTCAATATATCTGTGGATGAGAGTTATCATTTATAACTCTGCGGGTTTGTGAATTGCAGTTTCCCTGAGCTCCATTTTTCAACTGTCTTTTTTGGGAGCTGGCCGCAAAAGTGCGGGATTGCCTCAGGCCCTATTCTGCTTCTGGGCGGCAGGCTGAGCCTGTGGTTAATTCTTCTTCCTGTTGGGAAAATAGAGTGACCTGTGCCTGTCCCAACACCTAGATCTATTCTCTCATTGGTTGCCCCTCTTCCCGTTCATCCTCAGGACAAATTGCAACCTGTAGGGAACAGGAGGATAAGGTGCTGATTCTCCAAGTAGTGAGATTGCTAGTAAAGTAGCTGGAATGGCGAAACCGAGCACAAGGAGATGAGAAATGAGGTGCGTTTTAGAAACCTTTCAAAATCACACGGTGTACCATCTTGTGGGTTTCTCATGCATGTTTTCGATGTAGGAAGATGCCCTTGAACCTGGAGATTTGGGACCCATGGGATGGGTACCACGCAGTATTACTTTAAAGGGTCTGCGTTTGCTCACCCAACCTCTCAGCCCCAAGAGTGTCCACCCTTATGTCTCATCCAGCTGTGGGTCTAGATATGGTCAATCCAGGTTGCATCACAGCCTCTAAACGAATTTTGTAAGAATTTCTCTCTCTTTCACTGTCTTTGTTTTACGGGTTTTTAAAAGTAATTTATTTTTATAATGGGGTTTAGCTGCCTTTCATGGCTGTGTTTATGCGGCTTTACACCCACTTGACTCACTTCCAGACAGATATCAATACATAGGTTTTAAGATTCTTACTAGTCACATATATTCTTGTGCGGGGAATAGGGGGTGTTGAGTCCAGTTCACTGAGCAAGGAGTAGGTCTTGTCTATTACATATTGGGTGTATGGAACGGTATCTGATCGAATTTGAAACCCTTGTTTTATGCATCACCCCACCTCACCTTTCCTGTTAAGCAGCTATAGTATGTTTTCTAAACGTGTGACTCTGTTCTGTTTTGTAATTCAGTTCAAGTGTAGGGGTTTTTACATTCCCTCTATAAGTGATAGCTTATGATAAGTGTCTTTTTCTGTGTGACTTATTTCACTTAGAATCGTCGTACCTAACTCCACTCATCTTGCTTCTACTAGCCTTATAACATTGATTTCATGTCTGAGTGATATTCCATTGTACATAAGGACCACAACTTCTTTATCCATTTTTCTCTTTCCTGGGATATTTAAGGTGTCATGAAGTGGAGGTTCTTGTCAACAGAGCAGCCCTAAACTTTCCGGTGCCTGTGTCTTGCTGATTTTTAGTTTTTCCAATTTATACGCCCATGAGTGGACGTGCCCTATGCTCCCTAAGCTGTTTTTTTTTCGATGTTTCAGGACACAACGTACACTTCTCCAGAGTGGCTGTTGGCAATTTACATCCCGCCCATCAGTGTAGCAAGGCTGCCATTTCTCCATGGCCTGTCCTGCATTTCTGGTTTTGACACTTTTTGCAGCATGGCCCTTTTGACCGAAGGGAAGCGAGACTTCTTTGTAGCGCTGATTTGCCTTTCCAGGTTGCTTGGTTGGCCAAAAAGGGCGTATGCGTTTTTTCCTGAATATATTCAGGAAAAAACGCATACGCCCTTTTTGGCCAAGGGCATCATTGTCGACGTTTTGCCGCTTTTCATGTGCTTTAAAGGCGATTCGTATCTACCTCCTGAAATCTGTTTCCTGCAATTCTGCCTTGCTTTCAAATCCTCTTCGTTGCCTTCCCTCAATATATCTGTGGATGAGAGTTATCATTTATAACTCTGCGGGTTTGTGAATTGCAGTTTCCCTGAGCTCCATTTTTCAACTGTCTTTTTTGGGAGCTGGCCGCAAAAGCGCGGGATTGCCTCAGGCCCTATTCTGCTTCTGGGCGGCAGGCTGAGCCTGTGGTTAATTCTTCTTCCTGTTGGGAAAATAGAGTGACCTGTGCCTGTCCCAACACCTAGATCTATTCTCTCATTGGTTGCCCCTCTTCCCGTTCATCCTCAGGACAAATTGCAACCTGTAGGGAACAGGAGGATAAGGTGCTGATTCTCCAAGTAGTGAGATTGCTAGTAAAGTAGCTGGAATGGCGAAACCGAGCACAAGGAGATGAGAAATGAGGTGCGTTTTAGAAACCTTTCAAAATCACACGGTGTACCATCTTCTGGGTTTCTCATGCATGTTTTCGATGTAGGAAGATGCCCTTGAACCTGGAGATTTGGGACCCATGGGATGGGTACCACGCAGTATTACTTTAAAGGGTCTGCGTTTGCTCACCCAACCTCACCCAACCTCTCAGCCCCAAGAGTGTCCACCCTTATGTCTCATCCAGCTGTGGGTCTAGATATGGTCAATCCAGGTTGCATCACAGCCTCTGAACGAATTTTGTAAGAATTTCTCTCTCTTTCACTGTCTTTGTTTTACGGGTTTTTAAAAGTAATTTATTTTTATAATGGGGTTTAGCTGCCTTTCATGGCTGTGTTTATGCGGCTTTACACCCACTTGACTCACTTCCAGACAGATATCAATACATAGGTTTTAAGATTCTTACTAGTCACATATATTCTTGTGCGGGGAATAGGGGGTGTTGAGTCCAGTTCACTGAGCAAGGAGTAGGTCTTGTCTATTACATATTGGGTGTATGGAACGGTATCTGAGCGAATTTGAAACCCTTGTTTTATGCATCACCCCACCTCACCTTTCCTGTTAAGCAGCTATAGTATGTTTTCTAAACGTGTGACTCTGTTCTGTTTTGTAATTCAGTTCAAGTGTAGCGGTTTTTACATTCCCTCTATAAGTGATAGCTTATGATAAGTGTCTTTTTCTGTGTGACTTATTTCACTTAGAATCGTCGTACCTAACTCCACTCATCTTGCTTCTACTAGCCTTATAACATTGATTTCATGTCTGAGTGATATTCCATTGTACATAAGGACCACAACTTCTTTATCCATTTTTCTCTTTCCTGGGATATTTAAGGTGTCATGAAGTGGAGGTTCTTGTCAACAGAGCAGCCCTAAACTTTCCGGTGCCTGTGTCTTGCTGATTTTTAGTTTTTCCAATTTATACGCCCATGAGTGGACGTGCCCTATGCTCCCTAAGCTGTTTTTTTTTCGATGTTTCAGGACACAACGTACACTTCTCCAGAGTGGCTGTTGGCAATTTACATCCCGCCCATCAGTGTAGCAAGGCTGCCATTTCTCCATGGCCTGTCCTGCATTTCTGGTTTTGACACTTTTTGCAGCATGGCCCTTTTGACCGAAGGGAAGCGAGACTTCTTTGTAGCGCTGATTTGCCTTTCCAGGTTGCTTGGTTGGCCAAAAAGGGCGTATGCGTTTTTTCCTGAATATATTCAGGAAAAAACGCATAAGCCCTTTTTGGCCAAGGGCATCATTGTCGACGTTTTGCCGCTTTTCATGTGCTTTAAAGGCGATTCGTATCTACCTCCTGAAATCTGTTTCCTGCAATTCTGCCTTGCTTTCAAATCCTCTTCGTTGCCTTCCCTCAATATATCTGTGGATGAGAGTTATCATTTATAACTCTGCGGGTTTGTGAATTGCAGTTTCCCTGAGCTCCATTTTTCAACTGTCTTTTTTGGGAGCTGGCCGCAAAAGCGCGGGATTGCCTCAGGCCCTATTCTGCTTCTGGGCGGCAGGCTGAGCCTGTGGTTAATTCTTCTTCCTGTTGGGAAAATAGAGTGACCTGTGCCTGTCCCAACACCTAGATCTAGTCTCTTTGGTTGCCCCTCTTCCCGTTCATCCTCAGGACAAATTGCAACCTGTAGGGAACAGGAGGTTAAAGGTGCTGATTCTCCAAGTAGGGAGATAGCTAGTAAAGTAGCTGGAATGGCGAAACCGAGCACAAGGAGATGAGAAATGAGGTGCGTTTTGGAAACCTTTCAAAATCACACGGTGTACCATCTTCTGGGTTTCTCATGCATGTTTTCGATGTAGGAAGATTCCCTTGAAACTGGAGATTTGGGACCCATGGGATGGGTACCACGCAGTATTACTTTAAAGGGTCTGCGTTTGCTCACCCAACCTCACCCAAACTCTCAGCCCCAAGAGTGTCCACCCTTATGTCTCATCCAGCTGTGGGTCTAGATATGGTCAATCCAGGTTGCATCACAGCCTCTGAACGAATTTTGTAAGAATTTCTCTCTCTTTCACTGTCTTTGTTTTACGGGATTTAAAAGTAATTTATTTTTATAATGGGGTTTAGCTGCTTTTCATGGCTGTGTTTATGCGGCTTTACACCCACTTGACTCACTTCCAGACAGATATCAATACATAGGTTTTAAGATTCTTACTAGTCACATATATTCTTGTGTGGTGAATAGGGGGTGTTGAGTCCAGTTCACTGAGCAAGGAGTAGGTCTTGTCTATTACATATTGGGTGTATGGAACGGTATCTGAGCGAATTTGAAACCCTTGTTTTATGCATCACCCCACCTCACCATTCCCGTTAAGCAGCCATAGTGTGTTTTCTAAACGTGTGACTCTGTTCTGTTTTGTAATTCAGTTCAAGTGTAGCGGTTTTTACATTCCCTCTGTAAGTGATAGCTTATGATTAGTGTATTTTTCTGTGTGACTTATTTCACTTAGAATCGTCGTACCTAACTCCACTCATCTTGCTTCTACTAGCCTTATGAGAAATTGATTTCATGGCTGAGTGATATTCCATGGTACATAAGGACCACAACTTCTTTATCCATTTTTCTCTTTCCTGGGATATTTAAGGTGTCATGAAGTGGAGGTTCTTGTCTACAGAGCAGCCCTAAACTTTCGGGTGCCTGTGTCTTGCTGATTTTTAGTTTTTCCAATTTATACGCCAATGAGTGGACGTGCCCTATGCTCCCTAAGCTGTTTTTTTTCCATGTTTCAGGACACAACGTACACTTCTCCAGAGTGGCTGTTGGCAATTTACATCCCGCCCATCAGTGTAGCAAGGCTGCCATTTCTCCATGGCCTGTCCTGCATTTCTGGTTTTGACACTTTTTGCAGCATGGCCCTTTTCACCGATGGGAAGCGAGACTTCTTTGTAGCGCTGATTTGCCTTTCCAGGTTGCTTGGTTGGCCAAAAAGGGCGTATGCGTTTTTTCCTGAATATATTCAGGAAAAAACGCATACGCCCTTTTTGGCCAAGGGCATCATTGTCGACGTTTTGCCGCTTTTCATGTGCTTTAAAGGTGATTCGTATCTACCTCCTGAAATTTGTTTTCTGCAATTCTGCCTTGCTTTCAAATCCTCTTCGTTGCCTTCCCTCAATATATCTGTGGATGAGAGTTATCATTTATAACACTGCGGGTTTGTGAATTGCAGTTTCCCTGAGCTCCATTTTTCAACTGTCTTTTTTGGGAGCTGGCCGCAAAAGCGCGGGATTGCCTCAGGCCCTATTCTGCTTCTGGGCGGCAGGCTGAGCCTGTGGTTAATTCTTCTTCCTGTTGGGAAAATAGAGTGACCTGTGCCTGTCCCAACACCTAGATCTAGTCTCTCATTGGTTGCCCCTCTTCCCGTTCATCCTCAGGACAAATTGCAACCTGTAGGGAACAGGAGGTTAAAGGTGCTGATTCTCCAAGTAGGGAGATTGCTAGTAAAATAGCTGGAATGGCGAAACCGAGCACAAGGAGATGAGAAATGAGGTGCGTTTTAGAAACCTTTCAAAATCACACGGTGTACCATCTTCTGGGTTTCTCATGCATGTTTTTGATGTAGGAAGATGCCCTTGAACCTGGAGATTTGGGACCCATGGGATGGGTACCACGCAGTATTACTTTAAAGGGTCTGCGTTTGCTCACCCAACCTCACCCAACCTCTCAGCCCCAAGAGTGTCCACCCTTATGTCTCATCCAGCTGTGGGTCTAGATATGGTCAATCCAGGTTGCATCACAGCCTCTGAACGAATTTTGTAAGAATTTCTCTCTCTTTCACTATCTTTTTTTACGGGTTTTTAAAAGTAATTTATTTTTATAATGGGGTTTAGCTGCTTTTCATGGTTGTGTTTATGCGGCTTTACACCCACTTGACTCACTTCCAGACAGATATCAATACATAGGTTTTAAGATTCTTACTAGTCACATATATTCTTGTGTGGTGAATAGGGGGTGTTGAGTCCAGTTCACTGAGCAAGGAGTAGGTCTTGTCTATTACATATTGGGTGTATGGAACGGTATGTGAGCGAATTTGAAACCATTGTTTTATGCATCACCCCACCTCACCTTTCCTGTTAAGCAGCTATAGTGTGTTTTCTAAACGTGTGACTCTGTTCTGTTTTGTAATTCAGTTCAAGTGTAGCGGTTTTTACATTCCCTCTATAAGTGATAGCTTATGATAAGTGTCTTTTTCTGTGTGACTTATTTCACTTAGAATCGTCGTACCTAACTCCACTCATCTTGCTTCTACTAGCATTATAACATTGATTTCATGTCTGAGTGATATTCCATTGTACATAAGGACCACAACTTCTTTATCCATTTTTCTCTTTCCTGGGATATTTAAGGTGTCATGAAGTGGAGGTTCTTGTCAACAGAGCAGCCCTAAACTTTCGGGTGCCTGTGTCTTGCTGATTTTTAGTTTTTCCAATTTATACGCCCATGAGTGGACGTGCCCTATGCTCCCTAAGCTGTTTTTTTTCCATGTTTCAGGACACAACGTACACTTCTCCAGAGTGGCTGTTGGCAATTTACATCCCGCCCATCAGTGTAGCAAGGCTGCCATTTCTCCATGGCCTGTCCTGGATTTCTGGGTTTGACACTTATTGCAGCATGGCCCTTTTGACCGAAGGGAAGCGAGACTTCTTTGTAGCGCTGATTTGCCTTTCCAGGTTGCTTGGTTGGCCAAAAAGGGCGTATGCGTTTTTTCCTGAATATATTCAGGAAAAAAGGCATACGCCCTTTTTGGCCAAGGGCATCATTGTCAACGTTTTGCCGCTTTTCATGTGCTTTAAAGGCGATTTGTATCTACCTCCTGAAATCTGTTTCCTGCAATTCTGCCTTGCTTTCAAATCCTCTTCGTTGCCTTCCCTCAATATATCTGTGGATGAGAGTTATCATTTATAACTCTGCGGGTTTGTGAATTGCAGTTTCCCTGAGCTCCATTTTTCAACTGTCTTTTTTGGGAGCTGGCCGCAAAAGCGCGGGATTGCCTCAGGCCCTATTCTGCTTCTGGGCGGCAGGCTGAGCCTGTGGTTAATTCTTCTTCCTGTTGGGAAAATAGAGTGACCTGTGCCTGTCCCAACACCTAGATCTAGTCTCTCATTGGTTGCCCCTCTTCCCGTTCATCCTCAGGACAAATTGCAACCTGTAGGGAACAGGAGGTTAAAGGTGCTGATTCTCCAAGTAGGGAGATTGCTAGTAAAATAGCTGGAATGGCGAAACCGAGCACAAGGAGATGAGAAATGAGGTGCGTTTTAGAAACCTTTCAAAATCACACGGTGTACCATCTTCTGGGTTTCTCATGCATGTTTTCGATGTAGGAAGATGCCCTTGAACCTGGAGATTTGGGACCCATGGGATGGGTACCACGCAGTATTACTTTAAAGGGTCTGCGTTTGCTCACCCAACCTCACCCAACCTCTCAGCCCCAAGAGTGTCCACCCTTATGTCTCATCCAGCTGTGGGTCTAGATATGGTCAATCCAGGTTGCATCACAGCCTCTGAATGAATTTTGTAAGAATTTCTCTCTCTTTCACTATCTTTTTTTGCGGGTTTTTAAAAGTAATTTATTTTTATAATGGGGTTTAGCTGCTTTTCATGGTTGTGTTTATGCGGCTTTACACCCACTTGACTCACTTCCAGACAGATATCAATAAATAGGTTTTAAGATTCTTACTAGTCACATATATTCTTGTGCGGGGAATAGGGGGTGTTGAGTCCAGTTCACTGAGCAAGGAGTAGGTCTTGTCTATTACATATTGGGTGTATGGAACGGTATCTGATCGAATTTGAAACCCTTGTTTTATGCATCACCCCACCTCACCTTCCCCGTTAAGCAGCCATAGTGTGTTTTCTAAACGTGTGACTCTGTTCTGTTTTGTAATTCAGTTCACGTGTAGCGGTTTTTACATTCTCTCTATAAGTGATAGCTTATGATAAGTGTCTTTTTCTGTGTGACTTATTTCACTTAGAATCGTCGTACCTAACTCCACTCATCTTGCTTCTACTAGCCTTATGACATTGATTTCATGTCTGAGTGATATTCAATTGTACATAAGGACCACAACTTCTTTATCCATTTTTCTCTTTCCTGGGATATTTAAGGTGTCATGAAGTGGAGGTTCTTGTCAACAGAGCAGCCCTAAACTTTCCGGTGCCTGTGTCTTGCTGATTTTTAGTTTTTCCAATTTATACGCCCATGAGTGGACGTGCCCTATGCTCCCTAAGCTGTTTTTTTTCGATGTTTCAGGACACAACGTACACTTCTCCAGAGTGGCTGTTGGCAATTTACATCCCGCCCATCAGTGTAGCAAGGCTGCCATTTCTCCATTGCCTGTCCTGCATTTCTGGTTTTGACACTTTTTGCAGCATGGCCCTTTTCACCGATGGAAAGCGAGACTTCTTTGTAGCGCTGATTTGCCTTTCCAGGTTGCTTGGTTGGCCAAAAAGGGCGTATGCGTTTTTTCCTGAATATATTCAGGAAAAAACGCATACGCCCTTTTTGGCCAAGGGCATCATTGTCGACGTTTTGCCGCTTTTCATGTGCTTTAAAGGCGATTCGTATCTACCTCCTGAAATCTGTTTCCTGCAATTCTGCCTTGCTTTCAAATCCTCTTCGTTGCCTTCCCTCAATATATTTGTGGACGAGAGTTATCATTTATAACTCTGAGGTTTTTGAATTGCAGTTTCCCTGAGCTCCATTTTTCAACTGTCTTTTTTGGGAGCTGGCCGCAAAAGCGCGGGATTGCCTCAGGCCCTATTCTGCTTCTGGGCGGCAGGCTGAGCCTGTGGTTAATTCTTCTTCCTGATGGGAAAATAGAGTGACCTGTGCCTGTCCCAACACCTAGATCTAGTCTCTCATTGGTTGCCCCTCTTCCCGTTCATCCTCAGGACAAATTGCAACCTGTAGGGAACAGGAGGTTAAAGGTGCTGATTCTCCAAGTAGGGAGATTGCTAGTAAAGTAGCTGGAATGGCGAAACCGAGCACAAGGAGATGAGAAATGAGGTGCGTTTTAGAAACCTTTCAAAATCACACGGTGTACCATCTTCTGGGTTTCTCATGCATGTTCTCGATGTAGGAAGATGCCCTTGAACCTGGAGATTTGGGATCCATGGGATGGGTACCACGCAGTATTACTTTAAAGGGTTTGCGTTTGCTCACCCAACCTCACCCAACCTCTCAGCCCCAAGAGTGTCCACCCTTATGTCTCATCCAGGTGTGGGTCTAGATATGGTCAATCCAGGTTGCATCACAGCCTCTGAACGAATTTTGTAAGAATTTCTCTCTCTTTCACTGTCTTTGTTTTACGGGTTTTTAAAAGTAATTTATTTTTATAATGGGGTTTAGCTGCTTTTCATGGTTGTGTTTATGCGGCTTTACACCCACTTGACTCACTTCCAGACAGATATCAATACATAGGTTTTAAGATTCTTACTAGTCACATATATTCTTGTGTGGGGAATAGGGGGTGTTGAGTCCAGTTCACTGAGCAAGGAGTAGGTCTTGTCTATTACATATTGGGTGTATGGAACGGTATCTGAGCGAATTTGAAACCCTTGTTTTATGCATCACCCCACCTCACCTTTCCTGTTAAGCACATATAGTGTGTTTTCTAAACGTGTGACTCTGTTCTGTTTTGTAATTCAGTTCAAGTGTAGCGGTTTTTACATTCCCTCTATAAGTGATAGCTTATGATAAGTGTCTTTTTCTGTGTGACTTATTTCACTTAGAATCGTCGTACCTAACTCCACTCATCTTGCTTCTACTAGCCTTATGACATTGATTTCATGTCTGAGTGATATTCCATTGTACATAAGGACCACAACTTCTTTATCCATTTTTCTCTTTCCTGGGATATTTAAGGTGTCATGAAGTGGAGGTTCTTGTCAACAGAGCAGCCCTAAACTTTCCGGTGCCTGTGTCTTGCTGATTTTTAGTTTTTCCAATTTATACGCCCATGAGTGGACGTGCCCTATGCTCCCTAAGCTGTTTTTTTTTCGATGTTTCAGGACACAACGTACACTTCTCCAGAGTGGCTGTTGGCAATTTACATCCCGCCCATCAGTGTAGCAAGGCTGCCATTTCTCCATGGCCTGTCCTGCATTTCTGGTTTTGACACTTTTTGCAGCATGGCCCTTTTGACCGAAGGGAAGCGAGACTTCTTTGTAGCGCTGATTTGCCTTTCCAGGTTGCTTGGTTGGCCAAAAAGGGCGTATGCGTTTTTTCCTGAATATATTCAGGAAAAAACGCATACGCCCTTTTTGGCCAAGGGCATCATTGTCGACGTTTTGCCGCTTTTCATGTGCTTTAAAGGCGATTCGTATCTACCTCCTGAAATCTGTTTCCTGCAATTCTGCCTTGCTTTCAAATCCTCTTCGTTGCCTTCCCTCAATATATCTGTGGATGAGAGTTATCATTTATAACTCTGCGGGTTTGTGAATTGCAGTTTCCCTGAGCTCCATTTTTCAACTGTCTTTTTTGGGAGCTGGCCGCAAAAGCGCGGGATTGCCTCAGGCCCTATTCTGCTTCTGGGCGGCAGGCTGAGCCTGTGGTTAATTCTTCTTCCTGTTGGGAAAATAGAGTGACCTGTGCCTGTCCCAACACCTAGATCTATTCTCTCATTGGTTGCCCCTCTTCCCGTTCATCCTCAGGACAAATTGCAACCTGTAGGGAACAGGAGGATAAGGTGCTGATTCTCCAAGTAGTGAGATTGCTAGTAAAGTAGCTGGAATGGCGAAACCGAGCACAAGGAGATGAGAAATGAGGTGCGTTTTAGAAACCTTTCAAAATCACACGGTGTACCATCTTCTGGGTTTCTCATGCATGTTTTCGATGTAGGAAGATGCCCTTGAACCTGGAGATTTGGGACCCATGGGATGGGTACCACGCAGTATTACTTTAAAGGGTCTGCGTTTGCTCACCCAACCTCACCCAACCTCTCAGCCCCAAGAGTGTCCACCCTTATGTCTCATCCAGCTGTGGGTCTAGATATGGTCAATCCAGGTTGCATCACAGCCTCTGAACGAATTTTGTAAGAATTTCTCTCTCTTTCACTGTCTTTGTTTTACGGGTTTTTAAAAGTAATTTATTTTTATAATGGGGTTTAGCTGCCTTTCATGGCTGTGTTTATGCGGCTTTACACCCACTTGACTCACTTCCAGACAGATATCAATACATAGGTTTTAAGATTCTTACTAGTCACATATATTCTTGTGCGGGGAATAGGGGGTGTTGAGTCCAGTTCACTGAGCAAGGAGTAGGTCTTGTCTATTACATATTGGGTGTATGGAACGGTATCTGAGCGAATTTGAAACCCTTGTTTTATGCATCACCCCACCTCACCTTTCCTGTTAAGCAGCTATAGTATGTTTTCTAAACGTGTGACTCTGTTCTGTTTTGTAATTCAGTTCAAGTGTAGCGGTTTTTACATTCCCTCTATAAGTGATAGCTTATGATAAGTGTCTTTTTCTGTGTGACTTATTTCACTTAGAATCGTCGTACCTAACTCCACTCATCTTGCTTCTACTAGCCTTATGACATTGATTTCATGTCTGAGTGATATTCCATTGTACATAAGGACCACAACTTCTTTATCCATTTTTCTCTTTCCTGGGATATTTAAGGTGTCATGAAGTGGAGGTTCTTGTCAACAGAGCAGCCCTAAACTTTCCGGTGCCTGTGTCTTGCTGATTTTTAGTTTTTCCAATTTATACGCCCATGAGTGGACGTGCCCTATGCTCCCTAAGCTGTTTTTTTTTCGATGTTTCAGGACACAACGTACACTTCTCCAGAGTGGCTGTTGGCAATTTACATCCCGCCCATCAGTGTAGCAAGGCTGCCATTTCTCCATGGCCTGTCCTGCATTTCTGGTTTTGACACTTTTTGCAGCATGGCCCTTTTGACCGAAGGGAAGCGAGACTTCTTTGTAGCGCTGATTTGCCTTTCCAGGTTGCTTGGTTGGCCAAAAAGGGCGTATGCGTTTTTTCCTGAATATATTCAGGAAAAAACGCATAAGCCCTTTTTGGCCAAGGGCATCATTGTCGACGTTTTGCCGCTTTTCATGTGCTTTAAAGGCGATTCGTATCTACCTCCTGAAATCTGTTTCCTGCAATTCTGCCTTGCTTTCAAATCCTCTTCGTTGCCTTCCCTCAATATATCTGTGGATGAGAGTTATCATTTATAACTCTGCGGGTTTGTGAATTGCAGTTTCCCTGAGCTCCATTTTTCAACTGTCTTTTTTGGGAGCTGGCCGCAAAAGCGCGGGATTGCCTCAGGCCCTATTCTGCTTCTGGGCGGCAGGCTGAGCCTGTGGTTAATTCTTCTTCCTGTTGGGAAAATAGAGTGACCTGTGCCTGTCCCAACACCTAGATCTAGTCTCTTTGGTTGCCCCTCTTCCCGTTCATCCTCAGGACAAATTGCAACCTGTAGGGAACAGGAGGTTAAAGGTGCTGATTCTCCAAGTAGGGAGATAGCTAGTAAAGTAGCTGGAATGGCGAAACCGAGCACAAGGAGATGAGAAATGAGGTGCGTTTTGGAAACCTTTCAAAATCACACGGTGTACCATCTTCTGGGTTTCTCATGCATGTTTTCGATGTAGGAAGATTCCCTTGAAACTGGAGATTTGGGACCCATGGGATGGGTACCACGCAGTATTACTTTAAAGGGTCTGCGTTTGCTCACCCAACCTCACCCAAACTCTCAGCCCCAAGAGTGTCCACCCTTATGTCTCATCCAGCTGTGGGTCTAGATATGGTCAATCCAGGTTGCATCACAGCCTCTGAACGAATTTTGTAAGAATTTCTCTCTCTTTCACTGTCTTTGTTTTACGGGATTTAAAAGTAATTTATTTTTATAATGGGGTTTAGCTGCTTTTCATGGCTGTGTTTATGCGGCTTTACACCCACTTGACTCACTTCCAGACAGATATCAATACATAGGTTTTAAGATTCTTACTAGTCACATATATTCTTGTGTGGTGAATAGGGGGTGTTGAGTCCAGTTCACTGAGCAAGGAGTAGGTCTTGTCTATTACATATTGGGTGTATGGAACGGTATCTGAGCGAATTTGAAACCCTTGTTTTATGCATCACCCCACCTCACCATTCCCGTTAAGCAGCCATAGTGTGTTTTCTAAACGTGTGACTCTGTTCTGTTTTGTAATTCAGTTCAAGTGTAGCGGTTTTTACATTCCCTCTGTAAGTGATAGCTTATGATTAGTGTATTTTTCTGTGTGACTTATTTCACTTAGAATCGTCGTACCTAACTCCACTCATCTTGCTTCTACTAGCCTTATGAGAAATTGATTTCATGGCTGAGTGATATTCCATGGTACATAAGGACCACAACTTCTTTATCCATTTTTCTCTTTCCTGGGATATTTAAGGTGTCATGAAGTGGAGGTTCTTGTCTACAGAGCAGCCCTAAACTTTCGGGTGCCTGTGTCTTGCTGATTTTTAGTTTTTCCAATTTATACGCCAATGAGTGGACGTGCCCTATGCTCCCTAAGCTGTTTTTTTTCCATGTTTCAGGACACAACGTACACTTCTCCAGAGTGGCTGTTGGCAATTTACATCCCGCCCATCAGTGTAGCAAGGCTGCCATTTCTCCATGGCCTGTCCTGCATTTCTGGTTTTGACACTTTTTGCAGCATGGCCCTTTTCACCGATGGGAAGCGAGACTTCTTTGTAGCGCTGATTTGCCTTTCCAGGTTGCTTGGTTGGCCAAAAAGGGCGTATGCGTTTTTTCCTGAATATATTCAGGAAAAAACGCATACGCCCTTTTTGGCCAAGGGCATCATTGTCGACGTTTTGCCGCTTTTCATGTGCTTTAAAGGTGATTCGTATCTACCTCCTGAAATTTGTTTTCTGCAATTCTGCCTTGCTTTCAAATCCTCTTCGTTGCCTTCCCTCAATATATCTGTGGATGAGAGTTATCATTTATAACACTGCGGGTTTGTGAATTGCAGTTTCCCTGAGCTCCATTTTTCAACTGTCTTTTTTGGGAGCTGGCCGCAAAAGCGCGGGATTGCCTCAGGCCCTATTCTGCTTCTGGGCGGCAGGCTGAGCCTGTGGTTAATTCTTCTTCCTGTTGGGAAAATAGAGTGACCTGTGCCTGTCCCAACACCTAGATCTAGTCTCTCATTGGTTGCCCCTCTTCCCGTTCATCCTCAGGACAAATTGCAACCTGTAGGGAACAGGAGGTTAAAGGTGCTGATTCTCCAAGTAGGGAGATTGCTAGTAAAATAGCTGGAATGGCGAAACCGAGCACAAGGAGATGAGAAATGAGGTGCGTTTTAGAAACCTTTCAAAATCACACGGTGTACCATCTTCTGGGTTTCTCATGCATGTTTTTGATGTAGGAAGATGCCCTTGAACCTGGAGATTTGGGACCCATGGGATGGGTACCACGCAGTATTACTTTAAAGGGTCTGCGTTTGCTCAACCAACCTCACCCAACCTCTCAGCCCCAAGAGTGTCCACCCTTATGTCTCATCCAGCTGTGGGTCTAGATATGGTCAATCCAGGTTGCATCACAGCCTCTGAACGAATTTTGTAAGAATTTCTCTCTCTTTCACTATCTTTTTTTACGGGTTTTTAAAAGTAATTTATTTTTATAATGGGGTTTAGCTGCTTTTCATGGTTGTGTTTATGCGGCTTTACACCCACTTGACTCACTTCCAGACAGATATCAATACATAGGTTTTAAGATTCTTACTAGTCACATATATTCTTGTGTGGTGAATAGGGGGTGTTGAGTCCAGTTCACTGAGCAAGGAGTAGGTCTTGTCTATTACATATTGGGTGTATGGAACGGTATGTGAGCGAATTTGAAACCATTGTTTTATGCATCACCCCACCTCACCTTTCCTGTTAAGCAGCTATAGTGTGTTTTCTAAACGTGTGACTCTGTTCTGTTTTGTAATTCAGTTCAAGTGTAGCGGTTTTTACATTCCCTCTATAAGTGATAGCTTATGATAAGTGTCTTTTTCTGTGTGACTTATTTCACTTAGAATCGTCGTACCTAACTCCACTCATCTTGCTTCTACTAGCATTATAACATTGATTTCATGTCTGAGTGATATTCCATTGTACATAAGGACCACAACTTCTTTATCCATTTTTCTCTTTCCTGGGATATTTAAGGTGTCATGAAGTGGAGGTTCTTGTCAACAGAGCAGCCCTAAACTTTCGGGTGCCTGTGTCTTGCTGATTTTTAGTTTTTCCAATTTATACGCCCATGAGTGGACGTGCCCTATGCTCCCTAAGCTGTTTTTTTTCCATGTTTCAGGACACAACGTACACTTCTCCAGAGTGGCTGTTGGCAATTTACATCCCGCCCATCAGTGTAGCAAGGCTGCCATTTCTCCATGGCCTGTCCTGGATTTCTGGGTTTGACACTTATTGCAGCATGGCCCTTTTGACCGAAGGGAAGCGAGACTTCTTTGTAGCGCTGATTTGCCTTTCCAGGTTGCTTGGTTGGCCAAAAAGGGCGTATGCGTTTTTTCCTGAATATATTCAGGAAAAAAGGCATACGCCCTTTTTGGCCAAGGGCATCATTGTCAACGTTTTGCCGCTTTTCATGTGCTTTAAAGGCGATTTGTATCTACCTCCTGAAATCTGTTTCCTGCAATTCTGCCTTGCTTTCAAATCCTCTTCGTTGCCTTCCCTCAATATATCTGTGGATGAGAGTTATCATTTATAACTCTGCGGGTTTGTGAATTGCAGTTTCCCTGAGCTCCATTTTTCAACTGTCTTTTTTGGGAGCTGGCCGCAAAAGCGCGGGATTGCCTCAGGCCCTATTCTGCTTCTGGGCGGCAGGCTGAGCCTGTGGTTAATTCTTCTTCCTGTTGGGAAAATAGAGTGACCTGTGCCTGTCCCAACACCTAGATCTAGTCTCTCATTGGTTGCCCCTCTTCCCGTTCATCCTCAGGACAAATTGCAACCTGTAGGGAACAGGAGGTTAAAGGTGCTGATTCTCCAAGTAGGGAGATTGCTAGTAAAATAGCTGGAATGGCGAAACCGAGCACAAGGAGATGAGAAATGAGGTGCGTTTTAGAAACCTTTCAAAATCACACGGTGTACCATCTTCTGGGTTTCTCATGCATGTTTTCGATGTAGGAAGATGCCCTTGAACCTGGAGATTTGGGACCCATGGGATGGGTACCACGCAGTATTACTTTAAAGGGTCTGCGTTTGCTCACCCAACCTCACCCAACCTCTCAGCCCCAAGAGTGTCCACCCTTATGTCTCATCCAGCTGTGGGTCTAGATATGGTCAATCCAGGTTGCATCACAGCCTCTGAACGAATTTTGTAAGAATTTCTCTCTCTTTCACTATCTTTTTTTGCGGGTTTTTAAAAGTAATTTATTTTTATAATGGGGTTTAGCTGCTTTTCATGGTTGTGTTTATGCGGCTTTACACCCACTTGACTCACTTCCAGACAGATATCAATAAATAGGTTTTAAGATTCTTACTAGTCACATATATTCTTGTGCGGGGAATAGGGGGTGTTGAGTCCAGTTCACTGAGCAAGGAGTAGGTCTTGTCTATTACATATTGGGTGTATGGAACGGTATCTGATCGAATTTGAAACCCTTGTTTTATGCATCACCCCACCTCACCTTCCCCGTTAAGCAGCCATAGTGTGTTTTCTAAACGTGTGACTCTGTTCTGTTTTGTAATTCAGTTCACGTGTAGCGGTTTTTACATTCTCTCTATAAGTGATAGCTTATGATAAGTGTCTTTTTCTGTGTGACTTATTTCACTTAGAATCGTCGTACCTAACTCCACTCATCTTGCTTCTACTAGCCTTATGACATTGATTTCATGTCTGAGTGATATTCAATTGTACATAAGGACCACAACTTCTTTATCCATTTTTCTCTTTCCTGGGATATTTAAGGTGTCATGAAGTGGAGGTTCTTGTCAACAGAGCAGCCCTAAACTTTCCGGTGCCTGTGTCTTGCTGATTTTTAGTTTTTCCAATTTATACGCCCATGAGTGGACGTGCCCTATGCTCCCTAAGCTGTTTTTTTTCGATGTTTCAGGACACAACGTACACTTCTCCAGAGTGGCTGTTGGCAATTTACATCCCGCCCATCAGTGTAGCAAGGCTGCCATTTCTCCATTGCCTGTCCTGCATTTCTGGTTTTGACACTTTTTGCAGCATGGCCCTTTTCACCGATGGAAAGCGAGACTTCTTTGTAGCGCTGATTTGCCTTTCCAGGTTGCTTGGTTGGCCAAAAAGGGCGTATGCGTTTTTTCCTGAATATATTCAGGAAAAAACGCATACGCCCTTTTTGGCCAAGGGCATCATTGTCGACGTTTTGCCGCTTTTCATGTGCTTTAAAGGCGATTCGTATCTACCTCCTGAAATCTGTTTCCTGCAATTCTGCCTTGCTTTCAAATCCTCTTCGTTGCCTTCCCTCAATATATTTGTGGACGAGAGTTATCATTTATAACTCTGAGGTTTTTGAATTGCAGTTTCCCTGAGCTCCATTTTTCAACTGTCTTTTTTGGGAGCTGGCCGCAAAAGCGCGGGATTGCCTCAGGCCCTATTCTGCTTCTGGGCGGCAGGCTGAGCCTGTGGTTAATTCTTCTTCCTGATGGGAAAATAGAGTGACCTGTGCCTGTCCCAACACCTAGATCTAGTCTCTCATTGGTTGCCCCTCTTCCCGTTCATCCTCAGGACAAATTGCAACCTGTAGGGAACAGGAGGTTAAAGGTGCTGATTCTCCAAGTAGGGAGATTGCTAGTAAAGTAGCTGGAATGGCGAAACCGAGCACAAGGAGATGAGAAATGAGGTGCGTTTTAGAAACCTTTCAAAATCACACGGTGTACCATCTTCTGGGTTTCTCATGCATGTTCTCGATGTAGGAAGATGCCCTTGAACCTGGAGATTTGGGATCCATGGGATGGGTACCACGCAGTATTACTTTAAAGGGTTTGCGTTTGCTCACCCAACCTCACCCAACCTCTCAGCCCCAAGAGTGTCCACCCTTATGTCTCATCCAGGTGTGGGTCTAGATATGGTCAATCCAGGTTGCATCACAGCCTCTGAACGAATTTTGTAAGAATTTCTCTCTCTTTCACTGTCTTTGTTTTACGGGTTTTTAAAAGTAATTTATTTTTATAATGGGGTTTAGCTGCTTTTCATGGTTGTGTTTATGCGGCTTTACACCCACTTGACTCACTTCCAGACAGATATCAATACATAGGTTTTAAGATTCTTACTAGTCACATATATTCTTGTGTGGGGAATAGGGGGTGTTGAGTCCAGTTCACTGAGCAAGGAGTAGGTCTTGTCTATTACATATTGGGTGTATGGAACGGTATCTGAGCGAATTTGAAACCCTTGTTTTATGCATCACCCCACCTCACCTTTCCTGTTAAGCACATATAGTGTGTTTTCTAAACGTGTGACTCTGTTCTGTTTTGTAATTCAGTTCAAGTGTAGCGGTTTTTACATTCCCTCTATAAGTGATAGCTTATGATAAGTGTCTTTTTCTGTGTGACTTATTTCACTTAGAATCGTCGTACCTAACTCCACTCATCTTGCTTCTACTAGCCTTATGACATTGATTTCATGTCTGAGTGATATTCCATTGTACATAAGGACCACAACTTCTTTATCCATTTTTCTCTTTCCTGGGATATTTAAGGTGTCATGAAGTGGAGGTTCTTGTCAACAGAGCAGCCCTAAACTTTCCGGTGCCTGTGTCTTGCTGATTTTTAGTTTTTCCAATTTATACGCCCATGAGTGGGCGTGCCCTATGCTCCCTAAGCTGTTTTTTTTTCGATGTTTCAGGACACAACGTACACTTCTCCAGAGTGGCTGTTGGCAATTTACATCCCGCCCATCAGTGTAGCAAGGCTGCCATTTCTCCATGGCCTGTCCTGCATTTCTGGTTTTGACACTTTTTGCAGCATGGCCCTTTTGACCGAAGGGAAGCGAGACTTCTTTGTAGCGCTGATTTGCCTTTCCAGGTTGCTTGGTTGGCCAAAAAGGGCGTATGCGTTTTTTCCTGAATATATTCAGGAAAAAACGCATACGCCCTTTTTGGCCAAGGGCATCATTGTCGACGTTTTGCCGCTTTTCATGTGCTTTAAAGGCGATTCGTATCTACCTCCTGAAATCTGTTTCCTGCAATTCTGCCTTGCTTTCAAATCCTCTTCGTTGCCTTCCCTCAATATATCTGTGGATGAGAGTTATCATTTATAACTCTGCGGGTTTGTGAATTGCAGTTTCCCTGAGCTCCATTTTTCAACTGTCTTTTTTGGGAGCTGGCCGCAAAAGCGCGGGATTGCCTCAGGCCCTATTCTGCTTCTGGGCGGCAGGCTGAGCCTGTGGTTAATTCTTCTTCCTGTTGGGAAAATAGAGTGACCTGTGCCTGTCCCAACACCTAGATCTATTCTCTCATTGGTTGCCCCTCTTCCCGTTCATCCTCAGGACAAATTGCAACCTGTAGGGAACAGGAGGATAAGGTGCTGATTCTCCAAGTAGTGAGATTGCTAGTAAAGTAGCTGGAATGGCGAAACCGAGCACAAGGAGATGAGAAATGAGGTGCGTTTTAGAAACCTTTCAAAATCACACGGTGTACCATCTTCTGGGTTTCTCATGCATGTTTTCGATGTAGGAAGATGCCCTTGAACCTGGAGATTTGGGACCCATGGGATGGGTACCACGCAGTATTACTTTAAAGGGTCTGCGTTTGCTCACCCAACCTCACCCAACCTCTCAGCCCCAAGAGTGTCCACCCTTATGTCTCATCCAGCTGTGGGTCTAGATATGGTCAATCCAGGTTGCATCACAGCCTCTGAACGAATTTTGTAAGAATTTCTCTCTCTTTCACTGTCTTTGTTTTACGGGTTTTTAAAAGTAATTTATTTTTATAATGGGGTTTAGCTGCCTTTCATGGCTGTGTTTATGCGGCTTTACACCCACTTGACTCACTTCCAGACAGATATCAATACATAGGTTTTAAGATTCTTACTAGTCACATATATTCTTGTGCGGGGAATAGGGGGTGTTGAGTCCAGTTCACTGAGCAAGGAGTAGGTCTTGTCTATTACATATTGGGTGTATGGAACGGTATCTGAGCGAATTTGAAACCCTTGTTTTATGCATCACCCCACCTCACCTTTCCTGTTAAGCAGCTATAGTATGTTTTCTAAACGTGTGACTCTGTTCTGTTTTGTAATTCAGTTCAAGTGTAGCGGTTTTTACATTCCCTCTATAAGTGATAGCTTATGATAAGTGTCTTTTTCTGTGTGACTTATTTCACTTAGAATCGTCGTACCTAACTCCACTCATCTTGCTTCTACTAGCCTTATGACATTGATTTCATGTCTGAGTGATATTCCATTGTACATAAGGACCACAACTTCTTTATCCATTTTTCTCTTTCCTGGGATATTTAAGGTGTCATGAAGTGGAGGTTCTTGTCAACAGAGCAGCCCTAAACTTTCCGGTGCCTGTGTCTTGCTGATTTTTAGTTTTTCCAATTTATACGCCCATGAGTGGACGTGCCCTATGCTCCCTAAGCTGTTTTTTTTTCGATGTTTCAGGACACAACGTACACTTCTCCAGAGTGGCTGTTGGCAATTTACATCCCGCCCATCAGTGTAGCAAGGCTGCCATTTCTCCATGGCCTGTCCTGCATTTCTGGTTTTGACACTTTTTGCAGCATGGCCCTTTTGACCGAAGGGAAGCGAGACTTCTTTGTAGCGCTGATTTGCCTTTCCAGGTTGCTTGGTTGGCCAAAAAGGGCGTATGCGTTTTTTCCTGAATATATTCAGGAAAAAACGCATAAGCCCTTTTTGGCCAAGGGCATCATTGTCGACGTTTTGCCGCTTTTCATGTGCTTTAAAGGCGATTCGTATCTACCTCCTGAAATCTGTTTCCTGCAATTCTGCCTTGCTTTCAAATCCTCTTCGTTGCCTTCCCTCAATATATCTGTGGATGAGAGTTATCATTTATAACTCTGCGGGTTTGTGAATTGCAGTTTCCCTGAGCTCCATTTTTCAACTGTCTTTTTTGGGAGCTGGCCGCAAAAGCGCGGGATTGCCTCAGGCCCTATTCTGCTTCTGGGCGGCAGGCTGAGCCTGTGGTTAATTCTTCTTCCTGTTGGGAAAATAGAGTGACCTGTGCCTGTCCCAACACCTAGATCTAGTCTCTTTGGTTGCCCCTCTTCCCGTTCATCCTCAGGACAAATTGCAACCTGTAGGGAACAGGAGGTTAAAGGTGCTGATTCTCCAAGTAGGGAGATAGCTAGTAAAGTAGCTGGAATGGCGAAACCGAGCACAAGGAGATGAGAAATGAGGTGCGTTTTAGAAACCTTTCAAAATCACACGGTGTACCATCTTCTGGGTTTCTCATGCATGTTTTCGATGTAGGAAGATTCCCTTGAAACTGGAGATTTGGGACCCATGGGATGGGTACCACGCAGTATTACTTTAAAGGGTCTGCGTTTGCTCACCCAACCTCACCCAAACTCTCAGCCCCAAGAGTGTCCACCCTTATGTCTCATCCAGCTGTGGGTCTAGATATGGTCAATCCAGGTTGCATCACAGCCTCTGAACGAATTTTGTAAGAATTTCTCTCTCTTTCACTGTCTTTGTTTTACGGGATTTAAAAGTAATTTATTTTTATAATGGGGTTTAGCTGCTTTTCATGGCTGTGTTTATGCGGCTTTACACCCACTTGACTCACTTCCAGACAGATATCAATACATAGGTTTTAAGATTCTTACTAGTCACATATATTCTTGTGTGGTGAATAGGGGGTGTTGAGTCCAGTTCACTGAGCAAGGAGTAGGTCTTGTCTATTACATATTGGGTGTATGGAACGGTATCTGAGCGAATTTGAAACCCTTGTTTTATGCATCACCCCACCTCACCATTCCCGTTAAGCAGCCATAGTGTGTTTTCTAAACGTGTGACTCTGTTCTGTTTTGTAATTCAGTTCAAGTGTAGCGGTTTTTACATTCCCTCTGTAAGTGATAGCTTATGATTAGTGTATTTTTCTGTGTGACTTATTTCACTTAGAATCGTCGTACCTAACTCCACTCATCTTGCTTCTACTAGCCTTATGAGAAATTGATTTCATGGCTGAGTGATATTCCATTGTACATAAGGACCACAACTTCTTTATCCATTTTTCTCTTTCCTGGGATATTTAAGGTGTCATGAAGTGGAGGTTCTTGTCTACAGAGCAGCCCTAAACTTTCGGGTGCCTGTGTCTTGCTGATTTTTAGTTTTTCCAATTTATACGCCAATGAGTGGACGTGCCCTATGCTCCCTAAGCTGTTTTTTTTCCATGTTTCAGGACACAACGTACACTTCTCCAGAGTGGCTGTTGGCAATTTACATCCCGCCCATCAGTGTAGCAAGGCTGCCATTTCTCCATGGCCTGTCCTGCATTTCTGGTTTTGACACTTTTTGCAGCATGGCCCTTTTCACCGATGGGAAGCGAGACTTCTTTGTAGCGCTGATTTGCCTTTCCAGGTTGCTTGGTTGGCCAAAAAGGGCGTATGCGTTTTTTCCTGAATATATTCAGGAAAAAACGCATACGCCCTTTTTGGCCAAGGGCATCATTGTCGACGTTTTGCCGCTTTTCATGTGCTTTAAAGGTGATTCGTATCTACCTCCTGAAATTTGTTTTCTGCAATTCTGCCTTGCTTTCAAATCCTCTTCGTTGCCTTCCCTCAATATATCTGTGGATGAGAGTTATCATTTATAACACTGCGGGTTTGTGAATTGCAGTTTCCCTGAGCTCCATTTTTCAACTGTCTTTTTTGGGAGCTGGCCGCAAAAGCGCGGGATTGCCTCAGGCCCTATTCTGCTTCTGGGCGGCAGGCTGAGCCTGTGGTTAATTCTTCTTCCTGTTGGGAAAATAGAGTGACCTGTGCCTGTCCCAACACCTAGATCTAGTCTCTCATTGGTTGCCCCTCTTCCCGTTCATCCTCAGGACAAATTGCAACCTGTAGGGAACAGGAGGTTAAAGGTGCTGATTTTCCAAGTAGGGAGATTGCTAGTAAAATAGCTGGAATGGCGAAACCGAGCACAAGGAGATGAGAAATGAGGTGCGTTTTAGAAACCTTTCAAAATCACACGGTGTACCATCTTCTGGGTTTCTCATGCATGTTTTTGATGTAGGAAGATGCCCTTGAACCTGGAGATTTGGGACCCATGGGATGGGTACCACGCAGTATTACTTTAAAGGGTCTGCGTTTGCTCACCCAACCTCACCCAACCTCTCAGCCCCAAGAGTGTCCACCCTTATGTCTCATCCAGCTGTGGGTCTAGATATGGTCAATCCAGGTTGCATCACAGCCTCTGAACGAATTTTGTAAGAATTTCTCTCTCTTTCACTATCTTTTTTTACGGGTTTTTAAAAGTAATTTATTTTTATAATGGGGTTTAGCTGCTTTTCATGGTTGTGTTTATGCGGCTTTACACCCACTTGACTCACTTCCAGACAGATATCAATACATAGGTTTTAAGATTCTTACTAGTCACATATATTCTTGTGTGGTGAATAGGGGGTGTTGAGTCCAGTTCACTGAGCAAGGAGTAGGTCTTGTCTATTACATATTGGGTGTATGGAACGGTATGTGAGCGAATTTGAAACCATTGTTTTATGCATCACCCCACCTCACCTTTCCTGTTAAGCAGCTATAGTGTGTTTTCTAAACGTGTGACTCTGTTCTGTTTTGTAATTCAGTTCAAGTGTAGCGGTTTTTACATTCCCTCTATAAGTGATAGCTTATGATAAGTGTCTTTTTCTGTGTGACTTATTTCACTTAGAATCGTCGTACCTAACCCCACTCATCTTGCTTCTACTAGCATTATAACATTGATTTCATGTCTGAGTGATATTCCATTGTACATAAGGACCACAACTTCTTTATCCATTTTTCTCTTTCCTGGGATATTTAAGGTGTCATGAAGTGGAGGTTCTTGTCAACAGAGTAGCTCTAAACTTTCCGGTGCCTGTGTCTTGCTGATTTTTAGTTTTTCCAATTTATACGCCCATGAGTGGACGTGCCCTATGCTCCCTAAGCTGTTTTTTTTCCATGTTTCAGGACACAACGTACACTTCTCCAGAGTGGCTGTTGGCAATTTACATCCCGCCCATCAGTGTAGCAAGGCTGCCATTTCTCCATGGCCTGTCCTGGATTTCTGGGTTTGACACTTATTGCAGCATGGCCCTTTTGACCGAAGGGAAGCGAGACTTCTTTGTAGCGCTGATTTGCCTTTCCAGGTTGCTTGGTTGGCCAAAAAGGGCGTATGCGTTTTTTCCTGAATATATTCAGGAAAAAAGGCATACGCCCTTTTTGGCCAAGGGCATCATTGTCAACGTTTTGCCGCTTTTCATGTGCTTTAAAGGCGATTTGTATCTACCTCCTGAAATCTGTTTCCTGCAATTCTGCCTTGCTTTCAAATCCTCTTCGTTGCCTTCCCTCAATATATCTGTGGATGAGAGTTATCATTTATAACTCTGCGGGTTTGTGAATTGCAGTTTCCCTGAGCTCCATTTTTCAACTGTCTTTTTTGGGAGCTGGCCGCAAAAGCGCGGGATTGCCTCAGGCCCTATTCTGCTTCTGGGCGGCAGGCTGAGCCTGTGGTTAATTCTTCTTCCTGTTGGGAAAATAGAGTGACCTGTGCCTGTCCCAACACCTAGATCTAGTCTCTCATTGGTTGCCCCTCTTCCCGTTCATCCTCAGGACAAATTGCAACCTGTAGGGAACAGGAGGTTAAAGGTGCTGATTCTCCAAGTAGGGAGATTGCTAGTAAAATAGCTGGAATGGCGAAACCGAGCACAAGGAGATGAGAAATGAGGTGCGTTTTAGAAACCTTTCAAAATCACACGGTGTACCATCTTCTGGGTTTCTCATGCATGTTTTCGATGTAGGAAGATGCCCTTGAACCTGGAGATTTGGGACCCATGGGATGGGTACCACGCAGTATTACTTTAAAGGGTCTGCGTTTGCTCACCCAACCTCACCCAACCTCTCAGCCCCAAGAGTGTCCACCCTTATGTCTCATCCAGCTGTGGGTCTAGATATGGTCAATCCAGGTTGCATCACAGCCTCTGAACGAATTTTGTAAGAATTTCTCTCTCTTTCACTATCTTTTTTTGCGGGTTTTTAAAAGTAATTTATTTTTATAATGGGGTTTAGCTGCTTTTCATGGTTGTGTTTATGCGGCTTTACACCCACTTGACTCACTTCCAGACAGATATCAATAAATAGGTTTTAAGATTCTTACTAGTCACATATATTCTTGTGCGGGGAATAGGGGGTGTTGAGTCCAGTTCACTGAGCAAGGAGTAGGTCTTGTCTATTACATATTGGGTGTATGGAACGGTATCTGATCGAATTTGAAACCCTTGTTTTATGCATCACCCCACCTCACCTTCCCCGTTAAGCAGCCATAGTGTGTTTTCTAAACGTGTGACTCTGTTCTGTTTTGTAATTCAGTTCACGTGTAGCGGTTTTTACATTCTCTCTATAAGTGATAGCTTATGATAAGTGTCTTTTTCTGTGTGACTTATTTCACTTAGAATCGTCGTACCTAACTCCACTCATCTTGCTTCTACTAGCCTTATGACATTGATTTCATGTCTGAGTGATATTCAATTGTACATAAGGACCACAACTTCTTTATCCATTTTTCTCTTTCCTGGGATATTTAAGGTGTCATGAAGTGGAGGTTCTTGTCAACAGAGCAGCCCTAAACTTTCCGGTGCCTGTGTCTTGCTGATTTTTAGTTTTTCCAATTTATACGCCCATGAGTGGACGTGCCCTATGCTCCCTAAGCTGTTTTTTTTCGATGTTTCAGGACACAACGTACACTTCTCCAGAGTGGCTGTTGGCAATTTACATCCCGCCCATCAGTGTAGCAAGGCTGCCATTTCTCCATTGCCTGTCCTGCATTTCTGGTTTTGACACTTTTTGCAGCATGGCCCTTTTCACCGATGGAAAGCGAGACTTCTTTGTAGCGCTGATTTGCCTTTCCAGGTTGCTTGGTTGGCCAAAAAGGGCGTATGCGTTTTTTCCTGAATATATTCAGGAAAAAACGCATACGCCCTTTTTGGCCAAGGGCATCATTGTCGACGTTTTGCCGCTTTTCATGTGCTTTAAAGGCGATTCGTATCTACCTCCTGAAATCT
Organism: Eschrichtius robustus; assembly: GCF_028021215.1. Classification (NCBI taxonomy): domain Eukaryota; kingdom Metazoa; phylum Chordata; class Mammalia; order Artiodactyla; family Eschrichtiidae; genus Eschrichtius; species Eschrichtius robustus. The sequence continues at coordinate 1,701,453 of NW_027175679.1, forward strand.
GTTTCCTGCAATTCTGCCTTGCTTTCAAATCCTCTTCGTTGCCTTCCCTCAATATATTTGTGGACGAGAGTTATCATTTATAACTCTGAGGTTTTTGAATTGCAGTTTCCCTGAGCTCCATTTTTCAACTGTCTTTTTTGGGAGCTGGCCGCAAAAGCGCGGGATTGCCTCAGGCCCTATTCTGCTTCTGGGCGGCAGGCTGAGCCTGTGGTTAATTCTTCTTCCTGATGGGAAAATAGAGTGACCTGTGCCTGTCCCAACACCTAGATCTAGTCTCTCATTGGTTGCCCCTCTTCCCGTTCATCCTCAGGACAAATTGCAACCTGTAGGGAACAGGAGGTTAAAGGTGCTGATTCTCCAAGTAGGGAGATTGCTAGTAAAGTAGCTGGAATGGCGAAACCGAGCACAAGGAGATGAGAAATGAGGTGCGTTTTAGAAACCTTTCAAAATCACACGGTGTACCATCTTCTGGGTTTCTCATGCATGTTCTCGATGTAGGAAGATGCCCTTGAACCTGGAGATTTGGGATCCATGGGATGGGTACCACGCAGTATTACTTTAAAGGGTTTGCGTTTGCTCACCCAACCTCACCCAACCTCTCAGCCCCAAGAGTGTCCACCCTTATGTCTCATCCAGGTGTGGGTCTAGATATGGTCAATCCAGGTTGCATCACAGCCTCTGAACGAATTTTGTAAGAATTTCTCTCTCTTTCACTGTCTTTGTTTTACGGGTTTTTAAAAGTAATTTATTTTTATAATGGGGTTTAGCTGCTTTTCATGGTTGTGTTTATGCGGCTTTACACCCACTTGACTCACTTCCAGACAGATATCAATACATAGGTTTTAAGATTCTTACTAGTCACATATATTCTTGTGTGGGGAATAGGGGGTGTTGAGTCCAGTTCACTGAGCAAGGAGTAGGTCTTGTCTATTACATATTGGGTGTATGGAACGGTATCTGAGCGAATTTGAAACCCTTGTTTTATGCATCACCCCACCTCACCTTTCCTGTTAAGCAGATATAGTGTGTTTTCTAAACGTGTGACTCTGTTCTGTTTTGTAATTCAGTTCAAGTGTAGCGGTTTTTACATTCCCTCTATAAGTGATAGCTTATGATAAGTGTCTTTTTCTGTGTGACTTATTTCACTTAGAATCGTCGTACCTAACTCCACTCATGTTGCTTCTACTAGCCTTATAACATTGATTTCATGTCTGAGTGATATTCCATTGTACATAAGGACCACAACTTCTTTATCCATTTTTCTCTTTCCTGGGATATTTAAGGTGTCATGAACTGGAGGTTCTTGTCAACAGAGCAGCCGTAAACTTTCGGGTGCCTGTGACTTGCTGATTTTTAGTTTTTCCAATTTATACGCCCATGAGTGGACGCGCCCTATGCTCCCTAAGCTGTTTTTTTTCCATGTTTCAGGACACAACGTACACTTCTCCAGAGTGGCTGTTGGCAATTTACATCCCGTCCATCAGTGTAGCAAGGCTGCCATTTCTCCATGGCCTGTCCTGCATTTCTGGTTTTGACACTTTTTGCAGCATGGCCCTTTTCACCGATGGGAAGCGAGACTTCTTTGTAGCGCTGATTTGCCTTTCCTGGTTGCTTGGTTGGCCAAAAAGGGCGTATGCATTTATTCCTGAATATATTCAGGAAAAAACGCATACGCCCTTTTTGGCCAAGGGCATCATTGTGGACGTTTTGCCGCTTTTCATGTGCTTTAAAGGCGATTCGTATCTACCTCCTGAAATCTGTTTCCTGCAATTCTGCCTTGCTTTCAAATCCTCTTCATTGCCTTCCCTCAATATATTTGTGGACGAGAGTTATCATTTATAAATTTGCAGGTTTGTGAATTGCAGTGCTCATGTGCTCCAATTTTCAACTGTCTTTTTTGGGAGCTGGCCGAAAAAGCACGGGATTGCCTCAGGCCCTATTCTGGTTCCCGGCGGCAGGCTGAGCCTGTGGTTAATTCTTCTTCCTGATGGGAAAATAGAGTGACCTGTGCCTGTCCCAACACCTAGATCTAGTCTCTCATTGGTTGCCCCTCTTCCCGTTCATCCTCAGGACAAATTGCAACCTGTAGGGAACAGGAGCTTAAAGGTGCTGATTCTCCAAGTAGGGAGATTGCTAGTAAAGTAGCTGGAATGGCGAACCCGAACACAAGGAGATGAGAAATGAGGTGCGTTTTAGAAACCTTTCAAAATCACACGGTGTACCATCTTCTGGGTTTCTCATGCATGTTTTCGATGTAGGAAGATGCCCTTGAACCTGGAGATTTGGGACCCATGGGATGGGTACCACGCAGTATTACTTTAAAGGGTCTGCGTTTGCTCACCCAACCTCACCCAAACTCTCAGCCCCAAGAGTGTCCACACTTATGTCTCATCCAGGTGTGGGACTAGATATGGTCAATCCAGGTTGCATCACAGCCCCTGAACGAATTTTGTAAGAATTTCTCTCTCTTTCACTGTCTTTGTTTTACGGGTTTTTAAAAGTAATTTATTTTTATAATGGGGTTTAGCTGCTTTTCACGGCTGTGTTTATGCGGATTTACAGCCACTTGACTCACTTCCAGAAAGATATCAATACATAGGTTTTACGATTCTTACTAGTCAGATATATTCTTGTGCGGTGAATAGGGGGTGTTGAGTCCAGTTCACTGAGCAAGGAGTTGGTCTTTTCTATTACATATTGGGTGTATGGAACTGTATCTGAGAGAATTTGAAACCCTTGTTTTATGCATCACCCCACCTCACCTTTCCCGTTAAGCAGCCATAGTGTGTTTTCTAAACGTGTGAATCTGTTCTGTTTTGTAATTCAGTTCAAGTGTAGCAGTTTTTACATTCCCTCTATAAGTGATAGCTTATAATTAGTGTCTTTTTCTGTGTGACTTATTTCACTTAGAATCGTCGTACCTAAATCCACTCATCTTGCTTCTACTAGCCTTATGACATTGATTTCATGTCTGAGTGATATTCCATTGTACATAAGGACCACAACTTCTTTATCCATTTTTCTCTTTCCTGGGATATTTAAGGCGTCATGAAGTGGAGGTTCTTGTCAACAGAGCAGCCCTAAACTTTGGGGTGCCTGTGTCTTGCTGATTTTTAGTTTTCCCAATTTATACGCCCATGAATGGACGTGCCCTATGCTCCCTAAGCTGAGTTTTTTCGATGTTTCAGGACACACCGTACACTTCTCCAGAGTGGCTGTTGGCAATTTACATCCCACCCATCACCGTAGCAAGGCTGCCATTTCTCCATGGCCTGTCCTGCATTTCTGGTTTTGACACTTTTTGCAGCATGGCCCTTTTGACCGATGGGAAACGAGCCTTCTTTGTAGCGCTGATTTGCCTTTCCAGGTTGCTTGGTTGGCCAAAAAGGGCGTATGCGTGTTTTCCTGAATATACTCAGGAAAAAACGCATAAGCCCTTTTTGGCCAAGGGCATCATTGTCGACGTTTTGCCGCTTTTCATGTGCTTTCAAGGCGATTCGAATCTACCTCCTGAAATCTGTTTCCTGCAATTCTGCCTTGCTTTCAAATCCTCTTCGTTGCCTTCCCTCAATATATCTGTGGATGATAGTTATCATTTATAACTCTGCGGGTTTGTGAATTGCAGTGTCCCTGAGCTCCATTTTTCAACTCGGTTTTTTGGGAGCTGGCCGCAAAAGCGCAGGATTGCCTCAGGCCCTATTCTGCTTCTTGGCGCCAGGCTGAGCCTGTGGTTAATTCTTCTTCCTGATGGGAAAATAGAGTGACCTGTGCCTGTCCCAACACCTAGATCTAGTCTCTCATTGGTTGCCCCTCTTCCCGTTCATCCTCAGGACAAATTGCAACCTGTAGGGAACAGGAGCTTAAAGGTGCTGATTCTCCAAGTAGGGAGATTGCTAGTAAAGTAGCTGGAAAGGCGAACCCGAGCACAAGGAGTTGAGAAATGAGGTGCGTTTTAGAAACCTTTCCCGATCACACGGTGTACCATCTTCTGGGTTTCTCATGCATGTTTTCGATGTAGGAAGATGCCCTTGAAACTGGAGATTTGGGACCCATGGGATGGGTACCACGCACTATTACTTTAAAGGTTCTGCGTTTGCTCACCCAACCTCACCCAACCTCTCAGCCTCAAGATTGTCCACCCTTATGCCTCATCCAGCTGTGGGTCTAGATATGGTCAATCCAGGTTGCATCACAGCCCCTGAACGAATTTTGTAAGAATTTCTCTCTCTTTCACTGTCTTTGTTTTACGGGTTTTTAAAAGTAATTTATTTTTATAATGGGGTTTAGCTGCTTTTCACGGCTGTGTTTATGCGGCTTTACACCCACTTGACTCACTTCCAGACAGATATCAATACATAGGTTTTAAGATTCTTACTAGTCACATATATTCTTGTGCGGTGAATAGGGGGTGTTGAGTCCACTTCACTGAGCAAGGAGTAGGTCTTGTCTATTACATATTGGGTGTATGGATCGGTATCTGAGCGAATTTGAAACCCTTGTTTTATGCATCACCCCACCTCACCTTTCCCGTTAAGCAGCCATAGTGTGTTTTCTAAACGTGTGACTCTGTTCTGTTTTGTAATTCAGTTCAAGTGTAGCGGTTTTTACATTCCCTCTATAAGTGATAGCTTATGATAAGTGTCTTTTCCTGTGTGACTTATTTCACTTAGAATCGTCGTACCTAACTCCACTCATCTTGCTTCTACTAGCCTTATGACATTGATTTCATGTCTGAGTGATATTCCATTGTACATAAGGACCACAACTTCTTTATCCATTTTTCTCTTTCCTGGGATATTTAAGGTGTCATGAAGTGGAGGTTCTTGTCAACAGAGCAGCCCTAAACTTTGGGGTGCCTGTGTCTTGCTGATTTTTATTTTTCCCAATTTATACGCCCATGAGTGGAAGTGCCCTATGCTCCCTAACCTGTGTTTTTTCGATGTTTCAGGACACACCGTACACTTCTCCAGAGTGCCTCTTGGCAATTTACATCCCGCCCATCAGCGTAGCAAGGCTGCCATTTCTCCATGGCCTGTCCTGCATTTCTGGTTTTTACACTTTTTTCAGCATAGCCCTTATGACCGATGGGAAGCGAGACTTCTTTGTAGCGCTGATTTGCCTTTCCAGGTTGCTTGGTTGGCCAAAAAGGGCGTATGCGTTTTTTCCTGAATATATTCAGGAAAAAACGCATACGCCCTTTTTGGCCAAGGGCATCATTGTCAACGTTTTGCCGCTTTTCATGTGCTTTAAAGGCGATTTGTATCTACCTCCTGAAATCTGTTTCCTGCAATTCTGCCTTGCTTTCAAATCCTCTTCGTTGCCTTCCCTCAATATATCTGTGGATGAGAGTTATCATTTATAACTCTGCGGGTTTGTGAATTGCAGTTTCCCTGAGCTCCATTTTTCAACTGTCTTTTTTGGGAGCTGGCCGCAAAAGCGCGGGATTGCCTCAGGCCCTATTCTGCTTCTGGGCGGCAGGCTGAGCCTGTGGTTAATTCTTCTTCCTGTTGGGAAAATAGAGTGACCTGTGCCTGTCCCAACACCTAGATCTAGTCTCTCATTGGTTGCCCCTCTTCCCGTTCATCCTCAGGACAAATTGCAACCTGTAGGGAACAGGAGGTTAAAGGTGCTGATTCTCCAAGTAGGGAGATTGCTAGTAAAATAGCTGGAATGGCGAAACCGAGCACAAGGAGATGAGAAATGAGGTGCGTTTTAGAAACCTTTCAAAATCACACGGTGTACCATCTTCTGGGTTTCTCATGCATGTTTTCGATGTAGGAAGATGCCCTTGAACCTGGAGATTTGGGACCCATGGGATGGGTACCACGCAGTATTACTTTAAAGGGTCTGCGTTTGCTCACCCAACCTCACCCAACCTCTCAGCCCCAAGAGTGTCCACCCTTATGTCTCATCCAGCTGTGGGTCTAGATATGGTCAATCCAGGTTGCATCACAGCCTCTGAACGAATTTTGTAAGAATTTCTCTCTCTTTCACTATCTTTTTTTGCGGGTTTTTAAAAGTAATTTATTTTTATAATGGGGTTTAGCTGCTTTTCATGGTTGTGTTTATGCGGCTTTACACCCACTTGACTCACTTCCAGACAGATATCAATACATAGGTTTTAAGATTCTTACTAGTCACATATATTCTTGTGCGGGGAATAGGGGGTGTTGAGTCCAGTTCACTGAGCAAGGAGTAGGTCTTGTCTATTACATATTGGGTGTATGGAACGGTATCTGATCGAATTTGAAACCCTTGTTTTATGCATCACCCCACCTCACCTTCCCCGTTAAGCAGCCATAGTGTGTTTTCTAAACGTGTGACTCTGTTCTGTTTTGTAATTCAGTTCACGTGTAGCGGTTTTTACATTCTCTCTATAAGTGATAGCTTATGATAAGTGTCTTTTTCTGTGTGACTTATTTCACTTAGAATCGTCGTACCTAACTCCACTCATCTTGCTTCTACTAGCCTTATGACATTGATTTCATGTCTGAGTGATATTCAATTGTACATAAGGACCACAACTTCTTTATCCATTTTTCTCTTTCCTGGGATATTTAAGGTGTCATGAAGTGGAGGTTCTTGTCAACAGAGCAGCCCTAAACTTTCCGGTGCCTGTGTCTTGCTGATTTTTAGTTTTTCCAATTTATACGCCCATGAGTGGACGTGCCCTATGCTCCCTAAGCTGTTTTTTTTCGATGTTTCAGGACACAACGTACACTTCTCCAGAGTGGCTGTTGGCAATTTACATCCCGCCCATCAGTGTAGCAAGGCTGCCATTTCTCCATTGCCTGTCCTGCATTTCTGGTTTTGACACTTTTTGCAGCATGGCCCTTTTCACCGATGGGAAGCGAGACTTCTTTGTAGCGCTGATTTGCCTTTCCAGGTTGCTTGGTTGGCCAAAAAGGGCGTATGCGTTTTTTCCTGAATATATTCAGGAAAAAACGCATACGCCCTTTTTGGCCAAGGGCATCATTGTCGACGTTTTGCCGCTTTTCATGTGCTTTAAAGGCGATTCGTATCTACCTCCTGAAATCTGTTTCCTGCAATTCTGCCTTGCTTTCAAATCCTCTTCGTTGCCTTCCCTCAATATATTTGTGGACGAGAGTTATCATTTATAACTCTGAGGTTTTTGAATTGCAGTTTCCCTGAGCTCCATTTTTCAACTGTCTTTTTTGGGAGCTGGCCGCAAAAGCGCGGGATTGCCTCAGGCCCTATTCTGCTTCTGGGCGGCAGGCTGAGCCTGTGGTTAATTCTTCTTCCTGATGGGAAAATAGAGTGACCTGTGCCTGTCCCAACACCTAGATCTAGTCTCTCATTGGTTGCCCCTCTTCCCGTTCATCCTCAGGACAAATTGCAACCTGTAGGGAACAGGAGGTTAAAGGTGCTGATTCTCCAAGTAGGGAGATTGCTAGTAAAGTAGCTGGAATGGCGAAACCGAGCACAAGGAGATGAGAAATGAGGTGCGTTTTAGAAACCTTTCAAAATCACACGGTGTACCATCTTCTGGGTTTCTCATGCATGTTCTCGATGTAGGAAGATGCCCTTGAACCTGGAGATTTGGGACCCATGGGATGGGTACCACGCAGTATTACTTTAAAGGGTCTGCGTTTGCTCACCCAACCTCACCCAACCTCTCAGCCCCAAGAGTGTCCACCCTTATGTCTCATCCAGGTGTGGGTCTAGATATGGTCAATCCAGGTTGCATCACAGCCTCTGAACGAATTTTGTAAGAATTTCTCTCTCTTTCACTGTCTTTGTTTTACGGGTTTTTAAAAGTAATTTATTTTTATAATGGGCTTTAGCTGCTTTTCATGGTTGTGTTTATGCGGCTTTACACCCACTTGACTCACTTCCAGACAGATATCAATACATAGGTTTTAAGATTCTTACTAGTCACATATATTCTTGTGTGGGGAATAGGGGGTGTTGAGTCCAGTTCACTGAGCAAGGAGTAGGTCTTGTCTATTACATATTGGGTGTATGGAACGGTATCTGAGCGAATTTGAAACCCTTGTTTTATGCATCACCCCACCTCACCTTTCCTGTTAAGCAGATATAGTGTGTTTTCTAAACGTGTGACTCTGTTCTGTTTTGTAATTCAGTTCAAGTGTAGCGGTTTTTACATTCCCTCTATAAGTGATAGCTTATGATAAGTGTCTTTTTCTGTGTGACTTATTTCACTTAGAATCGTCGTACCTAACTCCACTCATGTTGCTTCTACTAGCCTTATAACATTGATTTCATGTCTGAGTGATATTCCATTGTACATAAGGACCACAACTTCTTTATCCATTTTTCTCTTTCCTGGGATATTTAAGGTGTCATGAAGTGGAGGTTCTTGTCAACAGAGCAGCCCTAAACTTTCCGGTGCCTGTGTCTTGCTGATTTTTAGTTTTTCCAATTTATACGCCCATGAGTGGACGCGCCCTATGCTCCCTAAGCTGTTTTTTTTCGATGTTTCAGGACACAACGTACACTTCTCCAGAGTGGCTGTTGGCAATTTACATCCCGCCCATCAGTGTAGCAAGGCTGCCATTTCTCCATGGCCTGTCCTGCATTTCTGGTTTTGACACTTTTTGCAGCATGGCCCTTTTGACCGATGGGAAGCGAGCCTTCTTTGTAGCGCTGATTTGCCTTTCCAGGTTGCTTGGTTGGCCAAAAAGGGCGTATGCGTGTTTTCCTGAATATACTCAGGAAAAAACGCATAAGCCCTTTTTGGCCAAGGGCATCATTGTCGACGTTTTGCCGCTTTTCATGTGCTTTCAAGGCGATTCGAATCTACCTCCTGAAATCTGTTTCCTGCAATTCTGCCTTGCTTTCAAATCCTCTTCGTTGCCTTCCCTCAATATATCTGTGGATGATAGTTATCATTTATAACTCTGCGGGTTTGTGAATTGCAGTGTCCCTGAGCTCCATTTTTCAACTCGTTTTTTTGGGAGCTGGCCGCAAAAGCGCAGGATTGCCTCAGGCCCTATTCTGCTTCTTGGCGCCAGGCTGAGCCTGTGGTTAATTCTTCTTCCTGATGGGAAAATAGAGTGACCTGTGCCTGTCCCAACACCTAGATCTAGTCTCTCATTGGTTGCCCCTCTTCCCGTTCATCCTCAGGACAAATTGCAACCTGTAGGGAACAGGAGCTTAAAGGTGCTGATTCTCCAAGTAGGGAGATTGCTAGTAAAGTAGCTGGAAAGGCGAACCCGAGCACAAGGAGTTGAGAAATGAGGTGCGTTTTAGAAACCTTTCCCGATCACACGGTGTACCATCTTCTGGGTTTCTCATGCATGTTTTCGATGTAGGAAGATGCCCTTGAACCTGGAGATTTGGGACCCATGGGATGGGTACCACGCAGTATTACTTTAAAGGGTCTGCGTTTGCTCACCCAACCTCACCCAAACTCTCAGCCCCAAGAGTGTCCACACTTATGTCTCATCCAGGTGTGGGACTAGATATGGTCAATCCAGGTTGCATCACAGCCCCTGAACGAATTTTGTAAGAATTTCTCTCTCTTTCACTGTCTTTGTTTTACGGGTTTTTAAAAGTAATTTATTTTTATAATGGGGTTTAGCTGCTTTTCACGGCTGTGTTTATGCGGATTTACAGCCACTTGACTCACTTCCAGAAAGATATCAATACATAGGTTTTACGATTCTTACTAGTCACATATATTCTTGTGTGGGAAATAGGGGGTGTTGAGTCCAGTTCACTGAGCAAGGAGTAGGTCTTGTCTATTACATATTGGGTGTATGGAACTGTATCTGAGAGAATTTGAAACCCTTGTTTTATGCATCACCCCACCTCACCTTTCCCGTTAAGCAGCCATAGTGTGTTTTCTAAACGTGTGAATCTGTTCTGTTTTGTAATTCAGTTCAAGTGTAGCAGTTTTTACATTCCCTCTATAAGTGATAGCTTATAATTAGTGTCTTTTTCTGTGTGACTTATTTCACTTAGAATCGTCGTACCTAAATCCACTCATCTTGCTTCTACTAGCCTTATGACATTGATTTCATGTCTGAGTGATATTCCATTGTACATAAGGACCACAACTTCTTTATCCATTTTTCTCTTTCCTGGGATATTTAAGGCGTCATGAAGTGGAGGTTCTTGTCAACAGAGCAGCCCTAAACTTTGGGGTGCCTGTGTCTTGCTGATTTTTAGTTTTCCCAATTTATACGCCCATGAATGGACGTGCCCTATGCTCCCTAAGCTGAGTTTTTTCGATGTTTCAGGACACACCGTACACTTCTCCAGAGTGGCTGTTGGCAATTTACATCCCACCCATCACCGTAGCAAGGCTGCCATTTCTCCATGGCCTGTCCTGCATTTCTGGTTTTGACACTTTTTGCAGCATGGCCCTTTTGACCGATGGGAAGCGAGCCTTCTTTGTAGCGCTGATTTGCCTTTCCAGGTTGCTTGGTTGGCCAAAAAGGGCGTATGCGTGTTTTCCTGAATATACTCAGGAAAAAACGCATAAGCCCTTTTTGGCCAAGGGCATCATTGTCGACGTTTTGCCGCTTTTCATGTGCTTTCAAGGCGATTCGAATCTACCTCCTGAAATCTGTTTCCTGCAATTCTGCCTTGCTTTCAAATCCTCTTCGTTGCCTTCCCTCAATATATCTGTGGATGATAGTTATCATTTATAACTCTGCGGGTTTGTGAATTGCAGTGTCCCTGAGCTCCATTTTTCAACTCGGTTTTTTGGGAGCTGGCCGCAAAAGCGCGGGATTGCCTCAGGCCCTATTCTGCTTCTTGGCGCCAGGCTGAGCCTGTGGTTAATTCTTCTTCCTGATGGGAAAATAGAGTGACCTGTGCCTGTCCCAACACCTAGATCTAGTCTCTCATTGGTTGCCCCTCTTCCCGTTCATCCTCAGGACAAATTGCAACCTGTAGGGAACAGGAGCTTAAAGGTGCTGATTCTCCAAGTAGGGAGATTGCTAGTAAAGTAGCTGGAAAGGCGAACCCGAGCACAAGGAGTTGAGAAATGAGGTGCGTTTTAGAAACCTTTCCCGATCACACGGTGTACCATCTTCTGGGTTTCTCATGCATGTTTTCGATGTAGGAAGATGCCCTTGAAACTGGAGATTTGGGACCCATGGGATGGGTACCACGCACTATTACTTTAAAGGTTCTGCGTTTGCTCACCCAACCTCACCCAACCTCTCAGCCTCAAGATTGTCCACCCTTATGCCTCATCCAGCTGTGGGTCTAGATATGGTCAATCCAGGTTGCATCACAGCCCCTGAACGAATTTTGTAAGAATTTCTCTCTCTTTCACTGTCTTTGTTTTACGGGTTTTTAAAAGTAATTTATTTTTATAATGGGGTTTAGCTGCTTTTCACGGCTGTGTTTATGCGGATTTACAGCCACTTGACTCACTTCCAGACAGATATCAATACATAGGTTTTAAGATTCTTACTAGTCACATATATTCTTGTGCGGTGAATAGGGGGTGTTGAGTCCACTTCACTGAGCAAGGAGTAGGTCTTGTCTATTACATATTGGGTGTATGGATCGGTATCTGAGCGAATTTGAAACCCTTGTTTTATGCATCACCCCACCTCACCTTTCCCGTTAAGCAGCCATAGTGTGTTTTCTAAACGTGTGACTCTGTTCTGTTTTGTAATTCAGTTCAAGTGTAGCGGTTTTTACATTCCCTCTATAAGTGATAGCTTATGATAAGTGTCTTTTCCTGTGTGACTTATTTCACTTAGAATCGTCGTACCTAACTCCACTCATCTTGCTTCTACTAGCCTTATGACATTGATTTCATGTCTGAGTGATATTCCATTGTACATAAGGACCACAACTTCTTTATCCATTTTTCTCTTTCCTGGGATATTTAAGGTGTCATGAAGTGGAGGTTCTTGTCAACAGAGCAGCCCTAAACTTTGGGGTGCCTGTGTCTTGCTGATTTTTATTTTTCCCAATTTATACGCCCATGAGTGGAAGTGCCCTATGCTCCCTAACCTGTGTTTTTTCGATGTTTCAGGACACACCGTACACTTCTCCAGAGTGCCTCTTGGCAATTTACATCCCGCCCATCAGCGTAGCAAGGCTGCCATTTCTCCATGGCCTGTCCTGCATTTCTGGTTTTTACACTTTTTTCAGCATAGCCCTTATGACCGATGGGAAGCGAGACTTCTTTGTAGCGCTGATTTGCCTTTCCAGGTTGCTTGGTTGGCCAAAAAGGGCGTATGCGTTTTTTCCTGAATATATTCAGGAAAAAACGCATACGCCCTTTTTGGCCAAGGGCATCATTGTCAACGTTTTGCCGCTTTTCATGTGCTTTAAAGGCGATTCGTATCTACCTCCTGAAATCTGTTTCCTGCAATTCTGCCTTGCTTTCAAATCCTCTTCGTTGCCTTCCCTCAATATATCTGTGGATGAGAGTTATCATTTATAACTCTGCGGGTTTGTGAATTGCAGTTTCCCTGAGCTCCATTTTTCAACTGTCTTTTTTGGGAGCTGGCCGCAAAAGCGCGGGATTGCCTCAGGCCCTATTCTGCTTCTGGGCGGCAGGCTGAGCCTGTGGTTAATTCTTCTTCCTGTTGGGAAAATAGAGTGACCTGTGCCTGTCCCAACACCTAGATCTAGTCTCTCATTGGTTGCCCCTCTTCCCGTTCATCCTCAGGACAAATTGCAACCTGTAGGGAACAGGAGGTTAAAGGTGCTGATTCTCCAAGTAGGGAGATTGCTAGTAAAATAGCTGGAATGGCGAAACCGAGCACAAGGAGATGAGAAATGAGGTGCGTTTTAGAAACCTTTCAAAATCACACGGTGTACCATCTTCTGGGTTTCTCATGCATGTTTTCGATGTAGGAAGATGCCCTTGAACCTGGAGATTTGGGACCCATGGGATGGGTACCACGCAGTATTACTTTAAAGGGTCTGCGTTTGCTCACCCAACCTCACCCAACCTCTCAGCCCCAAGAGTGTCCACCCTTATGTCTCATCCAGCTGTGGGTCTAGATATGGTCAATCCAGGTTGCATCACAGCCTCTGAACGAATTTTGTAAGAATTTCTCTCTCTTTCACTATCTTTTTTTGCGGGTTTTTAAAAGTAATTTATTTTTATAATGGGGTTTAGCTGCTTTTCATGGTTGTGTTTATGCGGCTTTACACCCACTTGACTCACTTCCAGACAGATATCAATACATAGGTTTTAAGATTCTTACTAGTCACATATATTCTTGTGCGGGGAATAGGGGGTGTTGAGTCCAGTTCACTGAGCAAGGAGTAGGTCTTGTCTATTACATATTGGGTGTATGGAACGGTATCTGAGCGAATTTGAAACCCTTGTTTTATGCATCACCCCACCTCACCTTTCCCGTTAAGCAGCCATAGTGTGTTTTCTAAACGTGTGACTCTGTTCTGTTTTGTAATTCAGTTCACGTGTAGCGGTTTTTACATTCTCTCTATAAGTGATAGCTTATGATAAGTGTCTTTTTCTGTGTGACTTATTTCACTTAGAATCGTCGTACCTAACTCCACTCATCTTGCTTCTACTAGCCTTATGACATTGATTTCATGTCTGAGTGATATTCAATTGTACATAAGGACCACAACTTCTTTATCCATTTTTCTCTTTCCTGGGATATTTAAGGTGTCATGAAGTGGAGGTTCTTGTCAACAGAGCAGCCCTAAACTTTCCGGTGCCTGTGTCTTGCTGATTTTTAGTTTTTCCAATTTATACGCCCATGAGTGGACGTGCCCTATGCTCCCTAAGCTGTTTTTTTTCGATGTTTCAGGACACAACGTACACTTCTCCAGAGTGGCTGTTGGCAATTTACATCCCGCCCATCAGTGTAGCAAGGCTGCCATTTCTCCATTGCCTGTCCTGCATTTCTGGTTTTGACACTTTTTGCAGCATGGCCCTTTTCACCGATGGGAAGCGAGACTTCTTTGTAGCGCTGATTTGCCTTTCCAGGTTGCTTGGTTGGCCAAAAAGGGCGTATGCGTTTTTTCCTGAATATATTCAGGAAAAAACGCATACGCCCTTTTTGGCCAAGGGCATCATTGTCGACGTTTTGCCGCTTTTCATGTGCTTTAAAGGCGATTCGTATCTACCTCCTGAAATCTGTTTCCTGCAATTCTGCCTTGCTTTCAAATCCTCTTCGTTGCCTTCCCTCAATATATTTGTGGACGAGAGTTATCATTTATAACTCTGAGGTTTTTGAATTGCAGTTTCCCTGAGCTCCATTTTTCAACTGTCTTTTTTGGGAGCTGGCCGCAAAAGCGCGGGATTGCCTCAGGCCCTATTCTGCTTCTGGGCGGCAGGCTGAGCCTGTGGTTAATTCTTCTTCCTGATGGGAAAATAGAGTGACCTGTGCCTGTCCCAACACCTAGATCTAGTCTCTCATTGGTTGCCCCTCTTCCCGTTCATCCTCAGGACAAATTGCAACCTGTAGGGAACAGGAGGTTAAAGGTGCTGATTCTCCAAGTAGGGAGATTGCTAGTAAAGTAGCTGGAATGGCGAAACCGAGCACAAGGAGATGAGAAATGAGGTGCGTTTTAGAAACCTTTCAAAATCACACGGTGTACCATCTTCTGGGTTTCTCATGCATGTTCTCGATGTAGGAAGATGCCCTTGAACCTGGAGATTTGGGACCCATGGGATGGGTACCACGCAGTATTACTTTAAAGGGTCTGCGTTTGCTCACCCAACCTCACCCAACCTCTCAGCCCCAAGAGTGTCCACCCTTATGTCTCATCCAGGTGTGGGTCTAGATATGGTCAATCCAGGTTGCATCACAGCCTCTGAACGAATTTTGTAAGAATTTCTCTCTCTTTCACTGTCTTTGTTTTACGGGTTTTTAAAAGTAATTTATTTTTATAATGGGCTTTAGCTGCTTTTCATGGTTGTGTTTATGCGGCTTTACACCCACTTGACTCACTTCCAGACAGATATCAATACATAGGTTTTAAGATTCTTACTAGTCACATATATTCTTGTGTGGGGAATAGGGGGTGTTGAGTCCAGTTCACTGAGCAAGGAGTAGGTCTTGTCTATTACATATTGGGTGTATGGAACGGTATCTGAGCGAATTTGAAACCCTTGTTTTATGCATCACCCCACCTCACCTTTCCTGTTAAGCAGATATAGTGTGTTTTCTAAACGTGTGACTCTGTTCTGTTTTGTAATTCAGTTCAAGTGTAGCGGTTTTTACATTCCCTCTATAAGTGACAGCTTATGATAAGTGTCTTTTTCTGTGTGACTTATTTCACTTAGAATCGTCGTACCTAACTCCACTCATGTTGCTTCTACTAGCCTTATAACATTGATTTCATGTCTGAGTGATATTCCATTGTACATAAGGACCACAACTTCTTTATCCATTTTTCTCTTTCCTGGGATATTTAAGGTGTCATGAAGTGGAGGTTCTTGTCAACAGAGCAGCCCTAAACTTTCCGGTGCCTGTGTCTTGCTGATTTTTAGTTTTTCCAATTTATACGCCCATGAGTGGACGCGCCCTATGCTCCCTAAGCTGTTTTTTTTCGATGTTTCAGGACACAACGTACACTTCTCCAGAGTGGCTGTTGGCAATTTACATCCCGCCCATCAGTGTAGCAAGGCTGCCATTTCTCCATGGCCTGTCCTGCATTTCTGGTTTTGACACTTTTTGCAGCATGGCCCTTTTGACCGATGGGAAGCGAGCCTTCTTTGTAGCGCTGATTTGCCTTTCCAGGTTGCTTGGTTGGCCAAAAAGGGCGTATGCGTGTTTTCCTGAATATACTCAGGAAAAAACGCATAAGCCCTTTTTGGCCAAGGGCATCATTGTCGACGTTTTGCCGCTTTTCATGTGCTTTCAAGGCGATTCGAATCTACCTCCTGAAATCTGTTTCCTGCAATTCTGCCTTGCTTTCAAATCCTCTTCGTTGCCTTCCCTCAATATATCTGTGGATGATAGTTATCATTTATAACTCTGCGGGTTTGTGAATTGCAGTGTCCCTGAGCTCCATTTTTCAACTCGTTTTTTTGGGAGCTGGCCGCAAAAGCGCAGGATTGCCTCAGGCCCTATTCTGCTTCTTGGCGCCAGGCTGAGCCTGTGGTTAATTCTTCTTCCTGATGGGAAAATAGAGTGACCTGTGCCTGTCCCAACACCTAGATCTAGTCTCTCATTGGTTGCCCCTCTTCCCGTTCATCCTCAGGACAAATTGCAACCTGTAGGGAACAGGAGCTTAAAGGTGCTGATTCTCCAAGTAGGGAGATTGCTAGTAAAGTAGCTGGAAAGGCGAACCCGAGCACAAGGAGTTGAGAAATGAGGTGCGTTTTAGAAACCTTTCCCGATCACACGGTGTACCATCTTCTGGGTTTCTCATGCATGTTTTCGATGTAGGAAGATGCCCTTGAACCTGGAGATTTGGGACCCATGGGATGGGTACCACGCAGTATTACTTTAAAGGGTCTGCGTTTGCTCACCCAACCTCACCCAAACTCTCAGCCCCAAGAGTGTCCACACTTATGTCTCATCCAGGTGTGGGACTAGATATGGTCAATCCAGGTTGCATCACAGCCCCTGAACGAATTTTGTAAGAATTTCTCTCTCTTTCACTGTCTTTGTTTTACGGGTTTTTAAAAGTAATTTATTTTTATAATGGGGTTTAGCTGCTTTTCACGGCTGTGTTTATGCGGATTTACAGCCACTTGACTCACTTCCAGAAAGATATCAATACATAGGTTTTACGATTCTTACTAGTCAGATATATTCTTGTGCGGTGAATAGGGGGTGTTGAGTCCAGTTCACTGAGCAAGGAGTTGGTCTTTTCTATTACATATTGGGTGTATGGAACTGTATCTGAGAGAATTTGAAACCCTTGTTTTATGCATCACCCCACCTCACCTTTCCCGTTAAGCAGCCATAGTGTGTTTTCTAAACGTGTGAATCTGTTCTGTTTTGTAATTCAGTTCAAGTGTAGCAGTTTTTACATTCCCTCTATAAGTGATAGCTTATAATTAGTGTCTTTTTCTGTGTGACTTATTTCACTTAGAATCGTCGTACCTAAATCCACTCATCTTGCTTCTACTAGCCTTATGACATTGATTTCATGTCTGAGTGATATTCCATTGTACATAAGGACCACAACTTCTTTATCCATTTTTCTCTTTCCTGGGATATTTAAGGCGTCATGAAGTGGAGGTTCTTGTCAACAGAGCAGCCCTAAACTTTGGGGTGCCTGTGTCTTGCTGATTTTTAGTTTTCCCAATTTATACGCCCATGAATGGACGTGCCCTATGCTCCCTAAGCTGAGTTTTTTCGATGTTTCAGGACACACCGTACACTTCTCCAGAGTGGCTGTTGGCAATTTACATCCCACGCATCACCGTAGCAAGGCTGCCATTTCTCCATGGCCTGTCCTGCATTTCTGGTTTTGACACTTTTTGCAGCATGGCCCTTTTGACCGATGGGAAGCGAGCCTTCTTTGTAGCGCTGATTTGCCTTTCCAGGTTGCTTGGTTGGCCAAAAAGGGCGTATGCGTGTTTTCCTGAATATACTCAGGAAAAAACGCATAAGCCCTTTTTGGCCAAGGGCATCATTGTCGACGTTTTGCCGCTTTTCATGTGCTTTCAAGGCGATTCGAATCTACCTCCTGAAATCTGTTTCCTGCAATTCTGCCTTGCTTTCAAATCCTCTTCGTTGCCTTCCCTCAATATATCTGTGGATGATAGTTATCATTTATAACTCTGCGGGTTTGTGAATTGCAGTGTCCCTGAGCTCCATTTTTCAACTCGGTTTTTTGGGAGCTGGCCGCAAAAGCGCAGGATTGCCTCAGGCCCTATTCTGCTTCTTGGCGCCAGGCTGAGCCTGTGGTTAATTCTTCTTCCTGATGGGAAAATAGAGTGACCTGTGCCTGTCCCAACACCTAGATCTAGTCTCTCATTGGTTGCCCCTCTTCCCGTTCATCCTCAGGACAAATTGCAACCTGTAGGGAACAGGAGCTTAAAGGTGCTGATTCTCCAAGTAGGGAGATTGCTAGTAAAGTAGCTGGAAAGGCGAACCCGAGCACAAGGAGTTGAGAAATGAGGTGCGTTTTAGAAACCTTTCCCGATCACACGGTGTACCATCTTCTGGGTTTCTCATGCATGTTTTCGATGTAGGAAGATGCCCTTGAACCTGGAGATTTGGGACCCATGGGATGGGTACCACGCACTATTACTTTAAAGGTTCTGCGTTTGCTCACCCAACCTCACCCAACCTCTCAGCCTCAAGATTGTCCACCCTTATGCCTCATCCAGCTGTGGGTCTAGATATGGTCAATCCAGGTTGCATCACAGCCCCTGAACGAATTTTGTAAGAATTTCTCTCTCTTTCACTGTCTTTGTTTTACGGGTTTTTAAAAGTAATTTATTTTTATAATGGGGTTTAGCTGCTTTTCACGGCTGTGTTTATGCGGCTTTACACCCACTTGACTCACTTCCAGACAGATATCAATACATAGGTTTTAAGATTCTTACTAGTCACATATATTCTTGTGCGGTGAATAGGGGGTGTTGAGTCCACTTCACTGAGCAAGGAGTAGGTCTTGTCTATTACATATTGGGTGTATGGATCGGTATCTGAGCGAATTTGAAACCCTTGTTTTATGCATCACCCCACCTCACCTTTCCCGTTAAGCAGCCATAGTGTGTTTTCTAAACGTGTGACTCTGTTCTGTTTTGTAATTCAGTTCAAGTGTAGCGGTTTTTACATTCCCTCTATAAGTGATAGCTTATGATAAGTGTCTTTTTCTGTGTGACTTATTTCACTTAGAATCGTCGTACCTAACTCCACTCATCTTGCTTCTACTAGCCTTATGACATTGATTTCATGTCTGAGTGATATTCCATTGTACATAAGGACCACAACTTCTTTATCCATTTTTCTCTTTCCTGGGATATTTAAGGTGTCATGAAGTGGAGGTTCTTGTCAACAGAGCAGCCCTAAACTTTGGGGTGCCTGTGTCTTGCTGATTTTTAGTTTTCCCAATTTATACGCCCATGAGTGGAAGTGCCCTATGCTCCCTAACCTGTGTTTTTTCGATGTTTCAGGACACACCGTACACTTCTCCAGAGTGCCTCTTGGCAATTTACATCCCGCCCATCAGCGTAGCAAGGCTGCCATTTCTCCATGGCCTGTCCTGCATTTCTGGTTTTTACACTTTTTTCAGCATAGCCCTTATGACCGATGGGAAGCGAGACTTCTTTGTAGCGCTGATTTGCCTTTCCAGGTTGCTTGGTTGGCCAAAAAGGGCGTATGCGTTTTTTCCTGAATATATTCAGGAAAAAACGCATACGCCCTTTTTGGCCAAGGGCATCATTGTCGACGTTTTGCCGCTTTTCATGTGCTTTAAAGGCGATTCGTATCTACCTCCTGAAATCTGTTTCCTGCAATTCTGCCTTGCTTTCAAATCCTCTTCGTTGCCTTCCCTCAATATATTTCTGGACGAGAGTTATCATTTATAACTCTGAGGTTTTTGAATTGCAGTTTCCCTGAGCTCCATTTTTCAACTGTCTTTTTTGGGAGCTGGCCGCAAAAGCGCGGGATTGCCTCAGGCCCTATTCTGCTTCTGGGCGGCAGGCTGAGCCTGTGGTTAATTCTTCTTCCTGATGGGAAAATAGAGTGACCTGTGCCTGTCCCAACACCTAGATCTAGTCTCTCATTGGTTGCCCCTCTTCCCGTTCATCCTCAGGACAAATTGCAACCTGTAGGGAACAGGAGGTTAAAGGTGCTGATTCTCCAAGTAGGGAGATTGCTAGTAAAGTAGCTGGAATGGCGAAACCGAGCACAAGGAGATGAGAAATGAGGTGCGTTTTAGAAACCTTTCAAAATCACACGGTGTACCATCTTCTGGGTTTCTCATGCATGTTTTTGATGTAGGAAGATGCCCTTGAACCTGGAGATTTGGGACCCATGGGATGGGTACCACGCAGTATTACTTTAAAGGGTCTGCGTTTGCTCACCCAACCTCACCCAACCTCTCAGCCCCAAGAGTGTCCACCCTTATGTCTCATCCAGGTGTGGGTCTAGATATGGTCAATCCAGGTTGCATCACAGCCTCTGAACGAATTTTGTAAGAATTTCTCTCTCTTTCACTATCTTTTTTTGCGGGTTTTTAAAAGTAATTTATTTTTATAATGGGGTTTAGCTGCTTTTCATGGTTGTGTTTATGCGGCTTTACACCCACTTGACTCACTTCCAGACAGATATCAATACATAGGTTTTAAGATTCTTACTAGTCACATATATTCTTGTGCGGGGAATAGGGGGTGTTGAGTCCAGTTCACTGAGCAAGGAGTAGGTCTTGTCTATTACATATTGGGTGTATGGAACGGTATCTGAGCGAATTTGAAACCCTTGTTTTATGCATCACCCCACCTCACCTTTCCCGTTAAGCAGCCATAGTGTGTTTTCTAAACGTGTGACTCTGTTCTGTTTTGTAATTCAGTTCACGTGTATCGGTTTTTACATTCTCTCTATAAGTGATAGCTTATGATAAGTGTCTTTTTCTGTGTGACTTATTTCACTTAGAATCGTCGTACCTAACTCCACTCATCTTGCTTCAACTAGCCTTATGACATTGATTTCATGTCTGAGTGATATTCCATTGTACATAAGGACCACAACTTCTTTATCCATTTTTCTCTTTCCTGGGATATTTAAGGTGTCATGAAGTGGAGGTTCTTGTCAACAGAGCAGCCCTAAACTTTGGGGTGCCTGTGTCTTGCTGATTTTTAGTTTTCCCAATTTATACGCCCATGAATGGACGTGCCCTATGCTCCCTAAGATGAGTTTTTTCGATGTTCAGGACACACCGTACACTTCTCCAGAGTGGCTGTTGGCAATTTACATCCCACCCATCACCGTAGCAAGGCTGCCATTTCTCCATGGCCTGTCCTGCATTTCTGGTTTTGACACTTTTTGCAGCATGGCCCTTTTGACCGATGGGAAGCGAGCCTTCTTTGTAGCGCTGATTTGCCTTTCCAGGTTGCTTGGTTGGCCAAAAAGGGCGTATGCGTGTTTTCCTGAATATACTCAGGAAAAAACGCATAAGCCCTTTTTGGCCAAGGGCATCATTGTCGACGTTTTGCCGCTTTTCATGTGCTTTCAAGGCGATTCGAATCTACCTCCTGAAATCTGTTTCCTGCAATTCTGCCTTGCTTTCAAATCCTCTTCGTTGCCTTCCCTCAATATATCTGTGGATGATAGTTATCATTTATAACTCTGCGGGTTTGTGAATTGCAGTGTCCCTGAGCTCCATTTTTCAACTCGGTTTTTTGGGAGCTGGCCGCAAAAGCGCAGGATTGCCTCAGGCCCTATTCTGCTTCTTGGCGCCAGGCTGAGCCTGTGGTTAATTCTTCTTCCTGATGGGAAAATAGAGTGACCTGTGCCTGTCCCAACACCTAGATCTAGTCTCTCATTGGTTGCCCCTCTTCCCGTTCATCCTCAGGACAAATTGCAACCTGTAGGGAACAGGAGCTTAAAGGTGCTGATTCTCCAAGTAGGGAGATTGCTAGTAAAGTAGCTGGAAAGGCGAACCCGAGCACAAGGAGTTGAGAAATGAGGTGCGTTTTAGAAACCTTTCCCGATCACACGGTGTACCATCTTCTGGGTTTCTCATGCATGTTTTCGATGTAGGAAGATGCCCTTGAACCTGGAGATTTGGGACCCATGGGATGGTTACCACGCACTATTACTTTAAAGGTTCTGCGTTTGCTCACCCAACCTCACCCAACCTCTCAGCCTCAAGATTGTCCACCCTTATGCCTCATCCAGCTGTGGGTCTAGATATGGTCAATCCAGGTTGCATCACAGCCCCTGAACGAATTTTGTAAGAATTTCTCTCTCTTTCACTGTCTTTGTTTTACGGGTTTTTAAAAGTAATTTATTTTTATAATGGGGTTTAGCTGCTTTTCACGGCTGTGTTTATGCGGCTTTACACCCACTTGACTCACTTCCAGACAGATATCAATACATAGGTTTTAAGATTCTTACTAGTCACATATATTCTTGTGCGGTGAATAGGGGGTGTTGAGTCCACTTCACTGAGCAAGGAGTAGGTCTTGTCTATTACATATTGGGTGTATGGATCGGTATCTGAGCGAATTTGAAACCCTTGTTTTATGCATCACCCCACCTCACCTTTCCCGTTAAGCAGCCATAGTGTGTTTTCTAAACGTGTGACTCTGTTCTGTTTTGTAATTCAGTTCAAGTGTAGCGGTTTTTACATTCCCTCTATAAGTGATAGCTTATGATAAGTGTCTTTTTCTGTGTGACTTATTTCACTTAGAATCGTCGTACCTAACTCCACTCATCTTGCTTCTACTAGCCTTATGACATTGATTTCATGTCTGAGTGATATTCCATTGTACATAAGGACCACAACTTCTTTATCCATTTTTCTCTTTCCTGGGATATTTAAGGTGTCATGAAGTGGAGGTTCTTGTCAACAGAGCAGCCCTAAACTTTGGGGTGCCTGTGTCTTGCTGATTTTTAGTTTTCCCAATTTATACGCCCATGAGTGGAAGTGCCCTATGCTCCCTAACCTGTTTTTTTTCCATGTTTCAGGACACACCGTACACTTCTCCAGAGTGCCTCTTGGCAATTTACATCCCGCCCATCAGCGTAGCAAGGCTGCCATTTCTCCATGGCCTGTCCTG
Source organism: Eschrichtius robustus (assembly GCF_028021215.1). Classification (NCBI taxonomy): domain Eukaryota; kingdom Metazoa; phylum Chordata; class Mammalia; order Artiodactyla; family Eschrichtiidae; genus Eschrichtius; species Eschrichtius robustus. The sequence goes on from NW_027175679.1 coordinate 1,724,086, forward strand.
CATTTCTGGTTTTTACACTTTTTTCAGCATAGCCCTTATGACCGATGGGAAGCGAGACTTCTTTGTAGCGCTGATTTGCCTTTCCAGGTTGCTTGGTTGGCCAAAAAGGGCGTATGCGTTTTTTCCTGAATATATTCAGGAAAAAACGCATACGCCCTTTTTGGCCAAGGGCATCATTGTCGACGTTTTGCCGCTTTTCATGTGCTTTAAAGGCGATTCGTATCTACCTCCTGAAATCTGTTTCCTGCAATTCTGCCTTGCTTTCAAATCCTCTTCGTTGCCTTCCCTCAATATATTTCTGGACGAGAGTTATCATTTATAACTCTGAGGTTTTTGAATTGCAGTTTCCCTGAGCTCCATTTTTCAACTGTCTTTTTTGGGAGCTGGCCGCAAAAGCGCGGGATTGCCTCAGGCCCTATTCTGCTTCTGGGCGGCAGGCTGAGCCTGTGGTTAATTCTTCTTCCTGATGGGAAAATAGAGTGACCTGTGCCTGTCCCAACACCTAGATCTAGTCTCTCATTGGTTGCCCCTCTTCCCGTTCATCCTCAGGACAAATTGCAACCTGTAGGGAACAGGAGGTTAAAGGTGCTGATTCTCCAAGTAGGGAGATTGCTAGTAAAGTAGCTGGAATGGCGAAACCGAGCACAAGGAGATGAGAAATGAGGTGCGTTTTAGAAACCTTTCAAAATCACACGGTGTACCATCTTCTGGGTTTCTCATGTATGTTCTCGATGTAGGAAGATGCCCTTGAACCTGGAGATTTGGGACGCATGGGATGGGTACCACGCAGTATTACTTTAAAGGGTCTGCGTTTGCTCACCCAACCTCACCCAACCTCTCAGCCCCAAGAGTGTCCACCCTTATGTCTCATCCAGCTGTGGGTCTAGATATGGTCAATCCAGGTGGCATCACAGCCTCTGAACGAATTTTGTAAGAATTTCTCTCTCTTTCACTGTCTTTGTTTTACGGGTTTTTAAAAGTAATTTATTTTTATAATGGGGTTTAGCTGCTTTTCATGGCTGTGTTTATGCGGCTTTACACCCACTTGACTCACTTCCAGACAGATATCAATACATAGGTTTTAAGATTCTTACTAGTCACATATATTCTTGTGTGGTGAATAGGGGGTGTTGAGTCCAGTTCACTGAGCAAGGAGTAGGTCTTGTCTATTACATATTGGGTGTATGGAACGGTATGTGAGCGAATTTGAAACCATTGTTTTATGCATCACCCCACCTCACCTTTCCTGTTAAGCAGCTATAGTGTGTTTTCTAAACGTGTGACTCTGTTCTGTTTTGTAATTCAGTTCAAGTGTAGCGGTTTTTACATTCCCTCTATAAGTGATAGCTTATGATAAGTGTCTTTTTCTGTGTGACTTATTTCACTTAGAATCGTCGTACCTAACTCCACTCATCTTGCTTCTACTAGCATTATAACATTGATTTCATGTCTGAGTGATATTCCATTGTACATAAGGACCACAACTTCTTTATCCATTTTTCTCTTTCCTGGGATATTTAAGGTGTCATGAAGTGGAGGTTCTTGTCAACAGAGCAGCCCTAAACATTCTGGTGCCTGTGTCTTGCTGATTTTTAGTTTTTCCAATTTATACGCCCATGAGTGGACGTGCCCTATGCTCCCTAAGCTGTTTTTTTTCCATGTTTCAGGACACAACGTACACTTCTCCAGAGTGGCTGTTGGCAATTTACATCCCGCCCATCAGTGTAGCAAGGCTGCCATTTCTCCATGGCCTGTCCTGGATTTCTGGGTTTGGCACTTTTTGCAGCATGGCCCTTTTGACCGAAGGGAAGCGAGACTTCTTTGTAGCGCTGATTTGCCTTTCCAGGTTGCTTGGTTGGCCAAAAAGGGCGTATGCGTTTTTTCCTGAATATATTCAGGAAAAAACGCATACGCCCTTTTTGGCCAAGGGCATCATTGTCGACGTTTTGCCGCTTTTCATGTGCTTTAAAGGCGATTCGTATCTACCTCCTGAAATTTGTTTCCTGCAATTCTGCCTTGCTTTCAAATCCTCTTCGTTGCCTTCCCTCAATATATCTGTGGATGAGAGTTATCATTTATAACTCTGCGGGTTTGTGAATTGCAGTTTCCCTGAGCTCCATTTTTCAACTGTCTTTTTTGGGAGCTGGCCGCAAAAGCGCGGGATTGCCTCAGGCCCTATTCTGCTTCTGGGCGGCAGGCTGAGCATGTGGTTAATTCTTCTTCCTGTTGGGAAAATAGAGTGACCTGTGCCTGTCCCAACACCTAGATCTAGTCTCTCATTGGTTGCCCCTCTTCCCGTTCATCCTCAGGACAAATTGCAACCTGTAGGGAACAGGAGGTTAAAGGTGCTGATTCTCCAAGTAGGGAGATTGCTAGTAAAATAGCTGGAATGGCGAAACGGAGCACAAGGAGATGAGAAATGAGGTGCGTTTTAGAAACCTTTCAAAATCACACGGTGTACCATCTTCTGGGTTTCTCATGCATGTTTTTGATGTAGGAAGATGCCCTTGAACCTGGAGATTTGGGACCCATGGGATGGGTACCACGCAGTATTACTTTAAAGGGTCTGCGTTTGCTCACCCAACCTCACCCAACCTCTCAGCCCCAAGAGTGTCCACCCTTATGTCTCATCCAGGTGTGGGTCTAGATATGGTCAATCCAGGTTGCATCACAGCCTCTGAACGAATTTTGTAAGAATTTCTCTCTCTTTCACTATCTTTTTTTGCGGGTTTTTAAAAGTAATTTATTTTTATAATGGGGTTTAGCTGCTTTTCATGGTTGTGTTTATGCGGCTTTACACCCACTTGACTCACTTCCAGACAGATATCAATACATAGGTTTTAAGATTCTTACTAGTCACATATATTCTTGTGCGGGGAATAGGGGGTGTTGAGTCCAGTTCACTGAGCAAGGAGTAGGTCTTGTCTATTACATATTGGGTGTATGGAACGGTTTCTGAGCGAATTTGAAACCCTTGTTTTATGCATCACCCCACCTCACCTTTCCCGTTAAGCAGCCATAGTGTGTTTTCTAAACGTGTGACTCTGTTCTGTTTTGTAATTCAGTTCACGTGTAGCGGTTTTTACATTCCCTCTATAAGTGATAGCTTATGATAAGTGTCTTTTTCTGTGTGACTTATTTCACTTAGAATCGTCGTACCTAACTCCACTCATCTTGCTTCTACTAGCCTTATGACATTGATTTCATGTCTGAGTGATATTCAATTGTACATAAGGACCACAACTTCTTTATCCATTTTTCTCTTTCCTGGGATATTTAAGGTGTCATGAAGTGGAGGTTCTTGTCAACAGAGCAGCCCTAAACTTTCCGGTGCCTGTGTCTTGCTGATTTTTAGTTTTTCCAATTTATACGCCCATGAGTGGACGTGCCCTATGCTCCCTAAGCTGTTTTTTTTCGATGTTTCAGGACACAACGTACACTTCTCCAGAGTGGCTGTTGGCAATTTACATCCCGCCCATCAGTGTAGCAAGGCTGCCATTTCTCCATTGCCTGTCCTGCATTTCTGGTTTTGACACTTTTTGCAGCATGGCCCTTTTCACCGATGGGAAGCGAGACTTCTTTGTAGCGCTGATTTGCCTTTCCAGGTTGCTTGGTTGGCCAAAAAGGGCGTATGCGTTTTTTCCTGAATATATTCAGGAAAAAACGCATACGCCCTTTTTGGCCAAGGGCATCATTGTCGACGTTTTGCCGCTTTTCATGTGCTTTAAAGGCGATTCGTATCTACCTCCTGAAATCTGTTTCCTGCAATTCTGCCTTGCTTTCAAATCCTCTTCGTTGCCTTCCCTCAATATATTTGTGGACGAGAGTTATCATTTATAACTCTGAGGTTTTTGAATTGCAGTTTCCCTGAGCTCCATTTTTCAACTGTCTTTTTTGGGAGCTGGCCGCAAAAGCGCGGGATTGCCTCAGGCCCTATTCTGCTTCTGGGCGGCAGGCTGAGCCTGTGGTTAATTCTTCTTCCTGATGGGAAAATAGAGTGACCTGTGCCTGTCCCAACACCTAAATCTAGTCTCTCATTGGTTGCCCCTCTTCCCGTTCATCCTCAGGACAAATTGCAACCTGTAGGGAACAGGAGGTTAAAGGTGCTGATTCTCCAAGTAGGGAGATTGCTAGTAAAGTAGCTGGAATGGCGAAACCGAGCACAAGGAGATGAGAAATGAGGTGCGTTTTAGAAACCTTTCAAAATCACACGGTGTACCATCTTCTGGGTTTCTCATGCATGTTCTCGATGTAGGAAGATGCCCTTGAACCTGGAGATTTGGGACCCATGGGATGGGTACCACGCAGTATTACTTTAAAGGGTCTGCGTTTGCTCACCCAACCTCACCCAACCTCTCAGCCCCAAGAGTGTCCACCCTTATGTCTCATCCAGGTGTGGGTCTAGATATGGTCAATCCAGGTTGCATCACAGCCTCTGAACGAATTTTGTAAGAATTTCTCTCTCTTTCACTGTCTTTGTTTTACGGGTTTTTAAAAGTAATTTATTTTTATAATGGGCTTTAGCTGCTTTTCATGGTTGTGTTTATGCGGCTTTACACCCACTTGACTCACTTCCAGACAGATATCAATACATAGGTTTTAAGATTCTTACTAGTCACATATATTCTTGTGTGGGGAATAGGGGGTGTTGAGTCCAGTTCACTGAGCAAGGAATAGGTCTTGTCTATTACATATTGGGTGTATGGAACGGTATCTGAGCGAATTTGAAACCCTTGTTTTATGCATCACCCCACCTCACCTTTCCTGTTAAGCAGATATAGTGTGTTTTCTAAACGTGTGACTCTGTTCTGTTTTGTAATTCAGTTCAAGTGTAGCGGTTTTTACATTCCCTCTATAAGTGACAGCTTATGATAAGTGTCTTTTTCTGTGTGACTTATTTCACTTAGAATCGTCGTACCTAACTCCACTCATGTTGCTTCTACTAGCCTTATAACATTGATTTCATGTCTGAGTGATATTCCATTGTACATAAGGACCACAACTTCTTTATCCATTTTTCTCTTTCCTGGGATATTTAAGGTGTCATGAACTAGAGGTTCTTGTCAACAGAGCAGCCGTAAACTTTCGGGTGCCTGTGACTTGCTGATTTTTAGTTTTTCCAATTTATACGCCCATGAGTGGACGCGCCCTATGCTCCCTAAGCTGTTTTTTTTCCATGTTTCAGGACACAACGTACACTTCTCCAGAGTGGCTGTTGGCAATTTACATCCCGTCCATCAGTGTAGCAAGGCTGCCATTTCTCCATGGCCTGTCCTGCATTTCTGGTTTTGACACTTTTTGCAGCATGGCCCTTTTCACCGATGGGAAGCGAGACTTCTTTGTAGCGCTGATTTGCCTTTCCTGGTTGCTTGGTTGGCCAAAAAGGGCGTATGCGTTTATTCCTGAATATATTCAGGAAAAAACGCATACGCCCTTTTTGGCCAAGGGCATCATTGTCGAACTTTTGCCGCTTTTCAAGTGCTTTTAAATCGATTTGAATCTACCTCCTGAAATATGTTAGCTGCAATTCTGCCTTGCTTTCAAATCCTCTTCATTGCCTTCCCTCAATATATTTGTGGACGAGAGTTATCATTTATAAATTTGCAGGTTTGTGAATTGCAGTGCTCATGTGCTCCAATTTTCAACTGTCTTTTTTGGGAGCTGGCCGAAAAAGCACGGGATTGCCTCAGGCCCTATTCTGGTTCCCGGCGGCTGGCTGAGCCTGTGGTTAATTCTTCTTCCTGATGGGAAAATAGAGTGACCTGTGCCTGTCCCAACACCTAGATCTAGTCTCTCATTGGTTGCCCCTCTTCCCGTTCATCCTCAGGACAAATTGCAACCTGTAGGGAACAGGAGCTTAAAGGTGCTGATTCTCCAAGTAGGGAGATTGCTAGTAAAGTAGCTGGAATGGCGAACCCGAACACAAGGAGATGAGAAATGAGGTGCGTTTTAGAAACCTTTCAAAATCACACGGTGTACCATCTTCTGGGTTTCTCATGCATGTTTTCGATGTAGGAAGATGCCCTTGAACCTGGAGATTTGGGACCCATGGGATGGGTACCACGCAGTATTACTTTAAAGGGTCTGCGTTTGCTCACCCAACCTCACCCAAACTCTCAGCCCCAAGAGTGTCCACACTTATGTCTCATCCAGGTGTGGGACTAGATATGGTCAATCCAGGTTGCATCACAGCCCCTGAACGAATTTTGTAAGAATTTCTCTCTCTTTCACTGTCTTTGTTTTACGGGTTTTTAAAAGTAATTTATTTTTATAATGGGGTTTAGCTGCTTTTCACGGCTGTGTTTATGCGGATTTACAGCCACTTGACTCACTTCCAGAAAGATATCAATACATAGGTTTTACGATTCTTACTAGTCAGATATATTCTTGTGCGGTGAATAGGGGGTGTTGAGTCCAGTTCACTGAGCAAGGAGTTGGTCTTTTCTATTACATATTGGGTGTATGGAACTGTATCTGAGAGAATTTGAAACCCTTGTTTTATGCATCACCCCACCTCACCTTTCCCGTTAAGCAGCCATAGTGTGTTTTCTAAACGTGTGAATCTGTTCTGTTTTGTAATTCAGTTCAAGTGTAGCAGTTTTTACATTCCCTCTATAAGTGATAGCTTATAATTAGTGTCTTTTTCTGTGTGACTTATTTCACTTAGAATCGTCGTACCTAAATCCACTCATCTTGCTTCTACTAGCCTTATGACATTGATTTCATGTCTGAGTGATATTCCATTGTACATAAGGACCACAACTTCTTTATCCATTTTTCTCTTTCCTGGGATATTTAAGGCGTCATGAAGTGGAGGTTCTTGTCAACAGAGCAGCCCTAAACTTTGGGGTGCCTGTGTCTTGCTGATTTTTAGTTTTCCCAATTTATACGCCCATGAATGGACGTGCCCTATGCTCCCTAAGCTGAGTTTTTTCGATGTTTCAGGACACACCGTACACTTCTCCAGAGTGGCTGTTGGCAATTTACATCCCACCCATCACCGTAGCAAGGCTGCCATTTCTCCATGGCCTGTCCTGCATTTCTGGTTTTGACACTTTTTGCAGCATGGCCCTTTTGACCGATGGGAAGCGAGCCTTCTTTGTAGCGCTGATTTGCCTTTCCAGGTTGCTTGGTTGGCCAAAAAGGGCGTATGCGTGTTTTCCTGAATATACTCAGGAAAAAACGCATAAGCCCTTTTTGGCCAAGGGCATCATTGTCGACGTTTTGCCGCTTTTCATGTGCTTTCAAGGCGATTCGAATCTACCTCCTGAAATCTGTTTCCTGCAATTCTGCCTTGCTTTCAAATCCTCTTCGTTGCCTTCCCTCAATATATCTGTGGATGATAGTTATCATTTATAACTCTGCGGGTTTGTGAATTGCAGTGTCCCTGAGCTCCATTTTTCAACTCGTTTTTTTGGGAGCTGGCCGCAAAAGCGCAGGATTGCCTCAGGCCCTATTCTGCTTCTTGGCGCCAGGCTGAGCCTGTGGTTAATTCTTCTTCCTGATGGGAAAATAGAGTGACCTGTGCCTGTCCCAACACCTAGATCTAGTCTCTCATTGGTTGCCCCTCTTCCCGTTCATCCTCAGGACAAATTGCAACCTGTAGGGAACAGGAGCTTAAAGGTGCTGATTCTCCAAGTAGGGAGATTGCTAGTAAAGTAGCTGGAAAGGCGAACCCGAGCACAAGGAGTTGAGAAATGAGGTGCGTTTTAGAAACCTTTCCCGATCACACGGTGTACCATCTTCTGGGTTTCTCATGCATGTTTTCGATGTAGGAAGATGCCCTTGAACCTGGAGATTTGGGACCCATGGGATGGGTACCACGCAGTATTACTTTAAAGGGTCTGCGTTTGCTCACCCAACCTCACCCAAACTCTCAGCCCCAAGAGTGTCCACACTTATGTCTCATCCAGGTGTGGGACTAGATATGGTCAATCCAGGTTGCATCACAGCCCCTGAACGAATTTTGTAAGAATTTCTCTCTCTTTCACTGTCTTTGTTTTACGGGTTTTTAAAAGTAATTTATTTTTATAATGGGGTTTAGCTGCTTTTCACGGCTGTGTTTATGCGGATTTACAGCCACTTGACTCACTTCCAGAAAGATATCAATACATAGGTTTTACGATTCTTACTAGTCAGATATATTCTTGTGCGGTGAATAGGGGGTGTTGAGTCCAGTTCACTGAGCAAGGAGTTGGTCTTTTCTATTACATATTGGGTGTATGGAACTGTATCTGAGAGAATTTGAAACCCTTGTTTTATGCATCACCCCACCTCACCTTTCCCGTTAAGCAGCCATAGTGTGTTTTCTAAACGTGTGAATCTGTTCTGTTTTGTAATTCAGTTCAAGTGTAGCAGTTTTTACATTCCCTCTATAAGTGATAGCTTATAATTAGTGTCTTTTTCTGTGTGACTTATTTCACTTAGAATCGTCGTACCTAAATCCACTCATCTTGCTTCTACTAGCCTTATGACATTGATTTCATGTCTGAGTGATATTCCATTGTACATAAGGACCACAACTTCTTTATCCATTTTTCTCTTTCCTGGGATATTTAAGGCGTCATGAAGTGGAGGTTCTTGTCAACAGAGCAGCCCTAAACTTTGGGGTGCCTGTGTCTTGCTGATTTTTAGTTTTCCCAATTTATACGCCCATGAATGGACGTGCCCTATGCTCCCTAAGCTGAGTTTTTTCGATGTTTCAGGACACACCGTACACTTCTCCAGAGTGGCTGTTGGCAATTTACATCCCACCCATCACCGTAGCAAGGCTGCCATTTCTCCTTGGCCTGTCCTGCATTTCTGGTTTTGACACTTTTTCAGCATGGCCCTTTTGACCGATGGGAAGCGAGCCTTCTTTGTAGCGCTGATTTGCCTTTCCAGGTTGCTTGGTTGGCCAAAAAGGGCGTATGCGTGTTTTCCTGAATATACTCAGGAAAAAACGCATAAGCCCTTTTTGGCCAAGGGCATCATTGTCGACGTTTTGCCGCTTTTCATGTGCTTTCAAGGCGATTCGAATCTACCTCCTGAAATCTGTTTCCTGCAATTCTGCCTTGCTTTCAAATCCTCTTCGTTGCCTTCCCTCAATATATCTGTGGATGATAGTTATCATTTATAACTCTGCGGGTTTGTGAATTGCAGTGTCCCTGAGCTCCATTTTTCAACTCGGTTTTTTGGGAGCTGGCCGCAAAAGCGCAGGATTGCCTCAGGCCCTATTCTGCTTCTTGGCGCCAGGCTGAGCCTGTGGTTAATTCTTCTTCCTGATGGGAAAATAGAGTGACCTGTGCCTGTCCCAACACCTAGATCTAGTCTCTCATTGGTTGCCCCTCTTCCCGTTCATCCTCAGGACAAATTGCAACCTGTAGGGAACAGGAGCTTAAAGGTGCTGATTCTCCAAGTAGGGAGATTGCTAGTAAAGTAGCTGGAAAGGCGAACCCGAGCACAAGGAGTTGAGAAATGAGGTGCGTTTTAGAAACCTTTCCCGATCACACGGTGTACCATCTTCTGGGTTTCTCATGCATGTTTTCGATGTAGGAAGATGCCCTTGAACCTGGAGATTTGGGACCCATGGGATGGGTACCACGCACTATTACTTTAAAGGTTCTGCGTTTGCTCACCCAACCTCACCCAACCTCTCAGCCTCAAGATTGTCCACCCTTATGCCTCATCCAGCTGTGGGTCTAGATATGGTCAATCCAGGTTGCATCACAGCCCCTGAACGAATTTTGTAAGAATTTCTCTCTCTTTCACTGTCTTTGTTTTACGGGTTTTTAAAAGTAATTTATTTTTATAATGGGGTTTAGCTGCTTTTCACGGCTGTGTTTATGCGGCTTTACACCCACTTGACTCACTTCCAGACAGATATCAATACATAGGTTTTAAGATTCTTACTAGTCACATATATTCTTGTGCGGTGAATAGGGGGTGTTGAGTCCACTTCACTGAGCAAGGAGTAGGTCTTGTCTATTACATATTGGGTGTATGGATCGGTATCTGAGCGAATTTGAAACCCTTGTTTTATGCATCACCCCACCTCACCTTTCCCGTTAAGCAGCCATAGTGTGTTTTCTAAACGTGTGACTCTGTTCTGTTTTGTAATTCAGTTCAAGTGTAGCGGTTTTTACATTCCCTCTATAAGTGATAGCTTATGATAAGTGTCTTTTTCTGTGTGACTTATTTCACTTAGAATCGTCGTACCTAACTCCACTCATCTTGCTTCTACTAGCCTTATGACATTGATTTCATGTCTGAGTGATATTCCATTGTACATAAGGACCACAACTTCTTTATCCATTTTTCTCTTTCCTGGGATATTTAAGGTGTCATGAAGTGGAGGTTCTTGTCAACAGAGCAGCCCTAAACTTTGGGGTGCCTGTGTCTTGCTGATTTTTAGTTTTCCCAATTTATACGCCCATGAGTGGAAGTTCCCTATGCTCCCTAACCTGTGTTTTTTCGATGTTTCAGGACACACCGTACACTTCTCCAGAGTGCCTCTTGGCAATTTACATCCCGCCCATCAGCGTAGCAAGGCTGCCATTTCTCCATGGCCTGTCCTGCATTTCTGGTTTTTACACTTTTTTCAGCATAGCCCTTATGACCGATGGGAAGCGAGACTTCTTTGTAGCGCTGATTTGCCTTTCCAGGTTGCTTGGTTGGCCAAAAAGGGCGTATGCGTTTTTTCCTGAATATATTCAGGAAAAAACGCATACGCCCTTTTTGGCCAAGGGCATCATTGTCGACGTTTTGCCGCTTTTCATGTGCTTTAAAGGCGATTCGTATCTACCTCCTGAAATCTGTTTCCTGCAATTCTGCCTTGCTTTCAAATCCTCTTCGTTGCCTTCCCTCAATATATTTCTGGACGAGAGTTATCATTTATAACTCTGAGGTTTTTGAATTGCAGTTTCCCTGAGCTCCATTTTTCAACTGTCTTTTTTGGGAGCTGGCCGCAAAAGCGCGGGATTGCCTCAGGCCCTATTCTGCTTCTGGGCGGCAGGCTGAGCCTGTGGTTAATTCTTCTTCCTGATGGGAAAATAGAGTGACCTGTGCCTGTCCCAACACCTAGATCTAGTCTCTCATTGGTTGCCCCTCTTCCCGTTCATCCTCAGGACAAATTGCAACCTGTAGGGAACAGGAGGTTAAAGGTGCTGATTCTCCAAGTAGGGAGATTGCTAGTAAAGTAGCTGGAATGGCGAAACCGAGCACAAGGAGATGAGAAATGAGGTGCGTTTTAGAAACCTTTCAAAATCACACGGTGTACCATCTTCTGGGTTTCTCATGTATGTTCTCGATGTAGGAAGATGCCCTTGAACCTGGAGATTTGGGACGCATGGGATGGGTACCACGCAGTATTACTTTAAAGGGTCTGCGTTTGCTCACCCAACCTCACCCAACCTCTCAGCCCCAAGAGTGTCCACCCTTATGTCTCATCCAGCTGTGGGTCTAGATATGGTCAATCCAGGTTGCATCACAGCCTCTGAACGAATTTTGTAAGAATTTCTGTCTCTTTCACTGTCTTTGTTTTACGGGTTTTTAAAAGTAATTTATTTTTATAATGGGGTTTAGCTGCTTTTCATGGCTGTGTTTATGCGGCTTTACACCCACTTGACTCACTTCCAGACAGATATCAATACATAGGTTTTAAGATTCTTACTAGTCACATATATTCTTGTGTGGTGAATAGGGGGTGTTGAGTCCAGTTCACTGAGCAAGGAGTAGGTCTTGTCTATTACATATTGGGTGTATGGAACGGTATGTGAGCGAATTTGAAACCATTGTTTTATGCATCACCCCACCTCACCTTTCCTGTTAAGCAGCTATAGTGTGTTTTCTAAACGTGTGACTCTGTTCTGTTTTGTAATTCAGTTCAAGTGTAGCGGTTTTTACATTCCCTCTATAAGTGATAGCTTATGATAAGTGTCTTTTTCTGTGTGACTTATTTCACTTAGAATCGTCGTACCTAACTCCACTCATCTTGCTTCTACTAGCATTATAACATTGATTTCATGTCTGAGTGATATTCCATTGTACATAAGGACCACAACTTCTTTATCCATTTTTCTCTTTCCTGGGATATTTAAGGTGTCATGAAGTGGAGGTTCTTGTCAACAGAGCAGCCCTAAACATTCTGGTGCCTGTGTCTTGCTGATTTTTAGTTTTTCCAATTTATACGCCCATGAGTGGACGTGCCCTATGCTCCCTAAGCTGTTTTTTTTCCATGTTTCAGGACACAACGTACACTTCTCCAGAGTGGCTGTTGGCAATTTACATCCCGCCCATCAGTGTAGCAAGGCTGCCATTTCTCCATGGCCTGTCCTGGATTTCTGGGTTTGGCACTTTTTGCAGCATGGCCCTTTTGACCGAAGGGAAGCGAGACTTCTTTGTAGCGCTGATTTGCCTTTCCAGGTTGCTTGGTTGGCCAAAAAGGGCGTATGCGTTTTTTCCTGAATATATTCAGGAAAAAACGCATACGCCCTTTTTGGCCAAGGGCATCATTGTCGACGTTTTGCCGCTTTTCATGTGCTTTAAAGGCGATTCGTATCTACCTCCTGAAATTTGTTTCCTGCAATTCTGCCTTGCTTTCAAATCCTCTTCGTTGCCTTCCCTCAATATATCTGTGGATGAGAGTTATCATTTATAACTCTGCGGGTTTGTGAATTGCAGTTTCCCTGAGCTCCATTTTTCAACTGTCTTTTTTGGGAGCTGGCCGCAAAAGCGCGGGATTGCCTCAGGCCCTATTCTGCTTCTGGGCGGCAGGCTGAGCATGTGGTTAATTCTTCTTCCTGTTGGGAAAATAGAGTGACCTGTGCCTGTCCCAACACCTAGATCTAGTCTCTCATTGGTTGCCCCTCTTCCCGTTCATCCTCAGGACAAATTGCAACCTGTAGGGAACAGGAGGTTAAAGGTGCTGATTCTCCAAGTAGGGAGATTGCTAGTAAAATAGCTGGAATGGCGAAACGGAGCACAAGGAGATGAGAAATGAGGTGCGTTTTAGAAACCTTTCAAAATCACACGGTGTACCATCTTCTGGGTTTCTCATGCATGTTTTTGATGTAGGAAGATGCCCTTGAACCTGGAGATTTGGGACCCATGGGATGGGTACCACGCAGTATTACTTTAAAGGGTCTGCGTTTGCTCACCCAACCTCACCCAACCTCTCAGCCCCAAGAGTGTCCACCCTTATGTCTCATCCAGGTGTGGGTCTAGATATGGTCAATCCAGGTTGCATCACAGCCTCTGAACGAATTTTGTAAGAATTTCTCTCTCTTTCACTATCTTTTTTTGCGGGTTTTTAAAAGTAATTTATTTTTATAATGGGGTTTAGCTGCTTTTCATGGTTGTGTTTATGCGGCTTTACACCCACTTGACTCACTTCCAGACAGATATCAATACATAGGTTTTAAGATTCTTACTAGTCACATATATTCTTGTGCGGGGAATAGGGGGTGTTGAGTCCAGTTCACTGAGCAAGGAGTAGGTCTTGTCTATTACATATTGGGTGTATGGAACGGTTTCTGAGCGAATTTGAAACCCTTGTTTTATGCATCACCCCACCTCACCTTTCCCGTTAAGCAGCCATAGTGTGTTTTCTAAACGTGTGACTCTGTTCTGTTTTGTAATTCAGTTCACGTGTAGCGGTTTTTACATTCCCTCTATAAGTGATAGCTTATGATAAGTGTCTTTTTCTGTGTGACTTATTTCACTTAGAATCGTCGTACCTAACTCCACTCATCTTGCTTCTACTAGCCTTATGACATTGATTTCATGTCTGAGTGATATTCAATTGTACATAAGGACCACAACTTCTTTATCCATTTTTCTCTTTCCTGGGATATTTAAGGTGTCATGAAGTGGAGGTTCTTGTCAACAGAGCAGCCCTAAACTTTCCGGTGCCTGTGTCTTGCTGATTTTTAGTTTTTCCAATTTATACGCCCATGAGTGGACGTGCCCTATGCTCCCTAAGCTGTTTTTTTTCGATGTTTCAGGACACAACGTACACTTCTCCAGAGTGGCTGTTGGCAATTTACATCCCGCCCATCAGTGTAGCAAGGCTGCCATTTCTCCATTGCCTGTCCTGCATTTCTGGTTTTGACACTTTTTGCAGCATGGCCCTTTTCACCGATGGGAAGCGAGACTTCTTTGTAGCGCTGATTTGCCTTTCCAGGTTGCTTGGTTGGCCAAAAAGGGCGTATGCGTTTTTTCCTGAATATATTCAGGAAAAAACGCATACGCCCTTTTTGGCCAAGGGCATCATTGTCGACGTTTTGCCGCTTTTCATGTGCTTTAAAGGCGATTCGTATCTACCTCCTGAAATCTGTTTCCTGCAATTCTGCCTTGCTTTCAAATCCTCTTCGTTGCCTTCCCTCAACATATTTGTGGACGAGAGTTATCATTTATAACTCTGAGGTTTTTGAATTGCAGTTTCCCTGAGCTCCATTTTTCAACTGTCTTTTTTGGGAGCTGGCCGCAAAAGCGCGGGATTGCCTCAGGCCCTATTCTGCTTCTGGGCGGCAGGCTGAGCCTGTGGTTAATTCTTCTTCCTGATGGGAAAATAGAGTGACCTGTGCCTGTCCCAACACCTAGATCTAGTCTCTCATTGGTTGCCCCTCTTCCCGTTCATCCTCAGGACAAATTGCAACCTGTAGGGAACAGGAGGTTAAAGGTGCTGATTCTCCAAGTAGGGAGATTGCTAGTAAAGTAGCTGGAATGGCGAAACCGAGCACAAGGAGATGAGAAATGAGGTGCGTTTTAGAAACCTTTCAAAATCACACGGTGTACCATCTTCTGGGTTTCTCATGTATGTTCTCGATGTAGGAAGATGCCCTTGAACCTGGAGATTTGGGACGCATGGGATGGGTACCACGCAGTATTACTTTAAAGGGTCTGCGTTTGCTCACCCAACCTCACCCAACCTCTCAGCCCCAAGAGTGTCCACCCTTATGTCTCATCCAGCTGTGGGTCTAGATATGGTCAATCCAGGTTGCATCACAGCCTCTGAACGAATTTTGTAAGAATTTCTCTCTCTTTCACTGTCTTTGTTTTACGGGTTTTTAAAAGTAATTTATTTTTATAATGGGGTTTAGCTGCTTTTCATGGCTGTGTTTATGCGGCTTTACACCCACTTGACTCACTTCCAGACAGATATCAATACATAGGTTTTAAGATTCTTACTAGTCACATATATTCTTGTGTGGTGAATAGGGGGTGTTGAGTCCAGTTCACTGAGCAAGGAGTAGGTCTTGTCTATTACATATTGGGTGTATGGAACGGTATGTGAGCGAATTTGAAACCATTGTTTTATGCATCACCCCACCTCACCTTTCCTGTTAAGCAGCTATAGTGTGTTTTCTAAACGTGTGACTCTGTTCTGTTTTGTAATTCAGTTCAAGTGTAGCGGTTTTTACATTCCCTCTATAAGTGATAGCTTATGATAAGTGTCTTTTTCTGTGTGACTTATTTCACTTAGAATCGTCGTACCTAACTCCACTCATCTTGCTTCTACTAGCATTATAACATTGATTTCATGTCTGAGTGATATTCCATTGTACATAAGGACCACAACTTCTTTATCCATTTTTCTCTTTCCTGGGATATTTAAGGTGTCATGAAGTGGAGGTTCTTGTCAACAGAGCAGCCCTAAACATTCTGGTGCCTGTGTCTTGCTGATTTTTAGTTTTTCCAATTTATACGCCCATGAGTGGACGTGCCCTATGCTCCCTAAGCTGTTTTTTTTCCATGTTTCAGGACACAACGTACACTTCTCCAGAGTGGCTGTTGGCAATTTACATCCCGCCCATCAGTGTAGCAAGGCTGCCATTTCTCCATGGCCTGTCCTGGATTTCTGGGTTTGACACTTTTTGCAGCATGGCCCTTTTGACCGATGGGAAGCGAGACTTCTTTGTAGCGCTGATTTGCCTTTCCAGGTTGCTTGGTTGGCCAAAAAGGGCGTATGCGTTTTTTCCTGAATATATTCAGGAAAAAACGCATACGCCCTTTTTGGCCAAGGGCATCATTGTCGACGTTTTGCCGATTTTCATGTGCTTTAAAGGCGATTCGTATCTACCTCCTGAAATTTGTTTCCTGCAATTCTGCCTTGCTTTCAAATCCTCTTCGTTGCCTTCCCTCAATATATCTGTGGATGAGAGTTATCATTTATAACTCTGCGGGTTTGTGAATTGCAGTTTCCCTGAGCTCCATTTTTCAACTGTCTTTTTTTGGGAGCTGGCCTCAAAAGCGCGGGATTGCCTCAGGCCCTATTCTGCTTCTGGGCGGCAGGCTGAGCATGTGGTTAATTCTTCTTCCTGTTGGGAAAATAGAGTGACCTGTGCCTGTCCCAACACCTAGATCTAGTCTCTCATTGGTTGCCCCTCTTCCCATTCACCCTCAGGACAAATTGCAACCTGTAGGGAACAGGAGGTTAAAGGTGCTGATTCTCCAAGTAGGGAGATTGCTAGTAAAATAGCTGGAATGGCGAAACCGAGCACAAGGAGATGAGAAATGAGGTGCGTTTTAGAAACCTTTCAAAATCACACGGTGTACCATCTTCTGGGTTTCTCATGCATGTTTTTGATGTAGGAAGATGCCCTTGAACCTGGAGATTTGGGACCCATGGGATGGGTACCACGCAGTATTACTTTAAAGGGTCTGCGTTTGCTCACCCAACCTCACCCAACCTCTCAGCCCCAAGAGTGTCCACCCTTATGTCTCATCCAGGTGTGGGTCTAGATATGGTCAATCCAGGTTGCATCACAGCCTCTGAACGAATTTTGTAAGAATTTCTCTCTCTTTCACTATCTTTTTTTGCGGGTTTTTAAAAGTAATTTATTTTTATAATGGGGTTTAGCTGCTTTTCATGGTTGTGTTTATGCGGCTTTACACCCACTTGACTCACTTCCAGACAGATATCAATACATAGGTTTTAAGATTCTTACTAGTCACATATATTCTTGTGCGGGGAATAGGGGGTGTTGAGTCCAGTTCACTGAGCAAGGAGTAGGTCTTGTCTATTACATATTGGGTGTATGGAACGGTATCTGAGCGAATTTGAAACCCTTGTTTTATGCATCACCCCACCTCACCTTTCCCGTTAAGCAGCCATAGTGTGTTTTCTAAACGTGTGACTCTGTTCTGTTTTGTAATTCAGTTCACGTGTATCGGTTTTTACATTCTCTCTATAAGTGATAGCTTATGATAAGTGTCTTTTTCTGTGTGACTTATTTCACTTAGAATCGTCGTACCTAACTCCACTCATCTTGCTTCTACTAGCCTTATGACATTGATTTCATGTCTGAGTGATATTCCATTGTACATAAGGACCACAACTTCTTTATCCATTTTTCTCTTTCCTGGGATATTTAAGGTGTCATGAAGTGGAGGTTCTTGTCAACAGAGCAGCCCTAAACTTTGGGGTGCCTGTGTCTTGCTGATTTTTAGTTTTCCCAATTTATACGCCCATGAATGGACGTGCCCTATGCTCCCTAAGCTGAGTTTTTTCGATGTTTCAGGACACACCGTACACTTCTCCAGAGTGGCTGTTGGCAATTTACATCCCACCCATCACCGTAGCAAGGCTGCCATTTCTCCATGGCCTGTCCTGCATTTCTGGTTTTGACACTTTTTGCAGCATGGCCCTTTTGACCGATGGGAAGCGAGCCTTCTTTGTAGCGCTGATTTGCCTTTCCAGGTTGCTTGGTTGGCCAAAAAGGGCGTATGCGTGTTTTCCTGAATATACTCAGGAAAAAACGCATAAGCCCTTTTTGGCCAAGGGCATCATTGTCGACGTTTTGCCGCTTTTCATGTGCTTTCAAGGCGATTCGAATCTACCTCCTGAAATCTGTTTCCTGCAATTCTGCCTTGCTTTCAAATCCTCTTCGTTGCCTTCCCTCAATATATCTGTGGATGATAGTTATCATTTATAACTCTGCGGGTTTGTGAATTGCAGTGTCCCTGAGCTCCATTTTTCAACTCGGTTTTTTGGGAGCTGGCCGCAAAAGCGCAGGATTGCCTCAGGCCCTATTCTGCTTCTTGGCGCCAGGCTGAGCCTGTGGTTAATTCTTCTTCCTGATGGGAAAATAGAGTGACCTGTGCCTGTCCCAACACCTAGATCTAGTCTCTCATTGGTTGCCCCTCTTCCCGTTCATCCTCAGGACAAATTGCAACCTGTAGGGAACAGGAGCTTAAAGGTGCTGATTCTCCAAGTAGGGAGATTGCTAGTAAAGTAGCTGGAAAGGCGAACCCGAGCACAAGGAGTTGAGAAATGAGGTGCGTTTTAGAAACCTTTCCCGATCACACGGTGTACCATCTTCTGGGTTTCTCATGCATGTTTTCGATGTAGGAAGATGCCCTTGAACCTGGAGATTTGGGACCCATGGGATGGGTACCACGCACTATTACTTTAAAGGTTCTGCGTTTGCTCACCCAACCTCACCCAACCTCTCAGCCTCAAGATTGTCCACCCTTATGCCTCATCCAGCTGTGGGTCTAGATATGGTCAATCCAGGTTGCATCACAGCCCCTGAACGAATTTTGTAAGAATTTCTCTCTCTTTCACTGTCTTTGTTTTACGGGTTTTTAAAAGTAATTTATTTTTATAATGGGGTTTAGCTGCTTTTCACGGCTGTGTTTATGCGGCTTTACACCCACTTGACTCACTTCCAGACAGATATCAATACATAGGTTTTAAGATTCTTACTAGTCACATATATTCTTGTGCGGTGAATAGGGGGTGTTGAGTCCACTTCACTGAGCAAGGAGTAGGTCTTGTCTATTACATATTGGGTGTATGGATCGGTATCTGAGCGAATTTGAAACCCTTGTTTTATGCATCACCCCACCTCACCTTTCCCGTTAAGCAGCCATAGTGTGTTTTCTAAACGTGTGACTCTGTTCTGTTTTGTAATTCAGTTCAAGTGTAGCGGTTTTTACATTCCCTCTATAAGTGATAGCTTATGATAAGTGTCTTTTTCTGTGTGACTTATTTCACTTAGAATCGTCGTACCTAACTCCACTCATCTTGCTTCTACTAGCCTTATGACATTGATTTCATGTCTGAGTGATATTCCATTGTACATAAGGACCACAACTTCTTTATCCATTTTTCTCTTTCCTGGGATATTTAAGGTGTCATGAAGTGGAGGTTCTTGTCAACAGAGCAGCCCTAAACTTTGGGGTGCCTGTGTCTTGCTGATTTTTAGTTTTCCCAATTTATACGCCCATGAGTGGAAGTGCCCTATGCTCCCTAACCTGTTTTTTTTCCATGTTTCAGGACACACCGTACACTTCTCCAGAGTGCCTCTTGGCAATTTACATCCCGCCCATCAGCGTAGCAAGGCTGCCATTTCTCCATGGCCTGTCCTGCATTTCTGGTTTTTACACTTTTTTCAGCATAGCCCTTATGACCGATGGGAAGCGAGACTTCTTTGTAGCGCTGATTTGCCTTTCCAGGTTGCTTGGTTGGCCAAAAAGGGCGTATGCGTTTTTTCCTGAATATATTCAGGAAAAAACGCATACGCCCTTTTTGGCCAAGGGCATCATTGTCGACGTTTTGCCGCTTTTCATGTGCTTTAAAGGCGATTCGTATCTACCTCCTGAAATCTGTTTCCTGCAATTCTGCCTTGCTTTCAAATCCTCTTCGTTGCCTTCCCTCAATATATTTCTGGACGAGAGTTATCATTTATAACTCTGAGGTTTTTGAATTGCAGTTTCCCTGAGCTCCATTTTTCAACTGTCTTTTTTGGGAGCTGGCCGCAAAAGCGCGGGATTGCCTCAGGCCCTATTCTGCTTCTGGGCGGCAGGCTGAGCCTGTGGTTAATTCTTCTTCCTGATGGGAAAATAGAGTGACCTGTGCCTGTCCCAACACCTAGATCTAGTCTCTCATTGGTTGCCCCTCTTCCCGTTCATCCTCAGGACAAATTGCAACCTGTAGGGAACAGGAGGTTAAAGGTGCTGATTCTCCAAGTAGGGAGATTGCTAGTAAAGTAGCTGGAATGGCGAAACCGAGCACAAGGAGATGAGAAATGAGGTGCGTTTTAGAAACCTTTCAAAATCACACGGTGTACCATCTTCTGGGTTTCTCATGTATGTTCTCGATGTAGGAAGATGCCCTTGAACCTGGAGATTTGGGACGCATGGGATGGGTACCACGCAGTATTACTTTAAAGGGTCTGCGTTTGCTCACCCAACCTCACCCAACCTCTCAGCCCCAAGAGTGTCCACCCTTATGTCTCATCCAGCTGTGGGTCTAGATATGGTCAATCCAGGTTGCATCACAGCCTCTGAACGAATTTTGTAAGAATTTCTCTCTCTTTCACTGTCTTTGTTTTACGGGTTTTTAAAAGTAATTTATTTTTATAATGGGGTTTAGCTGCTTTTCATGGCTGTGTTTATGCGGCTTTACACCCACTTGACTCACTTCCAGACAGATATCAATACATAGGTTTTAAGATTCTTACTAGTCACATATATTCTTGTGTGGTGAATAGGGGGTGTTGAGTCCAGTTCACTGAGCAAGGAGTAGGTCTTGTCTATTACATATTGGGTGTATGGAACGGTATGTGAGCGAATTTGAAACCATTGTTTTATGCATCACCCCACCTCACCTTTCCTGTTAAGCAGCTATAGTGTGTTTTCTAAACGTGTGACTATGTTCTGTTTTGTAATTCAGTTCAAGTGTAGCGGTTTTTACATTCCCTCTATAAGTGATAGCTTATGATAAGTGTCTTTTTCTGTGTGACTTATTTCACTTAGAATCGTCGTACCTAACTCCACTCATCTTGCTTCTACTAGCATTATAACATTGATTTCATGTCTGAGTGATATTCCATTGTACATAAGGACCACAACTTCTTTATCCATTTTTCTCTTTCCTGGGATATTTAAGGTGTCATGAAGTGGAGGTTCTTGTCAACAGAGCAGCCCTAAACATTCTGGTGCCTGTGTCTTGCTGATTTTTAGTTTTTCCAATTTATACGCCCATGAGTGGACGTGCCCTATGCTCCCTAAGCTGTTTTTTTTCCATGTTTCAGGACACAACGTACACTTCTCCAGAGTGGCTGTTGGCAATTTACATCCCGCCCATCAGTGTAGCAAGGCTGCCATTTCTCCATGGCCTGTCCTGGATTTCTGGGTTTGGCACTTTTTGCAGCATGGCCCTTTTGACCGAAGGGAAGCGAGACTTCTTTGTAGCGCTGATTTGCCTTTCCAGGTTGCTTGGTTGGCCAAAAAGGGCGTATGCGTTTTTTCCTGAATATATTCAGGAAAAAACGCATACGCCCTTTTTGGCCAAGGGCATCATTGTCGACGTTTTGCCGCTTTTCATGTGCTTTAAAGGCGATTCGTATCTACCTCCTGAAATTTGTTTCCTGCAATTCTGCCTTGCTTTCAAATCCTCTTCGTTGCCTTCCCTCAATATATCTGTGGATGAGAGTTATCATTTATAACTCTGCGGGTTTGTGAATTGCAGTTTCCCTGAGCTCCATTTTTCAACTGTCTTTTTTGGGAGCTGGCCGCAAAAGCGCGGGATTGCCTCAGGCCCTATTCTGCTTCTGGGCGGCAGGCTGAGCATGTGGTTAATTCTTCTTCCTGTTGGGAAAATAGAGTGACCTGTGCCTGTCCCAACACCTAGATCTAGTCTCTCATTGGTTGCCCCTCTTCCCGTTCATCCTCAGGACAAATTGCAACCTGTAGGGAACAGGAGGTTAAAGGTGCTGATTCTCCAAGTAGGGAGATTGCTAGTAAAATAGCTGGAATGGCGAAACGGAGCACAAGGAGATGAGAAATGAGGTGCGTTTTAGAAACCTTTCAAAATCACACGGTGTACCATCTTCTGGGTTTCTCATGCATGTTTTTGATGTAGGAAGATGCCCTTGAACCTGGAGATTTGGGACCCATGGGATGGGTACCACGCAGTATTACTTTAAAGGGTCTGCGTTTGCTCACCCAACCTCACCCAACCTCTCAGCCCCAAGAGTGTCCACCCTTATGTCTCATCCAGGTGTGGGTCTAGATATGGTCAATCCAGGTTGCATCACAGCCTCTGAACGAATTTTGTAAGAATTTCTCTCTCTTTCACTATCTTTTTTTGCGGGTTTTTAAAAGTAATTTATTTTTATAATGGGGTTTAGCTGCTTTTCATGGTTGTGTTTATGCGGCTTTACACCCACTTGACTCACTTCCAGACAGATATCAATACATAGGTTTTAAGATTCTTACTAGTCACATATATTCTTGTGCGGGGAATAGGGGGTGTTGAGTCCAGTTCACTGAGCAAGGAGTAGGTCTTGTCTATTACATATTGGGTGTATGGAACGGTTTCTGAGCGAATTTGAAACCCTTGTTTTATGCATCACCCCACCTCACCTTTCCCGTTAAGCAGCCATAGTGTGTTTTCTAAACGTGTGACTCTGTTCTGTTTTGTAATTCAGTTCACGTGTAGCGGTTTTTACATTCCCTCTATAAGTGATAGCTTATGATAAGTGTCTTTTTCTGTGTGACTTATTTCACTTAGAATCGTCGTACCTAACTCCACTCATCTTGCTTCTACTAGCCTTATGACATTGATTTCATGTCTGAGTGATATTCAATTGTACATAAGGACCACAACTTCTTTATCCATTTTTCTCTTTCCTGGGATATTTAAGGTGTCATGAAGTGGAGGTTCTTGTCAACAGAGCAGCCCTAAACTTTCCGGTGCCTGTGTCTTGCTGATTTTTAGTTTTTCCAATTTATACGCCCATGAGTGGACGTGCCCTATGCTCCCTAAGCTGTTTTTTTTCGATGTTTCAGGACACAACGTACACTTCTCCAGAGTGGCTGTTGGCAATTTACATCCCGCCCATCAGTGTAGCAAGGCTGCCATTTCTCCATGGCCTGTCCTGCATTTCTGGTTTTGACACTTTTTGCAGCATGGCCCTTTTCACCGATGGCAAGCGAGACTTCTTTGTAGCGCTGATTTGCCTTTCCAGGTTGCTTGGTTGGCCAAAAAGGGCGTATGCGTTTTTTCCTGAATATATTCAGGAAAAAACGCATACGCCCTTTTTGGCCAAGGGCATCATTGTCGACGTTTTGCCGCTTTTCATGTGCTTTAAAGGCGATTCGTATCTACCTCCTGAAATCTGTTTCCTGCAATTCTGCCTTGCTTTCAAATCCTCTTCGTTGCCTTCCCTCAATATATTTGTGGACGAGAGTTATCATTTATAACTCTGAGGTTTTTGAATTGCAGTTTCCCTGAGCTCCATTTTTCAACTGTCTTTTTTGGGAGCTGGCCGCAAAAGCGCGGGATTGCCTCAGGCCCTATTCTGCTTCTGGGCGGCAGGCTGAGCCTGTGGTTAATTCTTCTTCCTGATGGGAAAATAGAGTGACCTGTGCCTGTCCCAACACCTAGATCTAGTCTCTCATTGGTTGCCCCTCTTCCCGTTCATCCTCAGGACAAATTGCAACCTGTAGGGAACAGGAGGTTAAAGGTGCTGATTCTCCAAGTAGGGAGATTGCTAGTAAAGTAGCTGGAATGGCGAAACCGAGCACAAGGAGATGAGAAATGAGGTGCGTTTTAGAAACCTTTCAAAATCACACGGTGTACCATCTTCTGGGTTTCTCATGTATGTTCTCGATGTAGGAAGATGCCCTTGAACCTGGAGATTTGGGACGCATGGGATGGGTACCACGCAGTATTACTTTAAAGGGTCTGCGTTTGCTCACCCAACCTCACCCAACCTCTCAGCCCCAAGAGTGTCCACCCTTATGTCTCATCCAGCTGTGGGTCTAGATATGGTCAATCCAGGTTGCATCACAGCCTCTGAACGAATTTTGTAAGAATTTCTCTCTCTTTCACTGTCTTTGTTTTACGGGTTTTTAAAAGTAATTTATTTTTATAATGGGGTTTAGCTGCTTTTCATGGCTGTGTTTATGCGGCTTTACACCCACTTGACTCACTTCCAGACAGATATCAATACATAGGTTTTAAGATTCTTACTAGTCACATATATTCTTGTGTGGTGAATAGGGGGTGTTGAGTCCAGTTCACTGAGCAAGGAGTAGGTCTTGTCTATTACATATTGGGTGTATGGAACGGTATGTGAGCGAATTTGAAACCATTGTTTTATGCATCACCCCACCTCACCTTTCCTGTTAAGCAGCTATAGTGTGTTTTCTAAACGTGTGACTCTGTTCTGTTTTGTAATTCAGTTCAAGTGTAGCGGTTTTTACATTCCCTCTATAAGTGATAGCTTATGATAAGTGTCTTTTTCTGTGTGACTTATTTCACTTAGAATCGTCGTACCTAACTCCACTCATCTTGCTTCTACTAGCATTATAACATTGATTACATGTCTGAGTGATATTCCATTGTACATAAGGACCACAACTTCTTTATCCATTTTTCTCTTTCCTGGGATATTTAAGGTGTCATGAAGTGGAGGTTCTTGTCAACAGAGCAGCCCTAAACATTCTGGTGCCTGTGTCTTGCTGATTTTTAGTTTTTCCAATTTATACGTCCATGAGTGGACGTGCCCTATGCTCCCTAAGCTGTTTTTTTTCCATGTTTCAGGACACAACGTACACTTCTCCAGAGTGGCTGTTGGCAATTTACATCCCGCCCATCAGTGTAGCAAGGCTGCCATTTCTCCATGGCCTGTCCTGGATTTCTGGGTTTGACACTTTTTGCAGCATGGCCCTTTTGACCGATGGGAAGCGAGACTTCTTTGTAGCGCTGATTTGCCTTTCCAGGTTGCTTGGTTGGCCAAAAAGGGCGTATGCGTTTTTTCCTGAATATATTCAGGAAAAAACGCATACGCCCTTTTTGGCCAAGGGCATCATTGTCGACGTTTTGCCGATTTTCATGTGCTTTAAAGGCGATTCGTATCTACCTCCTGAAATTTGTTTCCTGCAATTCTGCCTTGCTTTCAAATCCTCTTCGTTGCCTTCCCTCAATATATCTGTGGATGAGAGTTATCATTTATAACTCTGCGGGTTTGTGAATTGCAGTTTCCCTGAGCTCCATTTTTCAACTGTCTTTTTTTGGGAGCTGGCCTCAAAAGCGCGGGATTGCCTCAGGCCCTATTCTGCTTCTGGGCGGCAGGCTGAGCATGTGGTTAATTCTTCTTCCTGTTGGGAAAATAGAGTGACCTGTGCCTGTCCCAACACCTAGATCTAGTCTCTCATTGGTTGCCCCTCTTCCCATTCACCCTCAGGACAAATTGCAACCTGTAGGGAACAGGAGGTTAAAGGTGCTGATTCTCCAAGTAGGGAGATTGCTAGTAAAATAGCTGGAATGGCGAAACCGAGCACAAGGAGATGAGAAATGAGGTGCGTTTTAGAAACCTTTCAAAATCACACGGTGTACCATCTTCTGGGTTTCTCATGCATGTTTTTGATGTAGGAAGATGCCCTTGAACCTGGAGATTTGGGACCCATGGGATGGGTACCACGCAGTATTACTTTAAAGGGTCTGCGTTTGCTCACCCAACCTCACCCAACCTCTCAGCCCCAAGAGTGTCCACCCTTATGTCTCATCCAGGTGTGGGTCTAGATATGGTCAATCCAGGTTGCATCACAGCCTCTGAACGAATTTTGTAAGAATTTCTCTCTCTTTCACTATCTTTTTTTGCGGGTTTTTAAAAGTAATTTATTTTTATAATGGGGTTTAGCTGCTTTTCATGGTTGTGTTTATGCGGCTTTACACCCACTTGACTCACTTCCAGACAGATATCAATACATAGGTTTTAAGATTCTTACTAGTCACATATATTCTTGTGCGGGGAATAGGGGGTGTTGAGTCCAGTTCACTGAGCAAGGAGTAGGTCTTGTCTATTACATATTGGGTGTATGGAACGGTATCTGAGCGAATTTGAAACCCTTGTTTTATGCATCACCCCACCTCACCTTTCCCGTTAAGCAGCCATAGTGTGTTTTCTAAACGTGTGACTCTGTTCTGTTTTGTAATTCAGTTCACGTGTATCGGTTTTTACATTCTCTCTATAAGTGATAGCTTATGATAAGTGTCTTTTTCTGTGTGACTTATTTCACTTAGAATCGTCGTACCTAACTCCACTCATCTTGCTTCTACTAGCCTTATGACATTGATTTCATGTCTGAGTGATATTCCATTGTACATAAGGACCACAACTTCTTTATCCATTTTTCTCTTTCCTGGGATATTTAAGGTGTCATGAAGTGGAGGTTCTTGTCAACAGAGCAGCCCTAAACTTTGGGGTGCCTGTGTCTTGCTGATTTTTAGTTTTCCCAATTTATACGCCCATGAATGGACGTGCCCTATGCTCCCTAAGCTGAGTTTTTTCGATGTTTCAGGACACACCGTACACTTCTCCAGAGTGGCTGTTGGCAATTTACATCCCACCCATCACCGTAGCAAGGCTGCCATTTCTCCATGGCCTGTCCTGCATTTCTGGTTTTGACACTTTTTGCAGCATGGCCCTTTTGACCGATGGGAAGCGAGCCTTCTTTGTAGCGCTGATTTGCCTTTCCAGGTTGCTTGGTTGGTCAAAAAGGGCGTATGCGTGTTTTCCTGAATATACTCAGGAAAAAACGCATAAGCCCTTTTTGGCCAAGGGCATCATTGTCGACGTTTTGCCGCTTTTCATGTGCTTTCAAGGCGATTCGAATCTACCTCCTGAAATCTGTTTCCTGCAATTCTGCCTTGCTTTCAAATCCTCTTCGTTGCCTTCCCTCAATATATCTGTGGATGATAGTTATCATTTATAACTCTGCGGGTTTGTGAATTGCAGTGTCCCTGAGCTCCATTTTTCAACTCGGTTTTTTGGGAGCTGGCCGCAAAAGCGCAGGATTGCCTCAGGCCCTATTCTGCTTCTTGGCGCCAGGCTGAGCCTGTGGTTAATTCTTCTTCCTGATGGGAAAATAGAGTGACCTGTGCCTGTCCCAACACCTAGATCTAGTCTCTCATTGGTTGCCCCTCTTCCCGTTCATCCTCAGGACAAATTGCAACCTGTAGGGAACAGGAGCTTAAAGGTGCTGATTCTCCAAGTAGGGAGATTGCTAGTAAAGTAGCTGGAAAGGCGAACCCGAGCACAAGGAGTTGAGAAATGAGGTGCGTTTTAGAAACCTTTCCCGATCACACGGTGTACCATCTTCTGGGTTTCTCATGCATGTTTTCGATGTAGGAAGATGCCCTTGAACCTGGAGATTTGGGACCCATGGGATGGGTACCACGCACTATTACTTTAAAGGTTCTGCGTTTGCTCACCCAACCTCACCCAACCTCTCAGCCTCAAGATTGTCCACCCTTATGCCTCATCCAGCTGTGGGTCTAGATATGGTCAATCCAGGTTGCATCACAGCCCCTGAACGAATTTTGTAAGAATTTCTCTCTCTTTCACTGTCTTTGTTTTACGGGTTTTTAAAAGTAATTTATTTTTATAATGGGGTTTAGCTGCTTTTCACGGCTGTGTTTATGCGGCTTTACACCCACTTGACTCACTTCCAGACAGATATCAATACATAGGTTTTAAGATTCTTACTAGTCACATATATTCTTGTGCGGTGAATAGGGGGTGTTGAGTCCACTTCACTGAGCAAGGAGTAGGTCTTGTCTATTACATATTGGGTGTATGGATCGGTATCTGAGCGAATTTGAAACCCTTGTTTTATGCATCACCCCACCTCACCTTTCCCGTTAAGCAGTCATAGTGTGTTTTCTAAACGTGTGACTCTGTTCTGTTTTGTAATTCAGTTCAAGTGTAGCGGTTTTTACATTCCCTCTATAAGTGATAGCTTATGATAAGTGTCTTTTTCTGTGTGACTTATTTCACTTAGAATCGTCGTACCTAACTCCACTCATCTTGCTTCTACTAGCCTTATGACATTGATTTCATGTCTGAGTGATATTCCATTGTACATAAGGACCACAACTTCTTTATCCATTTTTCTCTTTCCTGGGATATTTAAGGTGTCATGAAGTGGAGGTTCTTGTCAACAGAGCAGCCCTAAACTTTGGGGTGCCTGTGTCTTGCTGATTTTTAGTTTTCCCAATTTATACGCCCATGAGTGGAAGTGCCCTATGCTCCCTAACCTGTTTTTTTTCCATGTTTCAGGACACACCGTACACTTCTCCAGAGTGCCTCTTGGCAATTTACATCCCGCCCATCAGCGTAGCAAGGCTGCCATTTCTCCATGGCCTGTCCTGCATTTCTGGTTTTTACACTTTTTTCAGCATAGCCCTTATGACCGATGGGAAGCGAGACTTCTTTGTAGCGCTTATTTGCCTTTCCAGGTTGCTTGGTTGGCCAAAAAGGGCGTATGCGTTTTTTCCTGAATATATTCAGGAAAAAACGCATACGCCCTTTTTGGCCAAGGGCATCATTGTCGACGTTTTGCCGCTTTTCATGTGCTTTAAAGGCGATTCGTATCTACCTCCTGAAATCTGTTTCCTGCAATTCTGCCTTGCTTTCAAATCCTCTTCGTTGCCTTCCCTCAATATATTTCTGGACGAGAGTTATCATTTATAACTCTGAGGTTTTTGAATTGCAGTTTCCCTGAGCTCCATTTTTCAACTGTCTTTTTTGGGAGCTGGCCGCAAAAGCGCGGGATTGCCTCAGGCCCTATTCTGCTTCTGGGCGGCAGGCTGAGCCTGTGGTTAATTCTTCTTCCTGATGGGAAAATAGAGTGACCTGTGCCTGTCCCAACACCTAGATCTAGTCTCTCATTGGTTGCCCCTCTTCCCGTTCATCCTCAGGACAAATTGCAACCTGTAGGGAACAGGAGGTTAAAGGTGCTGATTCTCCAAGTAGGGAGATTGCTAGTAAAGTAGCTGGAATGGCGAAACCGAGCACAAGGAGATGAGAAATGAGGTGCGTTTTAGAAACCTTTCAAAATCACACGGTGTACCATCTTCTGGGTTTCTCATGTATGTTCTCGATGTAGGAAGATGCCCTTGAACCTGGAGATTTGGGACGCATGGGATGGGTACCACGCAGTATTACTTTAAAGGGTCTGCGTTTGCTCACCCAACCTCACCCAACCTCTCAGCCCCAAGAGTGTCCACCCTTATGTCTCATCCAGCTGTGGGTCTAGATATGGTCAATCCAGGTTGCATCACAGCCTCTGAACGAATTTTGTAAGAATTTCTCTCTCTTTCACTGTCTTTGTTTTACGGGTTTTTAAAAGTAATTTATTTTTATAATGGGGTTTAGCTGCTTTTCATGGCTGTGTTTATGCGGCTTTACACCCACTTGACTCACTTCCAGACAGATATCAATACATAGGTTTTAAGATTCTTACTAGTCACATATATTCTTGTGTGGTGAATAGGGGGTGTTGAGTCCAGTTCACTGAGCAAGGAGTAGGTCTTGTCTATTACATATTGGGTGTATGGAACGGTATGTGAGCGAATTTGAAACCATTGTTTTATGCATCACCCCACCTCACCTTTCCTGTTAAGCAGCTATAGTGTGTTTTCTAAACGTGTGACTCTGTTCTGTTTTGTAATTCAGTTCAAGTGTAGCGGTTTTTACATTCCCTCTATAAGTGATAGCTTATGATAAGTGTCTTTTTCTGTGTGACTTATTTCACTTAGAATCGTCGTACCTAACTCCACTCATCTTGCTTCTACTAGCATTATAACATTGATTTCATGTCTGAGTGATATTCCATTGTACATAAGGACCACAACTTCTTTATCCATTTTTCTCTTTCCTGGGATATTTAAGGTGTCATGAAGTGGAGGTTCTTGTCAACAGAGCAGCCCTAAACTTTGGGGTGCCTGTGTCTTGCTGATTTTTAGTTTTTCCAATTTATACGCCCATGAGTGGACGTGCCCTATGCTCCCTAAGCTGTTTTTTTTCCATGTTTCAGGACACAACGTACACTTCTCCAGAGTGGCTGTTGGCAATTTACATCCCGCCCATCAGTGTAGCAAGGCTGCCATTTCTCCATGGCCTGTCCTGGATTTCTGGGTTTGGCACTTTTTGCAGCATGGCCCTTTTGACCGAAGGGAAGCGAGACTTCTTTGTAGCGCTGATTTGCCTTTCCAGGTTGCTTGGTTGGCCAAAAAGGGCGTATGCGTTTTTTCCTGAATATATTCAGGAAAAAACGCATACGCCCTTTTTGGCCAAGGGCATCATTGTCGACGTTTTGCCGCTTTTCATGTGCTTTAAAGGCGATTCGTATCTACCTCCTGAAATTTGTTTCCTGCAATTCTGCCTTGCTTTCAAATCCTCTTCGTTGCCTTCCCTCAATATATCTGTGGATGAGAGTTATCATTTATAACTCTGCGGGTTTGTGAATTGCAGTTTCCCTGAGCTCCATTTTTCAACTGTCTTTTTTGGGAGCTGGCCGCAAAAGCGCGGGATTGCCTCAGGCCCTATTCTGCTTCTGGGCGGCAGGCTGAGCATGTGGTTAATTCTTCTTCCTGTTGGGAAAATAGAGTGACCTGTGCCTGTCCCAACACCTAGATCTAGTCTCTCATTGGTTGCCCCTCTTCCCGTTCATCCTCAGGACAAATTGCAACCTGTAGGGAACAGGAGGTTAAAGGTGCTGATTCTCCAAGTAGGGAGATTGCTAGTAAAATAGCTGGAATGGCGAAACCGAGCACAAGGAGATGAGAAATGAGGTGCGTTTTAGAAACCTTTCAAAATCACACGGTGTACCATCTTCTGGGTTTCTCATGCATGTTTTTGATGTAGGAAGATGCCCTTGAACCTGGAGATTTGGGACCCATGGGATGGGTACCACGCAGTATTACTTTAAAGGGTCTGCGTTTGCTCACCCAACCTCACCCAACCTCTCAGCCCCAAGAGTGTCCACCCTTATGTCTCATCCAGGTGTGGGTCTAGATATGGTCAATCCAGGTTGCATCACAGCCTCTGAACGAATTTTGTAAGAATTTCTCTCTCTTTCACTATCTTTTTTTGCGGGTTTTTAAAAGTAATTTATTTTTATAATGGGGTTTAGCTGCTTTTCATGGTTGTGTTTATGCGGCTTTACACCCACTTGACTCACTTCCAGACAGATATCAATACATAGGTTTTAAGATTCTTACTAGTCACATATATTCTTGTGCGGGGAATAGGGGGTGTTGAGTCCAGTTCACTGAGCAAGGAGTAGGTCTTGTCTATTACATATTGGGTGTATGGAACGGTTTCTGAGCGAATTTGAAACCCTTGTTTTATGCATCACCCCACCTCACCTTTCCCGTTAAGCAGCCATAGTGTGTTTTCTAAACGTGTGACTCTGTTCTGTTTTGTAATTCAGTTCACGTGTAGCGGTTTTTACATTCCCTCTATAAGTGATAGCTTATGATAAGTGTCTTTTTCTGTGTGACTTATTTCACTTAGAATCGTCGTACCTAACTCCACTCATCTTGCTTCTACTAGCCTTATGACATTGATTTCATGTCTGAGTGATATTCAATTGTACATAAGGACCACAACTTCTTTATCCATTTTTCTCTTTCCTGGGATATTTAAGGTGTCATGAAGTGGAGGTTCTTGTCAACAGAGCAGCCCTAAACTTTCCGGTGCCTGTGTCTTGCTGATTTTTAGTTTTTCCAATTTATACCCCCATGAGTGGACGTGCCCTATGCTCCCTAAGCTGTTTTTTTTCGATGTTTCAGGACACAACGTACACTTCTCCAGAGTGGCTGTTGGCAATTTACATCCCGCCCATCAGTGTAGCAAGGCTGCCATTTCTCCATTGCCTGTCCTGCATTTCTGGTTTTGACACTTTTTGCAGCATGGCCCTTTTCACCGATGGGAAGCGAGACTTCTTTGTAGCGCTGATTTGCCTTTCCAGGTTGCTTGGTTGGCCAAAAAGGGCGTATGCGTTTTTTCCTGAATATATTCAGGAAAAAACGCATACGCCCTTTTTGGCCAAGGGCATCATTGTCGACGTTTTGCCGCTTTTCATGTGCTTTAAAGGCGATTCGTATCTACCTCCTGAAATCTGTTTCCTGCAATTCTGCCTTGCTTTCAAATCCTCTTCGTTGCCTTCCCTCAATATATTTGTGGACGAGAGTTATCATTTATAACTCTGAGGTTTTTGAATTGCAGTTTCCCTGAGCTCCATTTTTCAACTGTCTTTTTTGGGAGCTGGCCGCAAAAGCGCGGGATTGCCTCAGGCCCTATTCTGCTTCTGGGCGGCAGGCTGAGCCTGTGGTTAATTCTTCTTCCTGATGGGAAAATAGAGTGACCTGTGCCTGTCCCAACACCTAGATCTAGTCTCTCATTGGTTGCCCCTCTTCCCGTTCATCCTCAGGACAAATTGCAACCTGTAGGGAACAGGAGGTTAAAGGTGCTGATTCTCCAAGTAGGGAGATTGCTAGTAAAGTAGCTGGAATGGCGAAACCGAGCACAAGGAGATGAGAAATGAGGTGCGTTTTAGAAACCTTTCAAAATCACACGGTGTACCATCTTCTGGGTTTCTCATGCATGTTCTCGATGTAGGAAGATGCCCTTGAACCTGGAGATTTGGGACCCATGGGATGGGTACCACGCAGTATTACTTTAAAGGGTCTGCGTTTGCTCACCCAACCTCACCCAACCTCTCAGCCCCAAGAGTGTCCACCCTTATGTCTCATCCAGGTGTGGGTCTATATATGGTCAATCCAGGTTGCATCACAGCCTCTGAACGAATTTTGTAAGAATTTCTCTCTCTTTCACTGTCTTTGTTTTACGGGTTTTTAAAAGTAATTTATTTTTATAATGGGGTTTAGCTGCTTTTCATGGTTGTGTTTATGCGGCTTTACACCCACTTGACTCACTTCCAGACAGATATCAATACATAGGTTTTAAGATTCTTACTATTCACATATATTTTTGTGCGGGGAATAGGGGGTGTTGAGTCCAGTTCACTGAGCAAGGAGTAGGTCTTGTCTATTACATATTGGGTGTATGGAACGGTATCTGAGCGAATTTGAAACCCTTGTTTTATGCATCACCCCACCTCACCTTTCCTGTTAAGCAGATATAGTGTGTTTTCTAAACGTGTGACTCTGTTCTGTTTTGTAATTCAGTTCAAGTGTAGCGGTTTTTACATTCCCTCTATAAGTGATAGCTTATGATAAGTGTCTTTTTCTGTGTGACTTATTTCACTTAGAATCGTCGTACCTAACTCCACTCATGTTGCTTCTACTAGCCTTATAACATTGATTTCATGTCTGAGTGATATTCCATTGTACATAAGGACCACAACTTCTTTATCCATTTTTCTCTTTCCTGGGATATTTAAGGTGTCATGAAGTGGAGGTTCTTGTCAACAGAGCAGCCGTAAACTTTCGGGTGCCTGTGACTTGCTGATTTTTAGTTTTTCCAATTTATACGCCCATGAGTGGACGCGCCCTATGCTCCCTAAGCTGTTTTTTTTCCATGTTTCAGGACACAACGTACACTTCTCCAGAGTGGCTGTTGGCAATTTACATCCCGTCCATCAGTGTAGCAAGGCTGCCATTTCTCCATGGCCTGTCCTGCATTTCTGGTTTTGACACTTTTTGCAGCATGGCCCTTTTCACCGATGGGAAGCGAGACTTCTTTGTAGCGCTGATTTGCCTTTCCAGGTTGCTTGGTTGGCCAAAAAGGGCGTATGCGTTTTTTCCTGAATATATTCAGGAAAAAACGCATACGCCCTTTTTGGCCAAGGGCATCATTGTCGACGTTTTGCCGCTTTTCATGTGCTTTAAAGGCGATTCGTATCTACCTCCTGAAATCTGTTTCCTGCAATTCTGCCTTGCTTTCAAATCCTCTTCGTTGCCTTCCCTCAATATATTTGTGGACGAGAGTTATCATTTATAACTCTGAGGTTTTTGAATTGCAGTTTCCCTGAGCTCCATTTTTCAACTGTCTTTTTTGGGAGCTGGCCGCAAAAGCGCGGGATTGCCTCTGGCCCTATTCTGCTTCTGGGCGGCAGGCTGAGCCTGTGGTTAATTCTTCTTCCTGATGGGAAAATAGAGTGACCTGTGCCT
This sequence comes from Eschrichtius robustus, assembly GCF_028021215.1. Lineage (NCBI taxonomy): Eukaryota > Metazoa > Chordata > Mammalia > Artiodactyla > Eschrichtiidae > Eschrichtius > Eschrichtius robustus. The sequence continues at coordinate 1,758,005 of NW_027175679.1, forward strand.
GTCCCAACACCTAGATCTAGTCTCTCATTGGTTGCCCCTCTTCCCGTTCATCCTCAGGACAAATTGCAACCTGTAGGGAACAGGAGGTTAAAGGTGCTGATTCTCCAAGTAGGGAGATTGCTAGTAAAGTAGCTGGAATGGCGAAACCGAGCACAAGGAGATGAGAAATGAGGTGCGTTTTAGAAACCTTTCAAAATCACACGGTGTACCATCTTCTGGGTTTCTCATGTATGTTCTCGATGTAGGAAGATGCCCTTGAACCTGGAGATTTGGGACGCATGGGATGGGTACCACGCAGTATTACTTTAAAGGGTCTGCGTTTGCTCACCCAACCTCACCCAACCTCTCAGCCCCAAGAGTGTCCACCCTTATGTCTCATCCAGCTGTGGGTCTAGATATGGTCAATCCAGGTTGCATCACAGCCTCTGAACGAATTTTGTAAGAATTTCTCTCTCTTTCACTGTCTTTGTTTTACGGGTTTTTAAAAGTAATTTATTTTTATAATGGGGTTTAGCTGCTTTTCATGGCTGTGTTTATGCGGCTTTACACCCACTTGACTCACTTCCAGACAGATATCAATACATAGGTTTTAAGATTCTTACTAGTCACATATATTCTTGTGTGGTGAATAGGGGGTGTTGAGTCCAGTTCACTGAGCAAGGAGTAGGTCTTGTCTATTACATATTGGGTGTATGGAACGGTATGTGAGCGAATTTGAAACCATTGTTTTATGCATCACCCCACCTCACCTTTCCTGTTAAGCAGCTATAGTGTGTTTTCTAAACGTGTGACTCTGTTCTGTTTTGTAATTCAGTTCAAGTGTAGCGGTTTTTACATTCCCTCTATAAGTGATAGCTTATGATAAGTGTCTTTTTCTGTGTGACTTATTTCACTTAGAATCGTCGTACCTAACTCCACTCATCTTGCTTCTACTAGCATTATAACATTGATTTCATGTCTGAGTGATATTCCATTGTACATAAGGACCACAACTTCTTTATCCATTTTTCTCTTTCCTGGGATATTTAAGGTGTCATGAAGTGGAGGTTCTTGTCAACAGAGCAGCCCTAAACATTCTGGTGCCTGTGTCTTGCTGATTTTTAGTTTTTCCAATTTATACGCCCATGAGTGGACGTGCCCTATGCTCCCTAAGCTGTTTTTTTTCCATGTTTCAGGACACAACGTACACTTCTCCAGAGTGGCTGTTGGCAATTTACATCCCGCCCATCAGTGTAGCAAGGCTGCCATTTCTCCATGGCCTGTCCTGGATTTCTGGGTTTGACACTTTTTGCAGCATGGCCCTTTTGACCGAAGGGAAGCGAGACTTCTTTGTAGCGCTGATTTGCCTTTCCAGGTTGCTTGGTTGGCCAAAAAGGGCGTATGCGTTTTTTCCTGAATATATTCAGGAAAAAACGCATACGCCCTTTTTGGCCAAGGGCATCATTGTCGACGTTTTGCCGATTTTCATGTGCTTTAAAGGCGATTCGTATCTACCTCCTGAAATTTGTTTCCTGCAATTCTGCCTTGCTTTCAAATCCTCTTCGTTGCCTTCCCTCAATATATCTGTGGATGAGAGTTATCATTTATAACTCTGCGGGTTTGTGAATTGCAGTTTCCCTGAGCTCCATTTTTCAACTGTCTTTTTTTGGGAGCTGGCCTCAAAAGCGCGGGATTGCCTCAGGCCCTATTCTGCTTCTGGGCGGCAGGCTGAGCATGTGGTTAATTCTTCTTCCTGTTGGGAAAATAGAGTGACCTGTGCCTGTCCCAACACCTAGATCTTGTCTCTCATTGGTTGCCCCTCTTCCCGTTCACCCTCAGGACAAATTGCAACCTGTAGGGAACAGGAGGTTAAAGGTGCTGATTCTCCAAGTAGGGAGATTGCTAGTAAAATAGCTGGAAAGGCGAACCCGAGCACAAGGATTTGAGAAATGAGGTGCGTTTTAGAAACCTTTCAAAATCACACGGTGTACCATCTTCTGGGTTTCTCATGCATGTTTTTGATGTAGGAAGATGCCCTTGAACCTGGAGATTTGGGACCCATGGGATGGGTACCACGCAGTATTACTTTAAAGGGTCTGCGTTTGCTCACCCAACCTCACCCAACCTCTCAGCCCCAAGAGTGTCCACCCTTATGTCTCATCCAGGTGTGGGTCTAGATATGGTCAATCCAGGTTGCATCACAGCCTCTGAACGAATTTTGTAAGAATTTCTCTCTCTTTCACTATCTTTTTTTGCGGGTTTTTAAAAGTAATTTATTTTTATAATGGGGTTTAGCTGCTTTTCATGGTTGTGTTTATGCGGCTTTACACCCACTTGACTCACTTCCAGACAGATATCAATACATAGGTTTTAAGATTCTTACTAGTCACATATATTCTTGTGCGGGGAATAGGGGGTGTTGAGTCCAGTTCACTGAGCAAGGAGTAGGTCTTGTCTATTACATATTGGGTGTATGGAACGGTATCTGAGCGAATTTGAAACCCTTGTTTTATGCATCACCCCACCTCACCTTTCCCGTTAAGCAGCCATAGTGTGTTTTCTAAACGTGTGACTCTGTTCTGTTTTGTAATTCAGTTCACGTGTATCGGTTTTTACATTCTCTCTATAAGTGATAGCTTATGATAAGTGTCTTTTTCTGTGTGACTTATTTCACTTAGAATCGTCGTACCTAACTCCACTCATCTTGCTTCTACTAGCCTTATGACATTGATTTCATGTCTGAGTGATATTCCATTGTACATAAGGACCACAACTTCTTTATCCATTTTTCTCTTTCCTGGGATATTTAAGGTGTCATGAAGTGGAGGTTCTTGTCAACAGAGCAGCCCTAAACTTTCCGGTGCCTGTGTCTTGCTGATTTTTAGTTTTTCCAATTTATACGCCCATGAGTGGACGTGCCCTATGCTCCCTAAGCTGTTTTTTTTCGATGTTTCAGGACACAACGTACACTTCTCCAGAGTGGCTGTTGGCAATTTACATCCCGCCCATCAGTGTAGCAAGGCTGCCATTTCTCCATTGCCTGTCCTGCATTTCTGGTTTTGACACTTTTTGCAGCATGGCCCTTTTCACCGATGGGAAGCGAGACTTCTTTGTAGCGCTGATTTGCCTTTCCAGGTTGCTTGGTTGGCCAAAAAGGGCGTATGCGTTTTTTCCTGAATATATTCAGGAAAAAACGCATACGCCCTTTTTTGCCAAGGGCATCATTGTCGACCTTTTGCCGCTTTTCATGTGCTTTAAAGGCGATTCGTATCTACCTCCTGAAATCTGTTTCCTGCAATTCTGCCTTGCTTTCAAATCCTCTTCGTTGCCTTCCCTCAATATATTTGTGGACGAGAGTTATCATTTATAAATCTGAGGTTTTTGAATTGCAGTTTCCCTGAGCTCCATTTTTCAACTGTCTTTTTTGGGAGCTGGCCGCAAAAGCGCGGGATTGCCTCAGGCCCTATTCTGCTTCTGGGCGGCAGGCTGAGCCTGTGGTTAATTCTTCTTCCTGATGGGAAAATAGAGTGACCTGTGCCTGTCCCAACACCTAGATCTAGTCTCTCATTGGTTGCCCCTCTTCCCGTTCATCCTCAGGACAAATTGCAACCTGTAGGGAACAGGAGGTTAAAGGTGCTGATTCTCCAAGTAGGGAGATTGCTAGTAAAGTAGCTGGAATGGCGAAACCGAGCACAAGGAGATGAGAAATGAGGTGCGTTTTAGAAACCTTTCAAAATCACACGGTGTACCATCTCCTGGGTTTCTCATGCATGTTCTCGATGTAGGAAGATGCCCTTGAACCTGGAGATTTGGGACCCATGGGATGGGTACCACGCAGTATTACTTTAAAGGGTCTGCGTTTGCTCACCCAACCTCACCCAAACTCTCAGCCCCAAGAGTGTCCACCCTTATGTCTCATCCAGGTGTGGGTCTATATATGGTCAATCCAGGTTGCATCACAGCCTCTGAACGAATTTTGTAAGAATTTCTCTCTCTTTCACTGTCTTTGTTTTACGGGTTTTTAAAAGTAATTTATTTTTATAATGGGGTTTAGCTGCTTTTCATGGTTGTGTTTATGCGGCTTTACACCCACTTGACTCACTTCCAGACAGATATCAATACATAGGTTTTAAGATTCTTACTAGTCACATATATTCTTGTGCGGGGAATAGGGGGTGTTGAGTCCAGTTCACTGAGCAAGGAGTAGGTCTTGTCTATTACATATTGGGTGTATGGAACGGTATCTGAGCGAATTTGAAACCCTTGTTTTATGCATCACCCCACCTCACCTTTCCTGTTAAGCAGATATAGTGTGTTTTCTAAACGTGTGATTCTGTTCTGTTTTGTAATTCAGTTCAAGTGTAGCGGTTTTTACATTCCCTCTATAAGTGATAGCTTATGATAAGTGTCTTTTTCTGTGTGACTTATTTCACTTAGAATCGTCGTACCTAACTCCACTCATGTTGCTTCTACTAGCCTTATAACATTGATTTCATGTCTGAGTGATATTCCATTGTACATAAGGACCACAACTTCTTTATCCATTTTTCTCTTTCCTGGGATATTTAAGGTGTCATGAAGTGGAGGTTCTTGTCAACAGAGCAGCCGTAAACTTTCGGGTGCCTGTGACTTGCTGATTTTTAGTTTTTCCAATTTATACGCCCATGAGTGGATGCGCCCTATGCTCCCTAAGCTGTTTTTTTTCCATGTTTCAGGACACAACGTACACTTCTCCAGAGTGGCTGTTGGCAATTTACATCCCGTCCATCAGTGTAGCAAGGCTGCCATTTCTCCATGGCCTGTCCTGCATTTCTGGTTTTGACACTTTTTGCAGCATGGCCCTTTTCACCGATGGGAAGCGAGACTTCTTTGTAGCGCTGATTTGCCTTTCCTGGTTGCTTGGTTGGCCAAAAAGGGCGTATGCGTTTATTCCTGAATATATTCAGGAAAAAACGCATACGCCCTTTTTGGCCAAGGGCATCATTGTCGACGTTTTGCCGCTTTTCATGTGCTTTAAAGGCGATTCGTATCTACCTCCTGAAATCTGTTTCCTGCAATTCTGCCTTGCTTTCAAATCCTCTTCGTTGCCTTCCCTCAATATATTTGTGGACGAGAGTTATCATTTATAACTCTGCAGGTTTGTGAATTGCAGTGCCCCTGAGCTCCATTTTTCAACTGTCTTTTTTGGGAGCTGGCCGCAAAAACACGGGATTGCCTCAGGCCCTATTCTGGTTCCGGGCGGCAGGCTGAGCCTGTGGTTAATTCTTCTTCCTGTTGGGAAAATAGAGTGACCTGTGCCTGTCCCAACACCTAGATCTAGTCTCTCATTGGTTGCCCCTCTTCCCGTTCATCCTCAGGACAAATTGCAACCTGTAGGGAACAGGAGGTTAAAGGTGCTGATTCTCCAAGTAGGGAGATTGCTAGTAAAGTAGCTGGAATGGCGAAACCGAGCACAAGGAGATGAGAAATGAGGTGCGTTTTAGAAACCTTTCAAAATCACACGGTGTACCATCTTCTGGGTTTCTCATGTATGTTCTCGATGTAGGAAGATGCCCTTGAACCTGGAGATTTGGGACGCATGGGATGGGTACCACGCAGTATTACTTTAAAGGGTCTGCGTTTGCTCACCCAACCTCACCCAACCTCTCAGCCCCAAGAGTGTCCACCCTTATGTCTCATCCAGCTGTGGGTCTAGATATGGTCAATCCAGGTTGCATCACAGCCTCTGAACGAATTTTGTAAGAATTTCTCTCTCTTTCACTGTCTTTGTTTTACGGGTTTTTAAAAGTAATTTATTTTTATAATGGGGTTTAGCTGCTTTTCATGGTTGTGTTTATGCGGCTTTACACCCACTTGACTCACTTCCAGACAGATATCAATACATAGGTTTTAAGATTCTTACTAGTCACATATATTCTTGTGCGGGGAATAGGGGGTGTTGAGTCCAGTTCACTGAGCAAGGAGTAGGTCTTGTCTATTACATATTGGGTGTATGGAACGGTATCTGAGCGAATTTGAAACCCTTGTTTTATGCATCACCCCACCTCACCTTTCCCGTTAAGCAGCCATAGTGTGTTTTCTAAACGTGTGACTCTGTTCTGTTTTGTAATTCAGTTCACGTGTATCGGTTTTTACATTCTCTCTATAAGTGATAGCTTATGATAAGTGTCTTTTTCTGTGTGACTTATTTCACTTAGAATCGTCGTACCTAACTCCACTCATCTTGCTTCTACTAGCCTTATGACATTGATTTCATGTCTGAGTGATATTCCATTGTACATAAGGACCACAACTTCTTTATCCATTTTTCTCTTTCCTGGGATATTTAAGGTGTCATGAAGTGGAGGTTCTTGTCAACAGAGCAGCCCTAAACTTTCCGGTGCCTGTGTCTTGCTGATTTTTAGTTTTTCCAATTTATACGCCCATGAGTGGACGTGCCCTATGCTCCCTAAGCTGTTTTTTTTCGATGTTTCAGGACACAACGTACACTTCTCCAGAGTGGCTGTTGGCAATTTACATCCCGCCCATCAGTGTAGCAAGGCTGCCATTTCTCCATTGCCTGTCCTGCATTTCTGGTTTTGACACTTTTTGCAGCATGGCCCTTTTCACCGATGGGAAGCGAGACTTCTTTGTAGCGCTGATTTGCCTTTCCAGGTTGATAGGTTGGCCAAAAAGGGCGTATGCGTTTTTTCCTGAATATATTCAGGAAAAAACGCATACGCCCTTTTTTGCCAAGGGCATCATTGTCGACCTTTTGCCGCTTTTCATGTGCTTTAAAGGCGATTCGTATCTACCTCCTGAAATCTGTTTCCTGCAATTCTGCCTTGCTTTCAAATCCTCTTCGTTGCCTTCCCTCAATATATTTGTGGACGAGAGTTATCATTTATAACTCTGAGGTTTTTGAATTGCAGTTTCCCTGAGCTCCATTTTTCAACTGTCTTTTTTGGGAGCTGGCCGCAAAAGCGCGGGATTGCCTCAGGCCCTATTCTGCTTCTGGGCGGCAGGCTGAGCCTGTGGTTAATTCTTCTTCCTGATGGGAAAATAGAGTGACCTGTGCCTGTCCCAACACCTAGATCTAGTCTCTCATTGGTTGCCCCTCTTCCCGTTCATCCTCAGGACAAATTGCAACCTGTAGGGAACAGGAGGTTAAAGGTGCTGATTCTCCAAGTAGGGAGATTGCTAGTAAAGTAGCTGGAATGGCGAAACCGAGCACAAGGAGATGAGAAATGAGGTGCGTTTTAGAAACCTTTCAAAATCACACGGTGTACCATCTCCTGGGTTTCTCATGCATGTTCTCGATGTAGGAAGATGCCCTTGAACCTGGAGATTTGGGACCCATGGGATGGGTACCACGCAGTATTACTTTAAAGGGTCTGCATTTGCTCACCCAACCTCACCCAACCTCTCAGCCCCAAGAGTGTCCACCCTTATGTCTCATCCAGGTGTGGGTCTATATATGGTCAATCCAGGTTGCATCACAGCCTCTGAACGAATTTTGTAAGAATTTCTCTCTCTTTCACTGTCTTTGTTTTACGGGTTTTTAAAAGTAATTTATTTTTATAATGGGGTTTAGCTGCTTTTCATGGTTGTGTTTATGCGGCTTTACACCCACTTGACTCACTTCCAGACAGATATCAATACATAGGTTTTAAGATTCTTACTAGTCACATATATTCTTGTGCGGGGAATAGGGGGTGTTGAGTCCAGTTCACTGAGCAAGGAGTAGGTCTTGTCTATTACATATTGGGTGTATGGAACGGTATCTGAGCGAATTTGAAACCCTTGTTTTATGCATCACCCCACCTCACCTTTCCTGTTAAGCAGATATAGTGTGTTTTCTAAACGTGTGATTCTGTTCTGTTTTGTAATTCAGTTCAAGTGTAGCGGTTTTTACATTCCCTCTATAAGTGATAGCTTATGATAAGTGTCTTTTTCTGTGTGACTTATTTCACTTAGAATCGTCGTACCTAACTCCACTCATGTTGCTTCTACTAGCCTTATAACATTGATTTCATGTCTGAGTGATATTCCATTGTACATAAGGACCACAACTTCTTTATCCATTTTTCTCTTTCCTGGGATATTTAAGGTGTCATGAAGTGGAGGTTCTTGTCAACAGAGCAGCCGTAAACTTTCGGGTGCCTGTGACTTGCTGATTTTTAGTTTTTCCAATTTATACGCCCATGAGTGGATGCGCCCTATGCTCCCTAAGCTGTTTTTTTTCCATGTTTCAGGACACAACGTACACTTCTCCAGAGTGGCTGTTGGCAATTTACATCCCGTCCATCAGTGTAGCAAGGCTGCCATTTCTCCATGGCCTGTCCTGCATTTCTGGTTTTGACACTTTTTGCAGCATGGCCCTTTTCACCGATGGGAAGCGAGACTTCTTTGTAGCGCTGATTTGCCTTTCCTGGTTGCTTGGTTGGCCAAAAAGGGCGTATGCGTTTATTCCTGAATATATTCAGGAAAAAACGCATACGCCCTTTTTGGCCAAGGGCATCATTGTCGACGTTTTGCCGCTTTTCATGTGCTTTAAAGGCGATTCGTATCTACCTCCTGAAATCTGTTTCCTGCAATTCTGCCTTGCTTTCAAATCCTCTTCGTTGCCTTCCCTCAATATATTTGTGGACGAGAGTTATCATTTATAACTCTGCAGGTTTGTGAATTGCAGTGCCCCTGAGCTCCATTTTTCAACTGTCTTTTTTGGGAGCTGGCCGCAAAAACACGGGATTGCCTCAGGCCCTATTCTGGTTCCGGGCGGCAGGCTGAGCCTGTGGTTAATTCTTCTTCCTGTTGGGAAAATAGAGTGACCTGTGCCTGTCCCAACACCTAGATCTAGTCTCTCATTGGTTGCCCCTCTTCCCGTTCATCCTCAGGACAAATTGCAACCTGTAGGGAACAGGAGGTTAAAGGTGCTGATTCTCCAAGTAGGGAGATTGCTAGTAAAGTAGCTGGAATGGCGAAACCGAGCACAAGGAGATGAGAAATGAGGTGCGTTTTAGAAACCTTTCAAAATCACACGGTGTACCATCTTCTGGGTTTCTCATGCATGTTTTCGATGTAGGAAGATGCCCTTGAACCTGGAGATTTGGGACCCATGGGATGGGTACCACGCAGTATTACTTTAAAGGGTCTGCGTTTGCTCACCCAACCTCACCCAACCTCTCAGCCCCAAGGGTGCCCACCCTTATGTACCATCCAACTGTGGGTCTAGATATGGTCAATCCAGGTTGCGTCACAGCCTCTGACCGAATTTTGTAAGAATTTCTCTCTCTTTCACTGTCTTTGTTTTACGGGTTTTTAAAAGTAATTTATTTTTATAATGGGGTTTAGCTGCTTTTCATGGCTGTGTTTATGCGGCTTTACACCCACTTGACTCACTTCCAGAGAGATATCAATACATAGGATTTAAGATTCTTACTAGTCACATATATTCTTGTGTGGTGAATAGGGGGTGTTGAGTCCAGTTCACTCAGCAAGGAGTAGGTCTTGTCTATTACATATTGGGTGTATGGAACGGTATCTGAGCGAATTTGAAACCCTTGTTTTATGCATCACCCCAACTCACCTTTCCCGTTAAGCAGCCATAGTGTGTTTTCTAAACGTGTGACTCTGTTCTGTTTTGTAATTCAGTTCAAGTGTAGCGGTTTTTACATTCCCTCTATAAGTGATAGCTTATGATAAGTGTCTTTTTCTGTGTGACTTATTTCACTTAGAATCGTCGTACCTAACTCCACTCATCTTGCTTCTACTAGCCTTATGACATTGATTTCATGTCTGAGTGATATTCCATTGTACATAAGGACCACAACTTCTTTATCCATTTTTCTCTTTCCTGGGATATTTAAGGTGTCATGAAGTGGAGGTTCTTGTCAACAGAGCAGCCCTAAACTTTCGGGTGCCTGTGACTTGCTGATTTTTAGTTTTTCCAATTTATACGCCCATGAGTGAACGTGCCCTATGCTCCCTAAGCTGTTTTTTTTCCATGTTTCAGGACACAACGTACACTTCTCCAGAGTGGCTGTTGGCAATTTACATCCCGCCCATCAGTGTAGCAAGGCTGCCATTTCTCCATGGCCTGTCCTGCATTTCTGGTTTTGACACTTTTTGCAGCATGGCCCTTTTCACCGATGGGAAGCGAGACTTCTTTGTAGCGCTGATTTGCCTTTCCAGGTTGCTTGGTTGGCCAAAAAGGGCGTATGCGTTTTTTCCTGAATATATTCAGGAAAAAACGCATACGCCCTTTTTGGCCAAGGGCATCATTGTCGAACTTTTGCCGCTTTTCATGTGCTTTTAAATCGATTTGAATCTACCTCCTGAAATATGTTTCCTGCAATTCTGCCTTGCTTTCAAATCCTCTTCATTGCCTTCCCTCAATATATTTGTGGACGAGAGTTATCATTTATAAATTTGCAGGTTTGTGAATTGCAGTGCTCATGTGCTGCAATTTTCAACTCTCTTTTTTGGGAGCTGGCCGAAAAAGCACGGGATTGCCTCAGGCCCTATTCTGGTTCCCGGCGGCAGGCTGAGCCTGTGGTTAATTCTTCTTCCTGATGGGAAAATAGAGTGACCTGTGCCTGTCCCAACACCTAGATCTAGTCTCTCATTGGTTGCCCCTCTTCCCGTTCATCCTCAGGACAAATTGCAACCTGTAGGGAACAGGAGCTTAAAGGTGCTGATTCTCCAAATAGGGAGATTCCTAGTAAAGTAGCTGGAATGGCGAACCCGAACACAAGGAGATGAGAAATGAGGTGCGTTTTAGAAACCTTTCAAAATCACACGGTGTACCATCTTCTGGGTTTCTCATGCATGTTTTCGATGTAGGAAGATGCCCTTGAACCTGGAGATTTGGGACCCATGGGATGGGTACCACGCAGTATTACTTTAAAGGGTCTGCGTTTGCTCACCCAACCTCACCCAAACTCTCAGCCCCAAGAGTGTCCACACTTATGTCTCATCCAGGTGTGGGACTAGATATGGTCAATCCAGGTTGCATCACAGCCCCTGAACGAATTTTGTAAGAATTTCTCTCTCTTTCACTGTCTTTGTTTTACGGGTTTTTAAAAGTAATTTATTTTTATAATGGGGTTTAGCTGCTTTTCACGGCTGTGTTTATGCGGATTTACAGCCACTTGACTCACTTCCAGAAAGATATCAATACATAGGTTTTACGATTCTTACTAGTCAGATATATTCTTGTGCGGTGAATAGGGGGTGTTGAGTCCAGTTCACTGAGCAAGGAGTTGGTCTTTTCTATTACATATTGGGTGTATGGAACTGTATCTGAGAGAATTTGAAACCCTTGTTTTATGCATCACCCCACCTCACCTTTCCCGTTAAGCAGCCATAGTGTGTTTTCTAAACGTGTGACTCTGTTCTGTTTTGTAATTCAGTTCAAGTGTAGAGGTTTTTACATTCCCTCTATAAGTGATAGCTTATAATTAGTGTCTTTTTCTGTGTGACTTATTTCACTTAGAATCGTCGTACCTAAATCCACTCATCTTGCTTCTACTAGCCTTATGACATTGATTTCATGTCTGAGTGATATTCCATTGTACATAAGGACCAAAACTTCTTTATCCATTTTTCTCTTTCCTGGGATATTTAAGGTGTCATGAAGTGGAGGTTCTTGTCAACAGAGCAGCCCTAAACTTTGGGGTGCCTGTGTCTTGCTGATTTTTAGTTTTCCCAATTTATACGCCCATGAATGGACGTGCCCTATGCTCCCTAAGCTGAGTTTTTTCGATGTTTCAGGACACACCGTACACTTCTCCAGAGTGGCTGTTGGCAATTTACATCCCACCCATCACCGTAGCAAGGCTGCCATTTCTCCATGGCCTGTCCTGCATTTCTGGTTTTGACACTTTTTGCAGCATGGCCCTTTTGACCGATGGGAAGCGAGCCTTCTTTGTAGCGCTGATTTGCCTTTCCAGGTTGCTTGGTTGGCCAAAAAGGGCGTATGCGTCTTTTCCTGAATATATTCAGGAAAAGACGCATACGCCCTTTTTGGCCAAGGGCATCATTGTCGACGTTTTGCCGCTTTTCATGTGCTTTAAAGGCGATTCGTATCTACCTCCTGAAATCTGTTTCCTGCAATTCTGCCTTGCTTTCAAATCCTCTTCGTTGCCTTCCCTCAATATATTTGTGGACGAGAGTTATCATTTATAACTCTGAGGTTTTTGAATTGCAGTTTCCCTGAGCTCCATTTTTCAACTGTCTTTTTTGGGAGCTGGCCGCAAAAGCGCGGGATTGCCTCAGGCCCTATTCTGCTTCTGGGCGGCAGGCTGAGCCTGTGGTTAATTCTTCTTCCTGATGGGAAAATAGAGTGACCTGTGCCTGTCCCAACACCTAGATCTAGTCTCTCATTGGTTGCCCCTCTTCCCGTTCATCCTCAGGACAAATTGCAACCTGTAGGGAACAGGAGGTTAAAGGTGCTGATTCTCCAAGTAGGGAGATTGCTAGTAAAGTAGCTGGAATGGCGAAACCGAGCACAAGGAGATGAGAAATGAGGTGCGTTTTAGAAACCTTTCAAAATCACACGGTGTACCATCTTCTGGGTTTCTCATGCATGTTCTCGATGTAGGAAGATGCCCTTGAACCTGGAGATTTGGGACCCATGGGATGGGTACCACGCAGTATTACTTTAAAGGGTCTGCGTTTGCTCACCCAACCTCACCCAACCTCTCAGCCCCAAGAGTGTCCACCCTTATGTCTCATCCAGGTGTGGGTCTATATATGGTCAATCCAGGTTGCATCACAGCCTCTGAACGAATTTTGTAAGAATTTCTCTCTCTTTCACTGTCTTTGTTTTACGGGTTTTTAAAAGTAATTTATTTTTATAATGGGGTTTAGCTGCTTTTCATGGTTGTGTTTATGCGGCTTTACACCCACTTGACTCACTTCCAGACAGATATCAATACATAGGTTTTAAGATTCTTACTAGTCACATATATTTTTGTGCGGGGAATAGGGGGTGTTGAGTCCAGTTCACTGAGCAAGGAGTAGGTCTTGTCTATTACATATTGGGTGTATGGAACGGTATCTGAGCGAATTTGAAACCCTTGTTTTATGCATCACCCCACCTCACCTTTCCTGTTAAGCAGATATAGTGTGTTTTCTAAACGTGTGACTCTGTTCTGTTTTGTAATTCAGTTCAAGTGTAGCGGTTTTTACATTCCCTCTATAAGTGATAGCTTATGATAAGTGTCTTTTTCTGTGTGACTTATTTCACTTAGAATCGTCGTACCTAACTCCACTCATGTTGCTTCTACTAGCCTTATAACATTGATTTCATGTCTGAGTGATATTCCATTGTACATAAGGACCACAACTTCTTTATCCATTTTTCTCTTTCCTGGGATATTTAAGGTGTCATGAAGTGGAGGTTCTTGTCAACAGAGCAGCCGTAAACTTTCGGGTGCCTGTGACTTGCTGATTTCTAGTTTTTCCAATTTATACGCCCATGAGTGGACGCGCCCTATGCTCCCTAAGCTGTTTTTTTTCCATGTTTCAGGACACAACGTACACTTCTCCAGAGTGGCTGTTGGCAATTTACATCCCGTCCATCAGTGTAGCAAGGCTGCCATTTCTCCATGGCCTGTCCTGCATTTCTGGTTTTGACACTTTTTGCAGCATGGCCCTTTTCACCGATGGGAAGCGAGACTTCTTTGTAGCGCTGATTTGCCTTTCCAGGTTGCTTGGTTGGCCAAAAAGGGCGTATGCGTTTTTTCCTGAATATATTCAGGAAAAAACGCATACGCCCTTTTTGGCCAAGGGCATCATTGTCGACGTTTTGCCGCTTTTCATGTGCTTTAAAGGCGATTCGTATCTACCTCCTGAAATCTGTTTCCTGCAATTCTGCCTTGCTTTCAAATCCTCTTCGTTGCCTTCCCTCAATATATTTGTGGACGAGAGTTATCATTTATAACTCTGAGGTTTTTGAATTGCAGTTTCCCTGAGCTCCATTTTTCAACTGTTTTTTTTGGGAGCTGGCCGCAAAAGCGCGGGATTGCCTCAGGCCCTATTCTGCTTCTGGGCTGCAGGCTGAGCCTGTGGTTAATTCTTCTTCCTGATGGGAAAATAGAGTGACCTGTGCCTGTCCCAACACCTAGATCTAGTCTCTCATTGGTTGCCCCTCTTCCCGTTCATCCTCAGGACAAATTGCAACCTGTAGGGAACAGGAGGTTAAAGGTGCTGATTCTCCAAGTAGGGAGATTGCTAGTAAAGTAGCTGGAATGGCGAAACCGAGCACAAGGAGATGAGAAATGAGGTGCGTTTTAGAAACCTTTCAAAATCACACGGTGTACCATCTTCTGGGTTTCTCATGTATGTTCTCGATGTAGGAAGATGCCCTTGAACCTGGAGATTTGGGACGCATGGGATGGGTACCACGCAGTATTACTTTAAAGGGTCTGCGTTTGCTCACCCAACCTCACCCAACCTCTCAGCCCCAAGAGTGTCCACCCTTATGTCTCATCCAGCTGTGGGTCTAGATATGGTCAATCCAGGTTGCATCACAGCCTCTGAACGAATTTTGTAAGAATTTCTCTCTCTTTCACTGTCTTTGTTTTACGGGTTTTTAAAAGTAATTTATTTTTATAATGGGGTTTAGCTGCTTTTCATGGCTGTGTTTATGCGGCTTTACACCCACTTGACTCACTTCCAGACAGATATCAATACATAGGTTTTAAGATTCTTACTAGTCACATATATTCTTGTGTGGTGAATAGGGGGTGTTGAGTCCAGTTCACTGAGCAAGGAGTAGGTCTTGTCTATTACATATTGGGTGTATGGAACGGTATGTGAGCGAATTTGAAACCATTGTTTTATGCATCACCCCACCTCACCTTTCCTGTTAAGCAGCTATAGTGTGTTTTCTAAACGTGTGACTCTGTTCTGTTTTGTAATTCAGTTCAAGTGTAGCGGTTTTTACATTCCCTCTATAAGTGATAGCTTATGATAAGTGTCTTTTTTTGTGTGACTTATTTCACTTAGAATCGTCGTACCTAACTCCACTCATCTTGCTTCTACTAGCATTATAACATTGATTTCATGTCTGAGTGATATTCCATTGTACATAAGGACCACAACTTCTTTATCCATTTTTCTCTTTCCTGGGATATTTAAGGTGTCATGAAGTGGAGGTTCTTGTCAACAGAGCAGCCCTAAACATTCTGGTGCCTGTGTCTTGCTGATTTTTAGTTTTTCCAATTTATACGCCCATGAGTGGACGTGCCCTATGCTCCCTAAGCTGTTTTTTTTCCATGTTTCAGGACACAACGTACACTTCTCCAGAGTGGCTGTTGGCAATTTACATCCCGCCCATCAGTGTAGCAAGGCTGCCATTTCTCCATGGCCTGTCCTGGATTTCTGGGTTTGACACTTTTTGCAGCATGGCCCTTTTGACCGAAGGGAAGCGAGACTTCTTTGTAGCGCTGATTTGCCTTTCCAGGTTGCTTGGTTGGCCAAAAAGGGCGTATGCGTTTTTTCCTGAATATATTCAGGAAAAAACGCATACGCCCTTTTTGGCCAAGGGCATCATTGTCGACGTTTTGCCGATTTTCATGTGCTTTAAAGGCGATTCGTATCTACCTCCTGAAATTTGTTTCCTGCAATTCTGCCTTGCTTTCAAATCCTCTTCGTTGCCTTCCCTCAATATATCTGTGGATGAGAGTTATCATTTATAACTCTGCGGGTTTGTGAATTGCAGTTTCCCTGAGCTCCATTTTTCAACTGTCTTTTTTTGGGAGCTGGCCTCAAAAGCGCGGGATTGCCTCAGGCCCTATTCTGCTTCTGGGCGGCAGGCTGAGCATGTGGTTAATTCTTCTTCCTGTTGGGAAAATAGAGTGACCTGTGCCTGTCCCAACACCTAGATCTTGTCTCTCATTGGTTGCCCCTCTTCCCGTTCACCCTCAGGACAAATTGCAACCTGTAGGGAACAGGAGGTTAAAGGTGCTGATTCTCCAAGTAGGGAGATTGCTAGTAAAATAGCTGGAAAGGCGAACCCGAGCACAAGGATTTGAGAAATGAGGTGCGTTTTAGAAACCTTTCAAAATCACACGGTGTACCATCTTCTGGGTTTCTCATGCATGTTTTTGATGTAGGAAGATGCCCTTGAACCTGGAGATTTGGGACCCATGGGATGGGTACCACGCAGTATTACTTTAAAGGGTCTGCGTTTGCTCACCCAACCTCACCCAACCTCTCAGCCCCAAGAGTGTCCACCCTTATGTCTCATCCAGGTGTGGGTCTAGATATGGTCAATCCAGGTTGCATCACAGCCTCTGAACGAATTTTGTAAGAATTTCTCTCTCTTTCACTATCTTTTTTTGCGGGTTTTTAAAAGTAATTTATTTTTATAATGGGGTTTAGCTGCTTTTCATGGTTGTGTTTATGCGGCTTTACACCCACTTGACTCACTTCCAGACAGATATCAATACATAGGTTTTAAGATTCTTACTAGTCACATATATTCTTGTGCGGGGAATAGGGGGTGTTGAGTCCAGTTCACTGAGCAAGGAGTAGGTCTTGTCTATTACATATTGGGTGTATGGAACGGTATCTGAGCGAATTTGAAACCCTTGTTTTATGCATCACCCCACCTCACCTTTCCCGTTAAGCAGCCATAGTGTGTTTTCTAAACGTGTGACTCTGTTCTGTTTTGTAATTCAGTTCACGTGTATCGGTTTTTACATTCTCTCTATAAGTGATAGCTTATGATAAGTGTCTTTTTCTGTGTGACTTATTTCACTTAGAATCGTCGTACCTAACTCCACTCATCTTGCTTCTACTAGCCTTATGACATTGATTTCATGTCTGAGTGATATTCCATTGTACATAAGGACCACAACTTCTTTATCCATTTTTCTCTTTCCTGGGATATTTAAGGTGTCATGAAGTGGAGGTTCTTGTCAACAGAGCAGCCCTAAACTTTCCGGTGCCTGTGTCTTGCTGATTTTTAGTTTTTCCAATTTATACGCCCATGAGTGGACGTGCCCTATGCTCCCTAAGCTGTTTTTTTTCGATGTTTCAGGACACAACGTACACTTCTCCAGAGTGGCTGTTGGCAATTTACATCCCGCCCATCAGTGTAGCAAGGCTGCCATTTCTCCATTGCCTGTCCTGCATTTCTGGTTTTGACACTTTTTGCAGCATGGCCCTTTTCACCGATGGGAAGCGAGACTTCTTTGTAGCGCTGATTTGCCTTTCCAGGTTGCTTGGTTGGCCAAAAAGGGCGTATGCGTTTTTTCCTGAATATATTCAGGAAAAAACGCATACGCCCTTTTTTGCCAAGGGCATCATTGTCGACCTTTTGCCGCTTTTCATGTGCTTTAAAGGCGATTCGTATCTACCTCCTGAAATCTGTTTCCTGCAATTCTGCCTTGCTTTCAAATCCTCTTCGTTGCCTTCCCTCAATATATTTGTGGACGAGAGTTATCATTTATAACTCTGAGGTTTTTGAATTGCAGTTTCCCTGAGCTCCATTTTTCAACTGTCTTTTTTGGGAGCTGGCCGCAAAAGCGCGGGATTGCCTCAGGCCCTATTCTGCTTCTGGGCGGCAGGCTGAGCCTGTGGTTAATTCTTCTTCCTGATGGGAAAATAGAGTGACCTGTGCCTGTCCCAACACCTAGATCTAGTCTCTCATTGGTTGCCCCTCTTCCCGTTCATCCTCAGGACAAATTGCAACCTGTAGGGAACAGGAGGTTAAAGGTGCTGATTCTCCAAGTAGGGAGATTGCTAGTAAAGTAGCTGGAATGGCGAAACCGAGCACAAGGAGATGAGAAATGAGGTGCGTTTTAGAAACCTTTCAAAATCACACGGTGTACCATCTCCTGGGTTTCTCATGCATGTTCTCGATGTAGGAAGATGCCCTTGAACCTGGAGATTTGGGACCCATGGGATGGGTACCACGCAGTATTACTTTAAAGGGTCTGCGTTTGCTCACCCAACCTCACCCAACCTCTCAGCCCCAAGAGTGTCCACCCTTATGTCTCATCCAGGTGTGGGTCTATATATGGTCAATCCAGGTTGCATCACAGCCTCTGAACGAATTTTGTAAGAATTTCTCTCTCTTTCACTGTCTTTGTTTTACGGGTTTTTAAAAGTAATTTATTTTTATAATGGGGTTTAGCTGCTTTTCATGGTTGTGTTTATGCGGCTTTACACCCACTTGACTCACTTCCAGACAGATATCAATACATAGGTTTTAAGATTCTTACTAGTCACATATATTCTTGTGCGGGGAATAGGGGGTGTTGAGTCCAGTTCACTGAGCAAGGAGTAGGTCTTGTCTATTACATATTGGGTGTATGGAACGGTATCTGAGCGAATTTGAAACCCTTGTTTTATGCATCACCCCACCTCACCTTTCCTGTTAAGCAGATATAGTGTGTTTTCTAAACGTGTGATTCTGTTCTGTTTTGTAATTCAGTTCAAGTGTAGCGGTTTTTACATTCCCTCTATAAGTGATAGCTTATGATAAGTGTCTTTTTCTGTGTGACTTATTTCACTTAGAATCGTCGTACCTAACTCCACTCATGTTGCTTCTACTAGCCTTATAACATTGATTTCATGTCTGAGTGATATTCCATTGTACATAAGGACCACAACTTCTTTATCCATTTTTCTCTTTCCTGGGATATTTAAGGTGTCATGAAGTGGAGGTTCTTGTCAACAGAGCAGCCGTAAACTTTCGGGTGCCTGTGACTTGCTGATTTTTAGTTTTTCCAATTTATACGCCCATGAGTGGATGCGCCCTATGCTCCCTAAGCTGTTTTTTTTCCATGTTTCAGGACACAACGTACACTTCTCCAGAGTGGCTGTTGGCAATTTACATCCCGTCCATCAGTGTAGCAAGGCTGCCATTTCTCCATGGCCTGCCCTGCATTTCTGGTTTTGACACTTTTTGCAGCATGGCCCTTTTCACCGATGGGAAGCGAGACTTCTTTGTAGCGCTGATTTGCCTTTCCTGGTTGCTTGGTTGGCCAAAAAGGGCGTATGCGTTTATTCCTGAATATATTCAGGAAAAAACGCATACGCCCTTTTTGGCCAAGGCATCATTGTCGACGTTTTGCCGCTTTTCATGTGCTTTAAAGGCGATTCGTATCTACCTCCTGAAATCTGTTTCCTGCAATTCTGCCTTGCTTTCAAATCCTCTTCGTTGCCTTCCCTCAATATATTTGTGGACGAGAGTTATCATTTATAACTCTGCAGGTTTGTGAATTGCAGTGCCCCTGAGCTCCATTTTTCAACTGTCTTTTTTGGGAGCTGGCCGCAAAAACACGGGATTGCCTCAGGCCCTATTCTGGTTCCGGGCGGCAGGCTGAGCCTGTGGTTAATTCTTCTTCCTGTTGGGAAAATAGAGTGACCTGTGCCTGTCCCAACACCTAGATCTAGTCTCTCATTGGTTGCCCCTCTTCCCGTTCATCCTCAGGACAAATTGCAACCTGTAGGGAACAGGAGGTTAAAGGTGCTGATTCTCCAAGTAGGGAGATTGCTAGTAAAGTAGCTGGAATGGCGAAACCGAGCACAAGGAGATGAGAAATGAGGTGCGTTTTAGAAACCTTTCAAAATCACACGGTGTACCATCTTCTGGGTTTCTCATGCATGTTTTCGATGTAGGAAGATGCCCTTGAACCTGGAGATTTGGGACCCATGGGATGGGTACCACGCAGTATTACTTTAAAGGGTCTGCGTTTGCTCACCCAACCTCACCCAACCTCTCAGCCCCAAGGGTGCCCACCCTTATGTACCATCCAACTGTGGGTCTAGATATGGTCAATCCAGGTTGCGTCACAGCCTCTGACCGAATTTTGTAAGAATTTCTCTCTCTTTCACTGTCTTTGTTTTACGGGTTTTTAAAAGTAATTTATTTTTATAATGGGGTTTAGCTGCTTTTCATGGCTGTGTTTATGCGGCTTTACACCCACTTGACTCACTTCCAGAGAGATATCAATACATAGGATTTAAGATTCTTACTAGTCACATATATTCTTGTGTGGTGAATAGGGGGTGTTGAGTCCAGTTCACTCAGCAAGGAGTAGGTCTTGTCTATTACATATTGGGTGTATGGAACGGTATCTGAGCGAATTTGAAACCCTTGTTTTATGCATCACCCCAACTCACCTTTCCCGTTAAGCAGCCATAGTGTGTTTTCTAAACGTGTGACTCTGTTCTGTTTTGTAATTCAGTTCAAGTGTAGCGGTTTTTACATTCCCTCTATAAGTGATAGCTTATGATAAGTGTCTTTTTCTGTGTGACTTATTTCACTTAGAATCGTCGTACCTAACTCCACTCATCTTGCTTCTACTAGCCTTATGACATTGATTTCATGTCTGAGTGATATTCCATTGTACATAAGGACCACAACTTCTTTATCCATTTTTCTCTTTCCTGGGATATTTAAGGTGTCATGAAGTGGAGGTTCTTGTCAACAGAGCAGCCCTAAACTTTCGGGTGCCTGTGACTTGCTGATTTTTAGTTTTTCCAATTTATACGCCCATGAGTGAACGTGCCCTATGCTCCCTAAGCTGTTTTTTTTCCATGTTTCAGGACACAACGTACACTTCTCCAGAGTGGCTGTTGGCAATTTACATCCCGCCCATCAGTGTAGCAAGGCTGCCATTTCTCCATGGCCTGTCCTGCATTTCTGGTTTTGACACTTTTTGCAGCATGGCCCTTTTCACCGATGGGAAGCGAGACTTCTTTGTAGCGCTGATTTGCCTTTCCAGGTTGCTTGGTTGGCCAAAAAGGGCGTATGCGTTTTTTCCTGAATATATTCAGGAAAAAACGCATACGCCCTTTTTGGCCAAGGGCATCATTGTCGAACTTTTGCCGCTTTTCATGTGCTTTTAAATCGATTTGAATCTACCTCCTGAAATATGTTTCCTGCAATTCTGCCTTGCTTTCAAATCCTCTTCATTGCCTTCCCTCAATATATTTGTGGACGAGAGTTATCATTTATAAATTTGCAGGTTTGTGAATTGCAGTGCTCATGTGCTGCAATTTTCAACTCTCTTTTTTGGGAGCTGGCCGAAAAAGCACGGGATTGCCTCAGGCCCTATTCTGGTTCCCGGCGGCAGGCTGAGCCTGTGGTTAATTCTTCTTCCTGATGGGAAAATAGAGTGACCTGTGCCTGTCCCAACACCTAGATCTAGTCTCTCATTGGTTGCCCCTCTTCCCGTTCATCCTCAGGACAAATTGCAACCTGTAGGGAACAGGAGGTTAAAGGTGCTGATTCTCCAAATAGGGAGATTCCTAGTAAAGTAGCTGGAATGGCGAACCCGAACACAAGGAGATGAGAAATGAGGTGCGTTTTAGAAACCTTTCAAAATCACACGGTGTACCATCTTCTGGGTTTCTCATGCATGTTTTCGATGTAGGAAGATGCCCTTGAACCTGGAGATTTGGGACCCATGGGATGGGTACCACGCAGTATTACTTTAAAGGGTCTGCGTTTGCTCACCCAACCTCACCCAAACTCTCAGCCCCAAGAGTGTCCACACTTATGTCTCATCCAGGTGTGGGACTAGATATGGTCAATCCAGGTTGCATCACAGCCCCTGAACGAATTTTGTAAGAATTTCTCTCTCTTTCACTGTCTTTGTTTTACGGGTTTTTAAAAGTAATTTATTTTTATAATGGGGTTTAGCTGCTTTTCACGGCTGTGTTTATGCGGATTTACAGCCACTTGACTCACTTCCAGAAAGATATCAATACATAGGTTTTACGATTCTTACTAGTCAGATATATTCTTGTGCGGTGAATAGGGGGTGTTGAGTCCAGTTCACTGAGCAAGGAGTTGGTCTTTTCTATTACATATTGGGTGTATGGAACTGTATCTGAGAGAATTTGAAACCCTTGTTTTATGCATCACCCCACCTCACCTTTCCCGTTAAGCAGCCATAGTGTGTTTTCTAAACGTGTGACTCTGTTCTGTTTTGTAATTCAGTTCAAGTGTAGAGGTTTTTACATTCCCTCTATAAGTGATAGCTTATAATTAGTGTCTTTTTCTGTGTGACTTATTTCACTTAGAATCGTCGTACCTAAATCCACTCATCTTGCTTCTACTAGCCTTATGACATTGATTTCATGTCTGAGTGATATTCCATTGTACATAAGGACCAAAACTTCTTTATCCATTTTTCTCTTTCCTGGGATATTTAAGGTGTCATGAAGTGGAGGTTCTTGTCAACAGAGCAGCCCTAAACTTTGGGGTGCCTGTGTCTTGCTGATTTTTAGTTTTCCCAATTTATACGCCCATGAATGGACGTGCCCTATGCTCCCTAAGCTGAGTTTTTTCGATGTTTCAGGACACACCGTACACTTCTCCAGAGTGGCTGTTGGCAATTTACATCCCACCCATCACCGTAGCAAGGCTGCCATTTCTCCATGGCCTGTCCTGCATTTCTGGTTTTGACACTTTTTGCAGCATGGCCCTTTTGACCGATGGGAAGCGAGCCTTCTTTGTAGCGCTGATTTGCCTTTCCAGGTTGCTTGGTTGGCCAAAAAGGGCGTATGCGTCTTTTCCTGAATATATTCAGGAAAAGACGCATACGCCCTTTTTGGCCAAGGGCATCATTGTCGACGTTTTGCCGCTTTTCATGTGCTTTAAAGGCGATTCGTATCTACCTCCTGAAATCTGTTTCCTGCAATTCTGCCTTGCTTTCAAATCCTCTTCGTTGCCTTCCCTCAATATATTTGTGGACGAGAGTTATCATTTATAACTCTGAGGTTTTTGAATTGCAGTTTCCCTGAGCTCCATTTTTCAACTGTCTTTTTTGGGAGCTGGCCGCAAAAGCGCGGGATTGCCTCAGGCCCTATTCTGCTTCTGGGCGGCAGGCTGAGCCTGTGGTTAATTCTTCTTCCTGATGGGAAAATAGAGTGACCTGTGCCTGTCCCAACACCTAGATCTAGTCTCTCATTGGTTGCCCCTCTTCCCGTTCATCCTCAGGACAAATTGCAACCTGTAGGGAACAGGAGGTTAAAGGTGCTGATTCTCCAAGTAGGGAGATTGCTAGTAAAGTAGCTGGAATGGCGAAACCGAGCACAAGGAGATGAGAAATGAGGTGCGTTTTAGAAACCTTTCAAAATCACACGGTGTACCATCTTCTGGGTTTCTCATGCATGTTCTCGATGTAGGAAGATGCCCTTGAACCTGGAGATTTGGGACCCATGGGATGGGTACCACGCAGTATTACTTTAAAGGGTCTGCGTTTGCTCACCCAACCTCACCCAACCTCTCAGCCCCAAGAGTGTCCACCCTTATGTCTCATCCAGGTGTGGGTCTATATATGGTCAATCCAGGTTGCATCACAGCCTCTGAACGAATTTTGTAAGAATTTCTCTCTCTTTCACTGTCTTTGTTTTACGGGTTTTTAAAAGTAATTTATTTTTATAATGGGGTTTAG
Source organism: Eschrichtius robustus (assembly GCF_028021215.1). Classification (NCBI taxonomy): domain Eukaryota; kingdom Metazoa; phylum Chordata; class Mammalia; order Artiodactyla; family Eschrichtiidae; genus Eschrichtius; species Eschrichtius robustus. The sequence goes on from NW_027175679.1 coordinate 1,781,392, forward strand.
CTGCTTTTCATGGTTGTGTTTATGCGGCTTTACACCCACTTGACTCACTTCCAGACAGATATCAATACATAGGTTTTAAGATTCTTACTAGTCACATATATTTTTGTGCGGGGAATAGGGGGTGTTGAGTCCAGTTCACTGAGCAAGGAGTAGGTCTTGTCTATTACATATTGGGTGTATGGAACGGTATCTGAGCGAATTTGAAACCCTTGTTTTATGCATCACCCCACCTCACCTTTCCTGTTAAGCAGATATAGTGTGTTTTCTAAACGTGTGACTCTGTTCTGTTTTGTAATTCAGTTCAAGTGTAGCGGTTTTTACATTCCCTCTATAAGTGATAGCTTATGATAAGTGTCTTTTTCTGTGTGACTTATTTCACTTAGAATCGTCGTACCTAACTCCACTCATGTTGCTTCTACTAGCCTTATAACATTGATTTCATGTCTGAGTGATATTCCATTGTACATAAGGACCACAACTTCTTTATCCATTTTTCTCTTTCCTGGGATATTTAAGGTGTCATGAAGTGGAGGTTCTTGTCAACAGAGCAGCCGTAAACTTTCGGGTGCCTGTGACTTGCTGATTTTTAGTTTTTCCAATTTATACGCCCATGAGTGGACGCGCCCTATGCTCCCTAAGCTGTTTTTTTTCCATGTTTCAGGACACAACGTACACTTCTCCAGAGTGGCTGTTGGCAATTTACATCCCGTCCATCAGTGTAGCAAGGCTGCCATTTCTCCATGGCCTGTCCTGCATTTCTGGTTTTGACACTTTTTGCAGCATGGCCCTTTTCACCGATGGGAAGCGAGACTTCTTTGTAGCGCTGATTTGCCTTTCCAGGTTGCTTGGTTGGCCAAAAAGGGCGTATGCGTTTTTTCCTGAATATATTCAGGAAAAAACGCATACGCCCTTTTTGGCCAAGGGCATCATTGTCGACGTTTTGCCGCTTTTCATGTGCTTTAAAGGCGATTCGTATCTACCTCCTGAAATCTGTTTCCTGCAATTCTGCCTTGCTTTCAAATCCTCTTCGTTGCCTTCCCTCAATATATTTGTGGACGAGAGTTATCATTTATAACTCTGAGGTTTTTGAATTGCAGTTTCCCTGAGCTCCATTTTTCAACTGTCTTTTTTGGGAGCTGGCCGCAAAAGCGCGGGATTGCCTCAGGCCCTATTCTGCTTCTGGGCGGCAGGCTGAGCCTGTGGTTAATTCTTCTTCTTGATGGGAAAATAGAGTGACCTGTGCCTGTCCCAACACCTAGATCTAGTCTCTCATTGGTTGCCCCTCTTCCCATTCATCCTCAGGACAAATTGCAACCTGTAGGGAACAGGAGGTTAAAGGTGCTGATTCTCCAAGTAGGGAGATTGCTAGTAAAGTAGCTGGAATGGCGAAACCGAGCACAAGGAGATGAGAAATGAGGTGCGTTTTAGAAACCTTTCAAAATCACACGGTGTACCATCTTCTGGGTTTCTCATGTATGTTCTCGATGTAGGAAGATGCCCTTGAACCTGGAGATTTGGGACGCATGGGATGGGTACCACGCAGTATTACTTTAAAGGGTCTGCGTTTGCTCACCCAACCTCACCCAACCTCTCAGCCCCAAGAGTGTCCACCCTTATGTCTCATCCAGCTGTGGGTCTAGATATGGTCAATCCAGGTTGCATCACAGCCTCTGAACGAATTTTGTAAGAATTTCTCTCTCTTTCACTGTCTTTGTTTTACGGGTTTTTAAAAGTAATTTATTTTTATAATGGGGTTTAGCTGCTTTTCATGGCTGTGTTTATGCGGCTTTACACCCACTTGACTCACTTCCAGACAGATATCAATACATAGGTTTTAAGATTCTTACTAGTCACATATATTCTTGTGTGGTGAATAGGGGGTGTTGAGTCCAGTTCACTGAGCAAGGAGTAGGTCTTGTCTATTACATATTGGGTGTATGGAACGGTATGTGAGCGAATTTGAAACCATTGTTTTATGCATCACCCCACCTCACCTTTCCTGTTAAGCAGCTATAGTGTGTTTTCTAAACGTGTGACTCTGTTCTGTTTTGTAATTCAGTTCAAGTGTAGCGGTTTTTACATTCCCTCTATAAGTGATAGCTTATGATAAGTGTCTTTTTCTGTGTGACTTATTTCACTTAGAATCGTCGTACCTAACTCCACTCATCTTGCTTCTACTAGCATTATAACATTGATTTCATGTCTGAGTGATATTCCATTGTACATAAGGACCACAACTTCTTTATCCATTTTTCTCTTTCCTGGGATATTTAAGGTGTCATGAAGTGGAGGTTCTTGTCAACAGAGCAGCCCTAAACATTCTGGTGCCTGTGTCTTGCTGATTTTTAGTTTTTCCAATTTATACGCCCATGAGTGGACGTGCCCTATGCTCCCTAAGCTGTTTTTTTTCCATGTTTCAGGACACAACGTACACTTCTCCAGAGTGGCTGTTGGCAATTTACATCCCGCCCATCAGTGTAGCAAGGCTGCCATTTCTCCATGGCCTGTCCTGGATTTCTGGGTTTGACACTTTTTGCAGCATGGCCCTTTTGACCGAAGGGAAGCGAGACTTCTTTGTAGCGCTGATTTGCCTTTCCAGGTTGCTTGGTTGGCCAAAAAGGGCGTATGCGTTTTTTCCTGAATATATTCAGGAAAAAACGCATACGCCCTTTTTGGCCAAGGGCATCATTGTCGACGTTTTGCCGATTTTCATGTGCTTTAAAGGCGATTCGTATCTACCTCCTGAAATTTGTTTCCTGCAATTCTGCCTTGCTTTCAAATCCTCTTCGTTGCCTTCCCTCAATATATCTGTGGATGAGAGTTATCATTTATAACTCTGCGGGTTTGTGAATTGCAGTTTCCCTGAGCTCCATTTTTCAACTGTCTTTTTTTGGGAGCTGGCCTCAAAAGCGCGGGATTGCCTCAGGCCCTATTCTGCTTCTGGGCGGCAGGCTGAGCATGTGGTTAATTCTTCTTCCTGTTGGGAAAATAGAGTGACCTGTGCCTGTCCCAACACCTAGATCTAGTCTCTCATTGGTTGCCCCTCTTCCCGTTCACCCTCAGGACAAATTGCAACCTGTAGGGAACAGGAGGTTAAAGGTGCTGATTCTCCAAGTAGGGAGATTGCTAGTAAAGTAGCTGGAATGGCGAAACCGAGCACAAGGAGATGAGAAATGAGGTGCGTTTTAGAAACCTTTCAAAATCACACGGTGTACCATCTTCTGGGTTTCTCATGCATGTTTTTGATGTAGGAAGATGCCCTTGAACCTGGAGATTTGGGACCCATGGGATGGGTACCACGCAGTATTACTTTAAAGGGTCTGCGTTTGCTCACCCAACCTCACCCAACCTCTCAGCCCCAAGAGTGTCCACCCTTATGTCTCATCCAGGTGTGGGTCTAGATATGGTCAATCCAGGTTGCATCACAGCCTCTGAACGAATTTTGTAAGAATTTCTCTCTCTTTCACTATCTTTTTTTGCGGGTTTTTAAAAGTAATTTATTTTTATAATGGGGTTTAGCTGCTTTTCATGGTTGTGTTTATGCGGCTTTACACCCACTTGACTCACTTCCAGACAGATATCAATACATAGGTTTTAAGATTCTTACTAGTCACATATATTCTTGTGCGGGGAATAGGGGGTGTTGAGTCCAGTTCACTGAGCAAGGAGTAGGTCTTGTCTATTACATAATGGGTGTATGGAACGGTATCTGAGCGAATTTGAAACCCTTGTTTTATGCATCACCCCACCTCACCTTTCCCGTTAAGCAGCCATAGTGTGTTTTCTAAACGTGTGACTCTGTTCTGTTTTGTAATTCAGTTCACGTGTATCGGTTTTTACATTCTCTCTATAAGTGATAGCTTATGATAAGTGTCTTTTTCTGTGTGACTTATTTCACTTAGAATCGTCGTACCTAACTCCACTCATCTTGCTTCTACTAGCCTTATGACATTGATTTCATGTCTGAGTGATATTCCATTGTACATAAGGACCACAACTTCTTTATCCATTTTTCTCTTTCCTGGGATATTTAAGGTGTCATGAAGTGGAGGTTCTTGTCAACAGAGCAGCCCTAAACTTTGGGGTGCCTCTGTCTTGCTGATTTTTAGTTTTCCCAATTTATACGCCCATGAATGGACGTGCCCTATGCTCCCTAAGCTGAGTTTTTTCGATGTTTCAGGACACACCGTACACTTCTCCAGAGTGGCTGTTGGCAATTTACATCCCACCCATCACCGTAGCAAGGCTGCCATTTCTCCATGGCCTGTCCTGCATTTCTGGTTTTGACACTTTTTGCAGCATGGCCCTTTTGACCGATGGGAAGCGAGCCTTCTTTGTAGCGCTGATTTGCCTTTCCAGGTTGCTTGGTTGGCCAAAAAGGGCGTATGCGTGTTTTCCTGAATATACTCAGGAAAAAACGCATAAGCCCTTTTTGGCCAAGGGCATCATTGTCGACGTTTTGCCGCTTTTCATGTGCTTTCAAGGCGATTCGAATCTACCTCCTGAAATCTGTTTCCTGCAATTCTGCCTTGCTTTCAAATCCTCTTCGTTGCCTTCCCTCAATATATCTGTGGATGAGAGTTATCATTTATAACTCTGCGTGTTTGTGAATTGCAGTGTCCCTGAGCTCCATTTTTCAACTCGGTTTTTTGGGAGCTGGCCGCAAAAGCGCAGGATTGCCTCAGGCCCTATTCTGCTTCTTGGCGCCAGGCTGAACCTGTGGTTAATTCTTCTTCCTGATGGGAAAATAGAGTGACCTGTGCCTGTCCCAACACCTAGATCTAGTCTCTCATTGGTTGCCCCTCTTCCCGTTCATCCTCAGGACAAATTGCAACCTGTAGGGAACAGGAGCTTAAAGGTGCTGATTCTCCAAGTAGGGAGATTGCTAGTAAAGTAGCTGGAAAGGCGAACCCGAGCACAAGGAGTTGAGAAATGAGGTGCGTTTTAGAAACCTTTCCCGATCACACGGTGGACCATCTTCTGGGTTTCTCATGCATGTTTTCGATGTAGGAAGATGCCCTTGAACCTGGAGATTTGGGACCCATGGGATGGGTACCACGCACTATTACTTTAAAGGTTCTGCGTTTGCTCACCCAACCTCACCCAACCTCTCAGCCTCAAGATTGTCCACCCTTATGCCTCATCCAGCTGTGGGTCTAGATATGGTCAATCCAGGTTGCATCACAGCCCCTGAACGAATTTTGTAAGAATTTCTCTCTCTTTCACTGTCTTTGTTTTACGGGTTTTTAAAAGTAATTTATTTTTATAATGGGGTTTAGCTGCTTTTCACGGCTGTGTTTATGCGGCTTTACACCCACTTGACTCACTTCCAGACAGATATCAATACATAGGTTTTAAGATTCTTACTAGTCACATATATTCTTGTGCGGTGAATAGGGGGTGTTGAGTCCACTTCACTGAGCAAGGAGTAGGTCTTGTCTATTACATATTGGGTGTATGGATCGGTATCTGAGCGAATTTGAAACCCTTGTTTTATGCATCACCCCACCTCACCTTTCCCGTTAAGCAGCCATAGTGTGTTTTCTAAACGTGTGACTCTGTTCTGTTTTGTAATTCAGTTCAAGTGTAGCGGTTTTTACATTCCCTCTATAAGTGATAGCTTATGATAAGTGTCTTTTTCTGTGTGACTTATTTCACTTAGAATCGTCGTACCTAACTCCACTCATCTTGCTTCTACTAGCCTTATGACATTGATTTCATGTCTGAGTGATATTCCATTGTACATAAGGACCACAACTTCTTTATCCATTTATCTCTTTCCTGGGATATTTAAGGTGTCATGAAGTGGAGGTTCTTGTCAACAGAGCAGCCCTAAACTTTGGGGTGCCTGTGTCTTGCTGATTTTTAGTTTTCCCAATTTATACGCCCATGAGTGGAAGTGCCCTATGCTCCCTAACCTGTGTTTTTTCGATGTTTCAGGACACACCGTACACTTCTCCAGAGTGCCTCTTGGCAATTTACATCCCGCCCATCAGCGTAGCAAGGCTGCCATTTCTCCATGGCCTGTCCTGCATTTCTGGTTTTTACACTTTTTTCAGCATAGCCCTTATGACCGATGGGAAGCGAGACTTCTTTGTAGCGCTGATTTGCCTTTCCAGGTTGCTTGGTTGGCCAAAAAGGGCGTATGCGTTTTTTCCTGAATATATTCAGGAAAAAACGCATACGCCCTTTTTGGCCAAGGGCATCATTGTCGACGTTTTGCCGCTTTTCATGTGCTTTAAAGGCGATTCGTATCTACCTCCTGAAATCTGTTTCCTGCAATTCTGCCTTGCTTTCAAATCCTCTTCGTTGCCTTCCCTCAATATATTTGTGGACGAGAGTTATCATTTATAACTCTGAGGTTTTTGAATTGCAGTTTCCCTGAGCTCCATTTTTCAACTGTCTTTTTTGGGAGCTGGCCGCAAAAGCGCGGGATTGCCTCAGGCCCTATTCTGCTTCTGGGCGGCAGGCTGAGCCTGTGGTTAATTCTTCTTCCTGATGGGAAAATAGAGTGACCTGTGCCTGTCCCAACACCTAGATCTAGTCTCTCATTGGTTGCCCCTCTTCCCGTTCATCCTCAGGACAAATTGCAACCTGTAGGGAACAGGAGGTTAAAGGTGCTGATTCTCCAAGTAGGGAGATTGCTAGTAAAGTAGCTGGAATGGCGAAACCGAGCACAAGGAGATGAGAAATGAGGTGCGTTTTAGAAACCTTTCAAAATCACACGGTGTACCATCTTCTGGGTTTCTCATGTATGTTCTCGATGTAGGAAGATGCCCTTGAACCTGGAGATTTGGGACGCATGGGATGGGTACCACGCAGTATTACTTTAAAGGGTCTGCGTTTGCTCACCCAACCTCACCCAACCTCTCAGCCCCAAGAGTGTCCACCCTTATGTCTCATCCAGCTGTGGGTCTAGATATGGTCAATCCAGGTTGCATCACAGCCTCTGAACGAATTTTGTAAGAATTTCTCTCTCTTTCACTGTCTTTGTTTTACGGGTTTTTAAAAGTAATTTATTTTTATAATGGGGTTTAGCTGCTTTTCATGGCTGTGTTTATGCGGCTTTACACCCACTTGACTCACTTCCAGACAGATATCAATACATAGGTTTTAAGATTCTTACTAGTCACATATATTCTTGTGTGGTGAATAGGGGGTGTTGAGTCCAGTTCACTGAGCAAGGAGTAGGTCTTGTCTATTACATATTGGGTGTATGGAACGGTATGTGAGCGAATTTGAAACCATTGTTTTATGCATCACCCCACCTCACCTTTCCTGTTAAGCAGCTATAGTGTGTTTTCTAAACGTGTGACTCTGTTCTGTTTTGTAATTCAGTTCAAGTGTAGCGGTTTTTACATTCCCTCTATAAGTGATAGCTTATGATAAGTGTCTTTTTCTGTGTGACTTATTTCACTTAGAATCGTCGTACCTAACTCCACTCATCTTGCTTCTACTAGCATTATAACATTGATTTCATGTCTGAGTGATATTCCATTGTACATAAGGACCACAACTTCTTTATCCATTTTTCTCTTTCCTGGGATATTTAAGGTGTCATGAAGTGGAGGTTCTTGTCAACAGAGCAGCCCTAAACATTCTGGTGCCTGTGTCTTGCTGATTTTTAGTTTTTCCAATTTATACGCCCATGAGTGGACGTGCCCTATGCTCCCTAAGCTGTTTTTTTTCCATGTTTCAGGACACAACGTACACTTCTCCAGAGTGGCTGTTGGCAATTTACATCCCGCCCATCAGTGTAGCAAGGCTGCCATTTCTCCATGGCCTGTCCTGGATTTCTGGGTTTGGCACTTTTTGCAGCATGGCCCTTTTGACCGAAGGGAAGCGAGACTTCATTGTAGCGCTGATTTGCCTTTCCAGGTTGCTTGGTTGGCCAAAAAGGGCGTATGCGTTTTTTCCTGAATATATTCAGGAAAAAACGCATACGCCCTTTTTGGCCAAGGGCATCATTGTCGACGTTTTGCCGCTTTTCATGTGCTTTAAAGGCGATTCGTATCTACCTCCTGAAATTTGTTTCCTGCAATTCTGCCTTGCTTTCAAATCCTCTTCGTTGCCTTCCCTCAATATATCTGTGGATGAGAGTTATCATTTATAACTCTGCGGGTTTGTGAATTGCAGTTTCACTGAGCTCCATTTTTCAACTGTCTTTTTTGGGAGCTGGCCGCAAAAGCGCGGGATTGCCTCAGGCCCTATTCTGCTTCTGGGCGGCAGGCTGAGCATGTGGTTAATTCTTCTTCCTGTTGGGAAAATAGAGTGACCTGTGCCTGTCCCAACACCTAGATCTAGTCTCTCATTGGTTGCCCCTCTTCCCGTTCATCCTCAGGACAAATTGCAACCTGTAGGGAACAGGAGGTTAAAGGTGCTGATTCTCCAAGTAGGGAGATTGCTAGTAAAATAGCTGGAATGGCGAAACCGAGCACAAGGAGATGAGAAATGAGGTGCGTTTTAGAAACCTTTCAAAATCACACGGTGTACCATCTTCTGGGTTTCTCATGCATGTTTTTGATGTAGGAAGATGCCCTTGAACCTGGAGATTTGGGACCCATGGGATGGGTACCACGCAGTATTACTTTAAAGGGTCTGCGTTTGCTCACCCAACCTCACCCAACCTCTCAGCCCCAAGAGTGTCCACCCTTATGTCTCATCCAGGTGTGGGTCTAGATATGGTCAATCCAGGTTGCATCACAGCCTCTGAACGAATTTTGTAAGAATTTCTCTCTCTTTCACTATCTTTTTTTGCGGGTTTTTAAAAGTAATTTATTTTTATAATGGGGTTTAGCTGCTTTTCATGGTTGTGTTTATGCGGCTTTACACCCACTTGACTCACTTCCAGACAGATATCAATACATAGGTTTTAAGATTCTTACTAGTCACATATATTCTTGTGCGGGGAATAGGGGGTGTTGAGTCCAGTTCACTGAGCAAGGAGTAGGTCTTGTCTATTACATATTGGGTGTATGGAACGGTTTCTGAGCGAATTTGAAACCCTTGTTTTATGCATCACCCCACCTCACCTTTCCCGTTAAGCAGCCATAGTGTGTTTTCTAAACGTGTGACTCTGTTCTGTTTTGTAATTCAGTTCACGTGTAGCGGTTTTTACATTCCCTCTATAAGTGATAGCTTATGATAAGTGTCTTTTTCTGTGTGACTTATTTCACTTAGAATCGTCGTACCTAACTCCACTCATCTTGCTTCTACTAGCCTTATGACATTGATTTCATGTCTGAGTGATATTCAATTGTACATAAGGACCACAACTTCTTTATCCATTTTTCTCTTTCCTGGGATATTTAAGGTGTCATGAAGTGGAGGTTCTTGTCAACAGAGCAGCCCTAAACTTTCCGGTGCCTGTGTCTTGCTGATTTTTAGTTTTTCCAATTTATACGCCCATGAGTGGACGTGCCCTATGCTCCCTAAGCTGTTTTTTTTCGATGTTTCAGGACACAACGTACACTTCTCCAGAGTGGCTGTTGGCAATTTACATCCCGCCCATCAGTGTAGCAAGGCTGCCATTTCTCCATTGCCTGTCCTGCATTTCTGGTTTTGACACTTTTTGCAGCATGGCCCTTTTCACCGATGGGAAGCGAGACTTCTTTGTAGCGCTGATTTGCCTTTCCAGGTTGCTTGGTTGGCCAAAAAGGGCGTATGCGTTTTTTCCTGAATATATTCAGGAAAAAACGCATACGCCCTTTTTGGCCAAGGGCATCATTGTCGACGTTTTGCCGCTTTTCATGTGCTTTAAAGGCGATTCGTATCTACCTCCTGAAATCTGTTTCCTGCAATTCTGCCTTGCTTTCAAATCCTCTTCGTTGCCTTCCCTCAATATATTTGTGGACGAGAGTTATCATTTATAACTCTGAGGTTTTTGAATTGCAGTTTCCCTGAGCTCCATTTTTCAACTGTCTTTTTTGGGAGCTGGCCGCAAAAGCGCGGGATTGCCTCAGGCCCTATTCTGCTTCTGGGCGGCAGGCTGAGCCTGTGGTTAATTCTTCTTCCTGATGGGAAAATAGAGTGACCTGTGCCTGTCCCAACACCTAGATCTAGTCTCTCATTGGTTGCCCCTCTTCCCGTTCATCCTCAGGACAAATTGCAACCTGTAGGGAACAGGAGGTTAAAGGTGCTGATTCTCCAAGTAGGGAGATTGCTAGTAAAGTAGCTGGAATGGCGAAACCGAGCACAAGGAGATGAGAAATGAGGTGCGTTTTACAAACCTTTCAAAATCACACGGTGTACCATCTTCTGGGTTTCTCATGTATGTTCTCGATGTAGGAAGATGCCCTTGAACCTGGAGATTTGGGACGCATGGGATGGGTACCACGCAGTATTACTTTAAAGGGTCTGCGTTTGCTCACCCAACCTCACCCAACCTCTCAGCCCCAAGAGTGTCCACCCTTATGTCTCATCCAGCTGTGGGTCTAGATATGGTCAATCCAGGTTGCATCACAGCCTCTGAACGAATTTTGTAAGAATTTCTCTCTCTTTCACTGTCTTTGTTTTACGGGTTTTTAAAAGTAATTTATTTTTATAATGGGGTTTAGCTGCTTTTCATGGCTGTGTTTATGCGGCTTTACACCCACTTGACTCACTTCCAGACAGATATCAATACATAGGTTTTAAGATTCTTACTAGTCACATATATTCTTGTGTGGTGAATAGGGGGTGTTGAGTCCAGTTCACTGAGCAAGGAGTAGGACTTGTCTATTACATATTGGGTGTATGGAACGGTATGTGAGCGAATTTGAAACCATTGTTTTATGCATCTCCCCACCTCACCTTTCCTGTTAAGCAGCTATAGTGTGTTTTCTAAACGTGTGACTCTGTTCTGTTTTGTAATTCAGTTCAAGTGTAGCGGTTTTTACATTCCCTCTATAAGTGATAGCTTATGATAAGTGTCTTTTTCTGTGTGACTTATTTCACTTAGAATCGTCGTACCTAACTCCACTCATCTTGCTTCTACTAGCATTATAACATTGATTTCATGTCTGAGTGATATTCCATTGTACATAAGGACCACAACTTCTTTATCCATTTTTCTCTTTCCTGGGATATTTAAGGTGTCATGAAGTGGAGGTTCTTGTCAACAGAGCAGCCCTAAACATTCTGGTGCCTGTGTCTTGCTGATTTTTAGTTTTTCCAATTTATACGCCCATGAGTGGACGTGCCCTATGCTCCCTAAGCTGTTTTTTTTCCATGTTTCAGGACACAACGTACACTTCTCCAGAGTGGCTCTTGGCAATTTACATCCCGCCCATCAGCGTAGCAAGGCTGCCATTTCTCCATGGCCTGTCCTGCATTTCTGGTTTTTACACTTTTTTCAGCATAGCCCTTATGACCGATGGGAAGCGAGACTTCTTTGTAGCGCTGATTTGCCTTTCCAGGTTGCTTGGTTGGCCAAAAAGGGCGTATGCGTTTTTTCCTGAATATATTCAGGAAAAAACGCATACGCCCTTTTTGGCCAAGGGCATCATTGTCGACGTTTTGCCGCTTTTCATGTGCTTTAAAGGCGATTCGTATCTACCTCCTGAAATCTGTTTCCTGCAATTCTGCCTTGCTTTCAAATCCTCTTCGTTGCCTTCCCTCAATATATTTGTGGACGAGAGTTATCATTTATAACTCTGAGGTTTTTGAATTGCAGTTTCCCTGAGCTCCATTTTTCAACTGTCTTTTTTGGGAGCTGGCCGCAAAAGCGCGGGATTGCCTCAGGCCCTATTCTGCTTCTGGGCGGCAGGCTGAGCCTGTGGTTAATTCTTCTTCCTGATGGGAAAATAGAGTGACCTGTGCCTGTCCCAACACCTAGATCTAGTCTCTCATTGGTTGCCCCTCTTCCCGTTCATCCTCAGGACAAATTGCAACCTGTAGGGAACAGGAGGTTAAAGGTGCTGATTCTCCAAGTAGGGAGATTGCTAGTAAAGTAGCTGGAATGGCGAAACCGAGCACAAGGAGATGAGAAATGAGGTGCGTTTTAGAAACCTTTCAAAATCACACGGTGTACCATCTTCTGGGTTTCTCATGTATGTTCTCGATGTAGGAAGATGCCCTTGAACCTGGAGATTTGGGACGCATGGGATGGGTACCACGCAGTATTACTTTAAAGGGTCTGCGTTTGCTCACCCAACCTCACCCAACCTCTCAGCCCCAAGAGTGTCCACCCTTATGTCTCATCCAGCTGTGGGTCTAGATATGGTCAATCCAGGTTGCATCACAGCCTCTGAACGAATTTTGTAAGAATTTCTCTCTCTTTCACTGTCTTTGTTTTACGGGTTTTTAAAAGTAATTTATTTTTATAATGGGGTTTATCTGCTTTTCATGGCTGTGTTTATGCGGCTTTACACCCACTTGACTCACTTCCAGACAGATATCAATACATAGGTTTTAAGATTCTTACTAGTCACATATATTCTTGTGTGGTGAATAGGGGGTGTTGAGTCCAGTTCACTGAGCAAGGAGTAGGTCTTGTCTATTACATATTGGGTGTATGGAACGGTATGTGAGCGAATTTGAAACCATTGTTTTATGCATCACCCCACCTCACCTTTCCTGTTAAGCAGCTATAGTGTGTTTTCTAAACGTGTGACTCTGTTCTGTTTTGTAATTCAGTTCAAGTGTAGCGGTTTTTACATTCCCTCTATAAGTGATAGCTTATGATAAGTGTCTTTTTCTGTGTGACTTATTTCACTTAGAATCGTCGTACCTAACTCCACTCATCTTGCTTCTACTAGCATTATAACATTGATTTCATGTCTGAGTGATATTCCATTGTACATAAGGACCACAACTTCTTTATCCATTTTTCTCTTTCCTGGGATATTTAAGGTGTCATGAAGTGGAGGTTCTTGTCAACAGAGCAGCCCTAAACATTCTGGTGCCTGTGTCTTGCTGATTTTTAGTTTTTCCAATTTATACGCCCATGAGTGGACGTGCCCTATGCTCCCTAAGCTGTTTTTTTTCCATGTTTCAGGACACAACGTACACTTCTCCAGAGTGGCTGTTGGCAATTTACATCCCGCCCATCAGTGTAGCAAGGCTGCCATTTCTCCATGGCCTGTCCTGGATTTCTGGGTTTGGCACTTTTTGCAGCATGGCCCTTTTGACCGAAGGGAAGCGAGACTTCTTTGTAGCGCTGATTTGCCTTTCCAGGTTGCTTGGTTGGCCAAAAAGGGCGTATGCGTTTTTTCCTGAATATATTCAGGAAAAAACGCATACGCCCTTTTTGGCCAAGGGCATCATTGTCGACGTTTTGCCGCTTTTCATGTGCTTTAAAGGCGATTCGTATCTACCTCCTGAAATTTGTTTCCTGCAATTCTGCCTTGCTTTCAAATCCTCTTCGTTGCCTTCCCTCAATATATCTGTGGATGAGAGTTATCATTTATAACTCTGCGGGTTTGTGAATTGCAGTTTCCCTGAGCTCCATTTTTCAACTGTCTTTTTTGGGAGCTGGCCGCAAAAGCGCGGGATTGCCTCAGGCCCTATTCTGCTTCTGGGCGGCAGGCTGAGCATGTGGTTAATTCTTCTTCCTGTTGGGAAAATAGAGTGACCTGTGCCTGTCCCAACACCTAGATCTAGTCTCTCATTGGTTGCCCCTCTTCCCGTTCATCCTCAGGACAAATTGCAACCTGTAGGGAACAGGAGGTTAAAGGTGCTGATTCTCCAAGTAGGGAGATTGCTAGTAAAATAGCTGGAATGGCGAAACGGAGCACAAGGAGATGAGAAATGAGGTGCGTTTTAGAAACCTTTCAAAATCACACGGTGTACCATCTTCTGGGTTTCTCATGCATGTTTTTGATGTAGGAAGATGCCCTTGAACCTGGAGATTTGGGACCCATGGGATGGGTACCACGCAGTATTACTTTAAAGGGTCTGCGTTTGCTCACCCAACCTCACCCAACCTCTCAGCCCCAAGAGTGTCCACCCTTATGTCTCATCCAGGTGTGGGTCTAGATATGGTCAATCCAGGTTGCATCACAGCCTCTGAACGAATTTTGTAAGAATTTCTCTCTCTTTCACTATCTTTTTTTGCGGGTTTTTAAAAGTAATTTATTTTTATAATGGGGTTTAGCTGCTTTTCATGGTTGTGTTTATGCGGCTTTACACCCACTTGACTCACTTCCAGACAGATATCAATACATAGGTTTTAAGATTCTTACTAGTCACATATATTCTTGTGCGGGGAATAGGGGGTGTTGAGTCCAGTTCACTGAGCAAGGAGTAGGTCTTGTCTATTACATATTGGGTGTATGGAACGGTTTCTGAGCGAATTTGAAACCCTTGTTTTATGCATCACCCCACCTCACCTTTCCCGTTAAGCAGCCATAGTGTGTTTTCTAAACGTGTGACTCTGTTCTGTTTTGTAATTCAGTTCACGTGTAGCGGTTTTTACATTCCCTCTATAAGTGATAGCTTATGATAAGTGTCTTTTTCTGTGTGACTTATTTCACTTAGAATCGTCGTACCTAACTCCACTCATCTTGCTTCTACTAGCCTTATGACATTGATTTCATGTCTGAGTGATATTCAATTGTACATAAGGACCACAACTTCTTTATCCATTTTTCTCTTTCCTGGGATATTTAAGGTGTCATGAAGTGGAGGTTCTTGTCAACAGAGCAGCCCTAAACTTTCCGGTGCCTGTGTCTTGCTGATTTTTAGTTTTTCCAATTTATACGCCCATGAGTGGACGTGCCCTATGCTCCCTAAGCTGTTTTTTTTCGATGTTTCAGGACACAACGTACACTTCTCCAGAGTGGCTGTTGGCAATTTACATCCCGCCCATCAGTGTAGCAAGGCTGCCATTTCTCCATTGCCTGTCCTGCATTTCTGGTTTTGACACTTTTTGCAGCATGGCCCTTTTCACCGATGGGAAGCGAGACTTCTTTGTAGCGCTGATTTGCCTTTCCAGGTTGCTTGGTTGGCCAAAAAGGGCGTATGCGTTTTTTCCTGAATATATTCAGGAAAAAACGCATACGCCCTTTTTGGCCAAGGGCATCATTGTCGACGTTTTGCCGCTTTTCATGTGCTTTAAAGGCGATTCGTATCTACCTCCTGAAATCTGTTTCCTGCAATTCTGCCTTGCTTTCAAATCCTCTTCGTTGCCTTCCCTCAATATATTTGTGGACGAGAGTTATCATTTATAACTCTGAGGTTTTTGAATTGCAGTTTCCCTGAGCTCCATTTTTCAACTGTCTTTTTTGGGAGCTGGCCGCAAAAGCGCGGGATTGCCTCAGGCCCTATTCTGCTTCTGGGCGGCAGGCTGAGCCTGTGGTTAATTCTTCTTCCTGATGGGAAAATAGAGTGACCTGTGCCTGTCCCAACACCTAGATCTAGTCTCTCATTGGTTGCCCCTCTTCCCGTTCATCCTCAGGACAAATTGCAACCTGTAGGGAACAGGAGGTTAAAGGTGCTGATTCTCCAAGTAGGGAGATTGCTAGTAAAGTAGCTGGAATGGCGAAACCGAGCACAAGGAGATGAGAAATGAGGTGCGTTTTAGAAACCTTTCAAAATCACACGGTGTACCATCTTCTGGGTTTCTCATGTATGTTCTCGATGTAGGAAGATGCCCTTGAACCTGGAGATTTGGGACGCATGGGATGGGTACCACGCAGTATTACTTTAAAGGGTCTGCGTTTGCTCACCCAACCTCACCCAACCTCTCAGCCCCAAGAGTGTCCACCCTTATGTCTCATCCAGCTGTGGGTCTAGATATGGTCAATCCAGGTTGCATCACAGCCTCTGAACGAATTTTGTAAGAATTTCTCTCTCTTTCACTGTCTTTGTTTTACGGGTTTTTAAAAGTAATTTATTTTTATAATGGGGTTTAGCTGCTTTTCATGGCTGTGTTTATGCGGCTTTACACCCACTTGACTCACTTCCAGACAGATATCAATACATAGGTTTTAAGATTCTTACTAGTCACATATATTCTTGTGTGGTGAATAGGGGGTGTTGAGTCCAGTTCACTGAGCAAGGAGTAGGTCTTGTCTATTACATATTGGGTGTATGGAACGGTATGTGAGCGAATTTGAAACCATTGTTTTATGCATCTCCCCACCTCACCTTTCCTGTTAAGCAGCTATAGTGTGTTTTCTAAACGTGTGACTCTGTTCTGTTTTGTAATTCAGTTCAAGTGTAGCGGTTTTTACATTCCCTCTATAAGTGATAGCTTATGATAAGTGTCTTTTTCTGTGTGACTTATTTCACTTAGAATCGTCGTACCTAACTCCACTCATCTTGCTTCTACTAGCATTATAACATTGATTTCATGTCTGAGTGATATTCCATTGTACATAAGGACCACAACTTCTTTATCCATTTTTCTCTTTCCTGGGATATTTAAGGTGTCATGAAGTGGAGGTTCTTGTCAACAGAGCAGCCCTAAACATTCTGGTGCCTGTGTCTTGCTGATTTTTAGTTTTTCCAATTTATACGCCCATGAGTGGACGTGCCCTATGCTCCCTAAGCTGTTTTTTTTCCATGTTTCAGGACACAACGTACACTTCTCCAGAGTGGCTGTTGGCAATTTACATCCCGCCCATCAGTGTAGCAAGGCTGCCATTTCTCCATGGCCTGTCCTGGATTTCTGGGTTTGACACTTTTTGCAGCATGGCCCTTTTGACCGAAGGGAAGCGAGACTTCTTTGTAGCGCTGATTTGCCTTTCCAGGTTGCTTGGTTGGCCAAAAAGGGCGTATGCGTTTTTTCCTGAATATATTCAGGAAAAAACGCATACGCCCTTTTTGGCCAAGGGCATCATTGTCGACGTTTTGCCGATTTTCATGTGCTTTAAAGGCGATTCGTATCTACCTCCTGAAATTTGTTTCCTTCAATTCTGCCTTGCTTTCAAATCCTCTTCGTTGCCTTCCCTCAATATATCTGTGGATGAGAGTTATCATTTATAACTCTGCGGGTTTGTGAATTGCAGTTTCCCTGAGCTCCATTTTTCAACTGTCTTTTTTTGGGAGCTGGCCTCAAAAGCGCGGGATTGCCTAAGGCCCTATTCTGCTTCTGGGCGGCAGGCTGAGCATGTGGTTAATTCTTCTTCCTGTTGGGAAAATAGAGTGACCTGTGCCTGTCCCAACACCTAGATCTTGTCTCTCATTGGTTGCCCCTCTTCCCGTTCACCCTCAGGACAAATTGCAACCTGTAGGGAACAGGAGGTTAAAGGTGCTGATTCTCCAAGTAGGGAGATTGCTAGTAAAATAGCTGGAATGGCGAAACCGAGCACAAGGAGATGAGAAATGAGGTGCGTTTTAGAAACCTTTCAAAATCACACGGTGTACCATCTTCTGGGTTTCTCATGCATGTTTTTGATGTAGGAAGATGCCCTTGAACCTGGAGATTTGGGACCCATGGGATGGGTACCACGCAGTATTACTTTAAAGGGTCTGCGTTTGCTCACCCAACCTCACCCAACCTCTCAGCCCCAAGAGTGTCCACCCTTATGTCTCATCCAGGTGTGGGTCTAGATATGGTCAATCCAGGTTGCATCACAGCCTCTGAACGAATTTTGTAAGAATTTCTCTCTCTTTCACTATCTTTTTTTGCGGGTTTTTAAAAGTAATTTATTTTTATAATGGGGTTTAGCTGCTTTTCATGGTTGTGTTTATGCGGCTTTACACCCACTTGACTCACTTCCAGACAGATATCAATACATAGGTTTTAAGATTCTTACTAGTCACATATATTCTTGTGCGGGGAATAGGGGGTGTTGAGTCCAGTTCACTGAGCAAGGAGTAGGTCTTGTCTATTACATATTGGGTGTATGGAACGGTATCTGAGCGAATTTGAAACCCTTGTTTTATGCATCACCCCACCTCACCTTTCCCGTTAAGCAGCCATAGTGTGTTTTCTAAACGTGTGACTCTGTTCTGTTTTGTAATTCAGTTCACGTGTATCGGTTTTTACATTCTCTCTATAAGTGATAGCTTATGATAAGTGTCTTTTTCTGTGTGACTTATTTCACTTAGAATCGTCGTACCTAACTCCACTCATCTTGCTTCTACTAGCCTTATGACATTGATTTCATGTCTGAGTGATATTCCATTGTACATAAGGACCACAATTTCTTTATCCATTTTTCTCTTTCCTGGGATATTTAAGGTGTCATGAAGTGGAGGTTCTTGTCAACAGAGCAGCCCTAAACTTTCCGGTGCCTGTGTCTTGCTGATTTTTAGTTTTTCCAATTTATACGCCCATGAGTGGACGTGCCCTATGCTCCCTAAGCTGTTTTTTTTCGATGTTTCAGGACACAACGTACACTTCTCCAGAGTGGCTGTTGGCAATTTACATCCCGCCCATCAGTGTAGCAAGTCTGCCATTTCTCCATTGCCTGTCCTGCATTTCTGGTTTTGACACTTTTTGCAGCATGGCCCTTTTCACCGATGGGAAGCGAGACTTCTTTGTAGCGCTGATTTGCCTTTCCAGGTTGCTTGGTTGGCCAAAAAGGGCGTATGCGTTTTTTCCTGAATATATTCAGGAAAAAACGCATACGCCCTTTTTTGCCAAGGGCATCATTGTCGAACTTTTGCCGCTTTTCATGTGCTTTAAAGGCGATTCGTATCTACCTCCTGAAATCTGTTTCCTGCAATTCTGCCTTGCTT